>NC_088336.1:19055000-19365000 GCF_036884655.1 Musa acuminata AAA Group | reverse complement strand
AGGTTTTCTTGATTACTTTTATTTTCGTTTTATAGAGTTCGGATTTTTGGATCTGTTTGGTTGAATGCTTTGGTGGTGTGTTCTTTGTGTTGAGATTTCATGCACTTTTAGTTCTTTGAGGTTTAGTTTGTGAATCTCAAATGGGATCGTAGTAGTTATGATTCTTGGAAACTGAGATTATCGATTGTTAATCACCTTCAAAATAAAATATTAAAAAATATTAATGATAACTTTGATTAAAAAATCAGTAAAAATAAAAAAAATTAAGATGAAGACTTTTGTGAGATCAAAAGGTTTAAAAGAAATTTCCTAAGATGATTTTAAAGATGTGATAAATGATAGAGATTTTATGTCACTCTCCCAAGAAAAAAAAAGAAGAATTAATTTTTGACTTAGAAGAAGATAAAATAAAATAAAATTTATTACTAAATGAAAGTATTATTTTAAGGATTTCTTTCTCAAGTTAAGATAATAAGAAAAGACTAGTTAATCTTAGAAAATATTTCTGAAGGAGAAATTTATCCTCCTACATTGTCTAAAGGTATCTCATACAAATTACATAACAAAAACTTAACCATATAAAAAAGATTCATCATCAACTATGACATATTCTCTCAATAATATATTCTGAGTAATATTGAGAATGTCAAAATTATACCAAAGTAAGATTTAGATTGATGTTTATTAGAGTAGATAATTTTGTTAGATTAAATTATTTTATTTTTATGAGAAGCATAAAAGTATTTTTACCTCCTTATAAAAAAAAAGATTTATAAAACCGATCATTAAAGATTTAGAAGAAAATGTTACTAATGCCAATATGAGGATCATTATTATTTATGATCTAGAAGCTATAAAGATTAATGAATATTCTATAATAAAGGAGTTAGATATATATGTAAATAATTATATTGATAGGACTGATTTAGTGTTTAGAGATTTTTCAAGAAAGCTGATAAGATTGTTTCGAAACAAATAATAGTTTTATAATTAATTAAGGTATATAAGACAAATCGAAAGGTCATTGTGGATTATGACTTCAAATTCTAAAATTTTAACATTGAAGGCTTTCCATAAATTTTTTTTTCCAAGCTTTAATTTAGGGAAGGATGTTAGAATATTAAATCAAAATTTATTATTAGATATGATTTTGGTTTAAGAGTCTCGGTTAAGATAGGAGTTTCTATTATAGATAAAGTTAAAGTCTTGAGTTTACCACTCTATTTACATAGGGCTAAAGTAATGTTTTAAATATATAATTGGGAGGAGAAATAAGATAAAGCGAAAAGAGGTTTATAGATTTGGGGTCTAAGAGATTGTAAGTTATCATGCTTAATATTAGTTTTTAGCTTTGAAATCTCTCATCTATTCTCATATATCTAAAGATCTGAATTAAAAAAATAAAAGCAAATGAAAAAATCACACTCCTATAAGATACACAAATAAAACCCTAAAGTTATAAAAAAAAACCTAATAAAAAAAAATCCCTACGCAAAAAAAAAAAATGAAACCACCAAAACCTTCGAACCTAAAAAGCATAAATGAAAATGAAAGCAAAAGCAATCAAGAAACCTGCATGTCATCTTTAAAGAACCACACAACCAATTCGATAATCATAAATTAAACCATAGTATCTAACTAGATAACTATCAAAAGAAATTTCAAAAGATATAAGAGTTCATAGGAACAATCAAGAAAAGCTTGGGAATGATCGCTTGATGGAGTGGATGATATTAATGACTGCGAAAAATATAACAATTAAGATGGGGAGGGATATAAGAGCTCCACAGGAATTCGAGGCACAAGCATATTAGTCTTCAAGTGCTTGTCCGGATTACCTATCTTGATAGAGATATCAATTAAGGAAGATTACATTCTCATTGGATAATATAGATGGACCTCACGATCATTAGAGATACTAACTCTCCTTGCTAAACGATTTTGCAATGTCACTTATCAGTGTATTCTAATTTATGTCAATAACTTATATATCATAATAGATAAATAAAATAAATTTGGGTCCTCTAATAAATCTATATTTTCAAAATTTTAATATATAATATTTTTTTCCTAAGATTTTAATATTATATAAATATTCTTTCGTATTCTCCTTTTAATATTCATTTGGTGCCACTCATGATACTATTATTAGCTAGTTGAATTAAAAAAATATCACAATTAAAAATGGATAAAATACCCCGAATATTTCTTTTAATGTTTACTTGGTGCCGATCATGATACAACTATTAGCTAGTTGAATTACAAGAAAAATCATAATTAAAAATAGATAAAATATCTCGAATATTCAATCATTACTAAATATTAAAAATATCTTTACATAAGATATTAGTATCAAATTGAGTTTCATCATCACTGTACAAATTTTATAAGATATTAGTATCAATTTGAGTGTGTAAAGATATTAGTATCAATTTGAGTTTCATCATCACTATACAAATTTTATGTGTGTGTGTGACAAAATTATTGTCTACACTCAAATTATCTTTCATGAGATATATGCAAGTGCGAAAGATAAAAAATATTATTTACAAAATAGCAAAACTGATATCTACACTAATTTTTATCTCTTTTTTTCCCTCTTGTGAGACATTCATTGATAAGAGAAAAAATAGTAATTATAACATAATAGACAATAAAAAGAAAAAGATAGCTATTAATGAAAAGAAACTAGAGGACTCATAAGCCTTGATGGATAGTTTTATCTGCTGCAAATCAATAGATCATTCACGTTCTTTCTTTCTTTCTTTCCTTTTTTTTATGGGAAGTCTGGGATTGAACTTGAACCTCATGTCTTAATTTTCTCGTACTAAATATGTGAGTATGAGGTTCAGAGTTCGATCCCAAAGCTTCCATAAAAAAAAATATACATATCTTTGAAACCCTATCTATCCTGTCATACTCATACATGGAGAGAGAGAAAGAGAAATTATTGTACTATCCGGATAGGATAGAAGTTGGACTTATATTTATAGAGTAATTAGATGCATTTGCATGCATACATGGGTAAGAGAGTGTATTTTTATTGGATATCTAAAAATACAAATTACGGTAGAAAATTTTGTATGATATTCATGACATAATTTCCTTCCAAATAAAAATTTAGGATTCACCAAAAGAGATCTTTAGATCCATTGTACAAAAAAATAATTTTAAAAGATATACTATTTAGATTACGATTCACAAAACTAAAGTTACCATAGATGGATCTGACTATTTCTCTATAATGTCATATATATGATATTGCCTTCGATATGGGACCTATTAGGGTGCTATATATTTCATAAGAATTATAAAAAATAATAAGTGAATTCGACAACAAAGATAATTATACTTCTACTCTTGGATGTGCATCACTTGGGTCTTTTTAAGTCTTTTGCGGGTAATGTTTCCTTCTAAGTTCTCAATTTAAAGAAAAATGTTATAACAAATAATAATCAAGTTGAACATATTGGTTAATCTAAAGTTATATGAGAGTGTTTGAATAAACTATGTAAACGTAACATATGGTTGTACAAATAAAATATAAGTAATTTATAATTTATCAATTAGATATTTGGTTGTAAATAAATTCTCAATCCGAAAGTTGAAAGTAAATATTATTAATAAGAATTAGGGTTTAGTGTTGTGCAAGCATTAAATATGCCAATATATCATTTAACCATCGATTGAATCTTTGGTTCAAATATATTAATACTACAATAAATACTCGAGTACATTATATGTCTCTTAGTGCCTTTTGTCGGGAGGGGGGGGTCTAGCTAATACATGATCATTACGTGGGATCCAAGTTACCCTATATCTGTTTGTCTATTCATTCTTATCTTTTAAGGTGGAAAAATATATTATGAATAGTGGGGAAGATTCTCCTTTGGAATGACTTGAACCCATATTTGGGGACTTCGATTTACTAACCTGAGCATTAAAGGGATCGAGTCAAAAAACCTCTATTGATCTTGGTCTTCGTAAAAGTAACACTTTGGGAGCATAATGTTTTCACATCGAAAACACCTTGGACAATTCTGCTTATACAAATCTGAATCACATCAGGTTGATCAAGACATCAACGATATTTTCCTCTAACATCTTTTATACCCGATTTATGATATGTAATAAACAAAAAATTTCAGATAGAATATACTCAAGTGATGCTAAAAATCTAAGATATGAGAGTGAAGAACAATGACATTGGTATTGGTTTTCCATAAGAGGAATCTCCCAAGTGAGACTGATAAATTAGCTTATAATAATATTCACTAAATATTTTGAGTATAGAAAAACTAACAAATGATTGCTTGTGTCCAAATTTAAATTTAATATGCAGTGACACACTATATATATTAAATTTAAATTTATATTAAATTAAATAAATAAAAAATTTTAAATTGGATATACTCAAGTGATGCTAAAAATCTAAGACACGAGAGTGAAGAACGATGGCATTGGTATTGGTTTTCCATAAGAGGATCTCCCAAGTAAGACTGATAAATTAGCTTATAATAATATTCACTAACTATTTTGATTAAAGAAAAACTAACAAATGATTGCTTGTGTCGAAATTTAGATTTAATATGCAATGACACACACACACACACACACACACACTATATATATATATATATATATATATATATATATATATATATATATATATATATATATATATATATATATATATATATATATATATATATATATATATATATATATATATATATATATATATATATATATATATATATATATATATTGTAGTCTTTGTGAGTGCAAAGTCATCTTAAGTAACTCTTAAACCCATGGTTTGCATTGTTGGGGAGGAAGAGTCTTCCCTTGCATTAGGTATGAGAGGATGAGAATATATGAAGTGACATGTTTAAATCTAGTGTGACATTATTTTATTTATTTATTTATTTATTTGTTTTGAAGTTCTAAATTTTAGATAATGTCCTTTCAAAGTTTGAAAAACACATTTATATTATTATGAAATATCAAAATTTATATCTTTACATGTCATTGTCATTAATATGCATTGAAAAAAAAAAATTTGGCTAACCACTTCATCTATATTAATTTATTCCAGTTAAATAAGTATATAAGGCATCACTTAATGAAGATTATAGTGAATGTAAGGTATTATTATAAATTAGAGTTTCAAGAGACATTTAATTTATGGTACCCCAAGGAGATCAGCTATCAAATATGCATAAGTTTTTAGGTTTTAAAGGAACGCATGTATAGAATTTAAATCTAGAGAGCTTGTTTCTGTGATTTATTTTCTTTAAATTATTCTCTTATGTATGGGGATTTATGGTAAGATCATCATATTCCAGATCTAAAAAACAAAAGAGAAGATAAAAGAAGGGAGGATAACAAAAACTCCAACACAAAACACTAAACTATGAAAATTATGATACAAAGATATTATATATATATATTTAATATTTTTATTAAAACTATTAAATTTATACCTATAATATTTTTTATATCATAATTTTCATAGATTAGTGAATTTGTGTTGATGTTTTTTATCCTATCTCCTATATATTATTCCGTATTTTCTAATCAAGAATATAGCCATCTTTAAGTTTCCAAACTCAAGAGAACAATCTCAAGAAAAAGGATTACAACTTCAATCCCTTAAAGTCTCTATTAACTGAGTGTTTTACTTGCTGCAAACTAATGAAACCTTCCTTGTTCTCATTTTTTTTTTTTTTGTGTAATTGAGAGAACTACAATTGGACTTCCTTTGTTTATCATACCAATTATGTGAGCATGAGAGTTGGAGTTTGATCCAGGACCTCGTATATATCCGTAATCACACTCATACATGAAGAGAGAGAGAGGAATTTTTACATAAAATGTATTGCATAAGTCACCTTTGTATTTATAGTCATTATGTCAATTTGCATGTTGTGCATGTACAGTGGACCGTATCTTTTGTGAGATATCTAAAAGTATAAATTATATATATAATTTTTAATATTATTTATAAAATAAATTACCTTCCAAATAATCACCTAAAAGAGATATTTAGTTACATTGCACACTTTAAATCGGAAATAAATTTTAAAGATACACTATTTAGGTTAGGATGAACTAATTGAAGACACAAATCTCATGACATAAAATATCTAAATATAAATTATTAACGATAGATACATCTATTCCTGTGTCGTAATTACTGTATCATTTTGATAAGCTGATTCGATGACAAAGATAATATTGCTTTTTTTTTTACTTGTGTCATGACATAAGTAAATTTACAGTGAACAAGTTCCTAATTCCCCAAAAGATTGTTATAACAAATAATACATTATTTATAATCAAGTTTGCTAGCGAAAAATATCGTTAAAATCTTGCACACTTTAAAATATTGTTAAAATCACCTAAAAGAGATATTTAGTTACATTGCACACTTTAAATCGGAAATAAATTTTAAAGATACACTATTTAGGTTAGGATGAACGATTAAAGACACAAACCTCATGACATAAAATATCTAAATATAAATTATTAAAGATGGATACATCTATTCCTGTGTCGTAATTAATGTATCACTTTGATAAGTTGATTGGATGACAAAGATAATATTGCTTTTTCTTTGACTTGTGTCATGACATAAGTAAATTTACAGTGAACAAGTTTCCAATTCCCCAAAGATTGTTATAACAAATAATACATTATTTATAATCAAGTTTGCTAGCGAAAAATATCGTTAAAATCTTCATCAGCTTGATATGATCCGGATTTGTATATGCAGGATTATCCGAAGTGGATTCGAGGTTACTTCAAAGTGAGTTTGAGGTAGGTTCAAGATAGATATATTGTGCTCTCAAAATGTCATCTACACGAAGATCAAGGTCAGGGGAGTTTTTCCGACCTAATCACTCTGACGCTCGAGTTACTAATCCGAAATTCCTAAATGTAACCTCGAGTAGTTCGAGAAAAGAAAGAGTCTTTCCCTTATTTTCTTGTTTAGAATATGTTTTTATGCGTCGAAGAAGAGAAATAAAATTTTTATTCTCATAAAGGAAGAGAAGGGGGGAGAAGAAAATTTATAATTACCTTCCTCCTATAATGAATGCAAAGTTTATGTTTCTATGCATTGAATCTTTATATATGATGAATGATGATTTGGATGACATGTGATAACCACGTGTGTTAGCTGATGATAGATTCTCTCTCAAAGTTGAATATATATTAGTATAAAATTATATAAGAGTGTTAATATAAAACTATAATGTCTAAAATTTATAATTATTTAAATATATATTTATATTTGATTGTAAACAAAGTTATTTTTATGAACATTTACAGTAAAATGAGGGCATGAGTCGATATCGAATGATATGTTTATCTCTACTGTAGAATTCTTTTAATTATTTTTTTGGTTTAAATAAACATCCTTGCAAAGTTTAGAAATCACATATTCTTCATTATGAAATGTTGATATGTGTATCCCCTACCTGTCATTGTGGTTTATATTCATTGAAAATAACTCTGATCAACCAAATCTAATCATTATTAATATTATATAATTCATTTGACTCAACTAAGTATATAAAATATGAAATATATATGATATCAGTACTATTTTTAGGATCATAAATCGTGAGTTATTCTTATAATTTAGATCAACTACCTCATATGTGTAATTTAGATCGACTCAACCACGAATGAATAATATATATATATATATATATATATATATATATATTCATTTGTGACAGAAAACTTATATACATTGATCCTTTTCAAACCTCATATTATCGAGAGTCTAATGCATTGAGTATATCTTTTTTTTTTACATGAACTAGTGTTGCATATTGATGAGCATTGATAAACTTATAGATTGTATTAAGCCAATAAGAAAACTTATTTTATTTTATTTTTTGATTTCTCATTGACTATTTCGAGAATATATTGTACTTAATTAATATATGTCAAATCCATGGACAAATCAGCCCACAGAATTAATTTTTGGAAAGAGTAAATTATTAAAATGATTAAAAATTAGAAAAACATTTGTAGTTTCCTATGATGGTTGTTATCACAATCTATTTTTTAATTACTCTTGATAATTTTTATAAAACATTAATATATCATGATTATTTCTATTTCAAACATGATAGGATAATATTATGATACCATATTTTATCGTAACACCAATAACAATCCACCTTTTAATCTAAATAAATTAGATATGACATATTTACTTTGTATATTGATTGAACATAATAACATAGGAATGTGTTTGATGCATGAAAAAAAATTGAAGTATTACCTCAATAAAGTAATTTACTCCAGAAAAATCAACAATCTAATTAATGCTTTTATGTTAGTAATTCCTTGTTCATCATGGATGTCATAGAGTATCAACTTTATGACCTCATAATGCTTTGTTAATTTGAAAATTATTTTTTTAGCCAATACAATGAAATACGAAGATTCATAGTCCAACTTGCAAATTAGAGCCCCATGCATTGTAGCTCAGGAGAGAACAAGTTTCCTCGGTCTCAAAACATGCCACTAGCTTGAAAACATCACACATTATTATCTCTATATGAAAAATACAAGATATGAATGAAAAGTTTTATGCAACCAAAGCCTTGATGGTGACAAGTTTCTCTTCTTGAACAACTACTAAAATACTACGATTGCCATGCACATGTTTGCACCAATTAAAAGCATCAAAAGTTATTAAGTTGTTCAGTACTATTACCCTCTTGGGAATAACAGCAAACACTTGGGAAGCAACTGTCTCTCTTTGCCTGCCTCAGCCACAGCAAATCTCCTTCAGCTTGTCAGCGACCCACTGATCCACGGAGTACTGAAACAAGAAGCGAAAAGGTTAGAGGAACCGAAGTGAGATGAGAGGAAAGAGGACCTTGTTGAGGACCCAGGTGGTGTGGGTGTAGGCTCGTTGCAGGAGCTCGTCGAGCGAGGCGGAGTCTTCCAGCTCGCGGTAGTTGACGAAGTTCTCCCGCGCGTACTTGGCGTAGTACGGCCTGGTCTCCCGCGGGAGCCGCCGCACCAGCCTCAGCACCTCCATGTACGCCCTCAGCGCCCGCTCCATCGCCCGCCGATTGCAGCGGTAATCTCGAAGGATTCTGGTTCCAGAGGACCCATTCTAATGTGATCCTCTCTGGTCCATCACGGCAACCAACCCAACACGTAGTTGAGACGCGTCAGTGGCCGGATTTGGGGCCAAAAGGCCCACATTGAGAAAAGGTAAAGATATGACAAATAAAAGGTAAGAATGCTATTTTATTTATCAATTAAGTAATTACTCCTATATTTCTGACACGTGTCAAACCTATAATCCCATGTCGCGTTGTCATGACTGCCGTGTCGTGAATAGTACATTCAGACTGCTCATATCTTTTCTGACACGTGTCATAGCTATATGACACCATGGTGCGTTGCCGTCATTCTCGTGGCGTGAATAGTACATTCAAACTCCTCATTTATTTGAATCAGTGGCATTACCGCTACAATGTATAATGCATATGCGGGCTTCTCGTGCGTCTTCCTGATCTTAGTTGACCCGCTAGCATACATAACCTGTGGAGCCCACGTGTTGGTGATGCTCATTTCGGTAGCGGGCCCCACAAGTGGGGTTTGTGCGAGAGGCGCGTACAGACTCTTGGTATGACCGCACATCTCCTGCAGCCCTCGACCATATCTCCCGCCCCATTTCCACCTCGCCCTTCAGCCGCAGCACGGTGTCGCCTGAACTCGCCCCCAAGGAGAACCTCCCAATGACCTCACCCTCTCTCTGCTCTTCGCCATTCTCTTTCTCCTCCTCTTCCCCTCTCCTCCCTCTCCCATGCTCTCTTTACTCCCCTTCTCTTATCTCCCTCCGCCGAGCCGTCGCACCCCACTCCGCCCTGAACATTGGCTCCAAGCTTAGCTATATGTCGCCCAAAAAAGACCGCGCTTTGGCCGCAGACGACTCCTCCCGCAGCGTCTCGAAGGTGGCTCCGCTCAGGTGCAAAGTCTCTTTCGGGCGTCGCGACATTAGCTCGGAGGAAGGATCCCGTGAAGAAAGTCCGACCGGATTGCAGGAAAAGGAGACGCCTTTGGGGAAATCGACCTATGGTGATCGCACAATGCTGTCATCCTTTGGCCCTCCTCTTGATTCCTTCGGGAATTATGATGCAGGGGTGTCAGAAACCAAGTTCCAGATGACTCTCGCCGAGCTCCTCGAGAAGACCGGAGTCACCCCCACGTCGATTTACGGGGACCTGGACGCCTTGATCACTGGAGTTCAGGACGACTCTAGGGAGGTCTGCCAGGGGGATCTCTTCATCTCCCGTGTCGGGTCGAAGACGGATTGCCACTTGTATCTTACCGAGGCTTGTAACCGAGGAGCTGTAGCAGTGGTGATTGACAGAGAGACTGATAAAGATCAAATCTTGGGCTACGGCTGCAAGGCTGCTGTCGTAGTGAATTCCACCAATTCCGTGCTCCCTGTTCTTGCTGCAACATTCTTTGGGCATCCGTCGAGGAGTCTCTTCGTAGTCGGTGTCACGGGAACGAACGGTAAGACGACGACAACCAATTTAGTCAGGTCTATATTCGAGGAAATGGGGTACAGAACCGGGCTGTTCGGCACCGTCTGCTTCATAGTTAACGGAGATGAGAAGTTGGAAGCTTACAGAACAACACCTGAGTCCGTGGTAGCCCAGAGATTGATGGCGAAGATGGTTCGTTCAGGCACCAAGGCACTCGTGATGGAGGCTGCTTCTCAGGGGCTGGAGGAAGGGAGGTGCGATGAGCTAGACTTCAACGTAGCAGTCTTCGCGAACCTCACCAGGGACCATCTCGACTTCCATGGGACCATGGAGGCGTACAAGAAGAGCAAAGGCAAGCTCTTTGCGAAGATGGTCGACCCCAACAGGCACAGGAAGGTTGTGAACATCGATGACCCAAATGCTCCATACTTCATCGATCAAGGGAATGCAGACGTTCCACTCGTTACATTTGGAATGCAGAACAAGAACGCCGACGTCTACCCTCTAAAGTCCGAGCTTTCATTGTTCAAGACTAAGGTTTGGGTGAGCACGCCAAAGGGGGCACTGGAGATCAACTCAGGGATGCTTGGCAGGTATAACATCTACAACATCCTCGCAGCCGTTGCTGTTGGGATTGCCATCGGCCTGAAGCTGGGGGACATCGTGAGTGGAATCGAGGCGGTGAAAGGGGTTGCCGGCAGGTTTGAGTTAATTGACGAGGGGCAGCCTTTCGCCGTGATCGTAGACTATGCACACACACCCGATGCTCTGTGTAGACTTCTGGATGCTGTCCGAGAACTCGAACCACGAAGAGTTATCACCGGTATACCAATTCATGCTTTACTTTCAGCACATTCTGCAGATTATCATACTGAATGAAAATTTCAACTTACCTAATTCAGTGCTCGGTAATTGATCGTCGAAAACTTAATTGCTTGGTTTAGATTCTAATATTTTCTTCCCTATATGTGCTAAAGAGAGGTCTCAATTGCAGAGCATTTTTGCTAGGTCCTAAACAATACCAATGGACAAGTATATTATTATATGTATCAGTGAGATAAGATGGTAATGTAGAGCTTTACATGACTTCTATCTCAATCAGCTGACTTCCAATTTTATGATAATTCCATCAAATGCTGTCTGTGCAGTTTCAGAAAAAACTGCTCAAAACTCTCACGTAGCATTTGAGCATACGAAGATTGGCACCAAAGTTCTTCTATAGTTGCAACATCTCAAGTTCAGCACTTTAGTGTGTCTTTTTTATGTTGGGAATCCGAAACACAAGTCATTAGTGCATTTTCACAAGAAGGAAGTTAAAGATCAGAAAAGTGGCTAACCATACTTTTATCCTAGCAATACTAGTAGTTGTAGGGTGATTTGATGCATGCTAATAGCTAATGTTTCGCTTCTAGTCTTTGGATGTGGCGGAGAAAGAGATCGGGGGACGAGGCCGCTGATGACAAAAATTGAAGCTGATAAAAGTGATGTGGTTATTCTGACATCAGACAATCCAAGGAATGAAGATCCATGTATGTATTCTGTATGTTATATACCAATTTGGTTTGTCATATATTTCTGAAAGCAATGCAATCTGTTGGCCGTATGCCTATTTTGTTATTCAGATATTATTACTTCTAAAACATGCTTCGATGACATTGTTAGCGACAATCTTGGATGACATGCTAGCTGGTGTTGGATACACAATGCAAGAGTCCTCACCACACGGCGGAAACAAAATCTATCCAAAGCTTCCAAATGGTTGTACACTCTTAGTAAATGAGGACAGAAGAGTAGCTCTGCAAGCTGCCATTGCCATGGGAAAGGAAGGAGATATCATTGTAACTCTCTTGTTATGACCCTTGGTCACAGTATTCTCAAACCTTTCTCTCTCTTGTTAGACAGAGGATGTGTAACTCAATTGCAGCTTCTAGTACTTTGGACTGAAGACTATGATGTGATGCTGCAGGTTGTTGCTGGCAAAGGCCATGAGACATATCAAATTGAAGGTGATACAAAGAAGCTATTTGATGACAGAGTTGAATGCCGAGAAGTGCTACGAGCTGAATCAAACAGGAAAAGAGACCGGTGAACTTTCATGGGATAAGCATAAGATAAAGTTGGATCGGATGACCCAGAAAGATTTCAAGGGCGATTGCTTGAATTTTCCTTGCATTGTAACCTTATTGGATTCAAATTTTCATGTCTTTTATTTTTAATATAATTCTTAAAATTTTATTTCGATATCAAAGCGTATAGTGGTAGAAATCTTGAAAAAGAAAAAAAAAACCTAATATTGATGATAAGTAAAATAATAAATTAGAAGAATATGATATGTTATGCACTTAAATTCTGATTTTTTTAAATTAGTAATTAAACAAATTTTATTTAATGAATAATAGCAAGTCAAGCCCACATCTATAGTTAATTAATCAAATTTAAGAAGGGTTAGATAACAAATGGACTAATTAAATATTACCTCTTATAGTTAGTTATCTTTAATATCTTACTTTTAAATATTTTAAAAACTATATATTATTTATAATCATTTATTGTGAATAAATGATAATTAAAAAATATGATATTATTCAATTAGAGTATTTTTTTAATGGAGTTATAATGTTTTTTGGTGTAGCAATAAAAAGCACCATAACTCCATTATAAAAAAAACTATAATGTTGGACTGATTTAACCCAAACTATATTCTGATGAAAATTTATTTTTTTATGAGTATTCTGTCAACTATTGTGATCAACGAATTATTCATCTAAACTCATTCTCAATTTAGATCTATGAGGAGTAAGAAAAAAAGATGACACCATTACACATTCTCTATCAATAAACAACCTCGTAGTGCAGTCATGAGATGCTCCTTTGAAGCTTCTATCGAGTTTCGTGGAAGCTCCAAAAGGTTCCTTTGAAGGCTAAAAAGACAAATGCTTCGTCTTGACTTCATAATAAGAAGATATGTTCATCACCAACCCATTCTTCATTCATTCAGATTCCTTTGTATGGGAGCAATACTTTTATGGTGTTCCTGGAAATCAATTAATCGCTCAGGGTGGTCGTGAGGGAAGAAGAATCCCATGACGGCAATACAATTACTACACGTTATGTAAACTACATCATAATGGGTGATTCACCGACAGCGATGTGGTCGTGCCGGAGTGGTTATCGGGCATGACTAGAAATCATGTGGGCTCTGCCCGCGCAGGTTCGAATCCTGCCGACCACGTTTTTTAATATCATAGCCAACTCGAGTTTGGAATAACATGTGCTGTTTGAAGCCATGACGTGATTTGGTATCAGTATGCATGATTATTGAATCCGGTTTTTCTTACTTGATATTATATTGCATAATTTCTAAAAATTATCTAGAAAAAAACACTAAGTATTTGTTATTACTAAGTAAATTATGTTTTTTAATATATTTTTTAGACCACCTTATTTTTTAATATTTTTATTTTTATTATCAAGACCATGAGTTTTCTTAATAAATATAAATATCAATTAAATATAAATATAAAATTTATAAAAATTTTAAAAAAGAAAAATAAACATAGAGGATAGAATATATATATATATATATACCTTGTCCTTGCGCAATTAAGACACTTTATGTCATCGGAAAGGAGACAAGAGAAAGGTGACAATGATCGTGATCACAATAAAGTCAAGTCTCATATTTCACACTAACTTTTATGCTTGATTAAGAGGTCATTTCCAAGTTTTTCTTAGTTGTTTCCTTGAATCATGATACATATTAAAGCTTCTTTCTTTCCATAGTTATTTGGTCAGATCCTTGGGTTTAATTCATAGTTCTCGAATTGGATTTGCGGTTCTTGGAGGTGTGATGCAGGTCTCTTGATTACTTTTGCTTTTGCTTTTGTTTTTGTTTAGGTTTCATGGGTTTGGACATTTTGATCTATTTGCTCTGAAGACTTTCTTGGTTGAGGGTTCCTTGTGCATTAATTCTTTTCTTTAGGTGGTTCTTTGGTACCTTTGGGATTCATGTTCATAAACCTCACCGGAGCATGATTCTTGGAGGTGAGGTGGCATCACAGGTTTCTTGATTTCTTTTATTTTCGTTTTAGAGAGTTTTAATTTTTTGATCTGTTTGGTTGAATGCTTTGGTGGTGTGTTCTTTGTGCTGAGATTTCATGCACTTTTGGTTCTTTGAGGTTTAGTTTGTGAACTTCAAATGAGACTATAGTAGTTATGATTCTTGCAAACGAGATTATCGATTCTTAATCACCTTCAAAAATTAAAAAAATATTAATAATAACTTTGATTAAAAAAATTATTAAAAAACAAAAATTAAATAAAGATGAATACTTTAGTCAGATCAAAAGGTTTAAAAGAAATTTCATAAGATTTTAAAAGAAAGAAGAATTAATTTTTTACTTAGAAGAAAATAAAAATAATAATAAAATTTGTTACTAAATGAAAGTATTACTTTGAGAATTTCATTCTCGAGCTAAGATAAGAAGAAAAGACTATTTAATATGACGGAGATATCTACCTCTTACATTGTCTAAAGGTAAATCATAAAAATTATATAACACAAACCTAAAAGACATTAAACATATAAATAAGATACATCATCAATTATGACATATTTTCTCAATAATATTCTGCGTAATATTGAAGATGTCAAAAATATATAAAAGTAAGATTTAGATTGCGACTTAGGTAGTATTGATGTTTATTGGAGTAGATAATTTTAAAGATTAAATTATTTTATTTTTATGAGAAGCATAAAAGTATTTTTACCTCCTTATGAAAAAGAAAAAAGATTTTAGCTTTGAAATCTCTCATCTATTCTCATATATCTAAAGATCTAAATTAAAAAAATAAAAGCAAATAAAACTTACACTCCGATAAGATTAACAAATAAATCCATCAAAGTTATAAAAAAACTAACCAAAGAAAATAATCCCTACCCAAAGAACCGTGAAATGACGAAACCATCAAAGCCTTCAAGCAAACAAATATAAATATCTGAACCTAAAAAACATAAATGAAAATGAAAACAAAAGCAACAAAGAAACATGCATGTCATCTTCTAAAAACCACACAACCAATTCGAAAAACATAAATTAAACCCTAGTATCTAACTAGATAATCATTAAAAGAAATTCCAATAGATATAAGAGCGGGGAACAATCAAGAAAAGCTTGGGAACGACGAGGGAGTGGATGAGATCAAACATATTAAGATGGGGAGGGATATAAGAGATTCACAGGAATTCGAGGCACAAATATATTAGTCTTCAAGTACTTGTTCGGATTATCTAACTTGATAGAGTTATCAATTAAGGAAGATGACATTCTCATTGGATAGTATAGATGGACCTCACGATCATTAGGCATAAAGGACACTAGCAAATAGAGATGCAACTTTCTATGCTAAACAACTTTGCAATGTCAAAGATCATTGTATTCTAATTTACGCTAATAACTTATATATCATAATAGATAAATAAAATAATTTTGGGTGCTCTAATAAATCTATCTTTTCAAAATTTTGAAATGCAACTTTTTTTTTCTTGAGATTTTAGTATTACATAAATATTCTTTCATATTCTCCTTTTAATGTTCATCTGGTGCCAATCATGATACTACTATTAGCTAGTTGAATTAAAAGAAACATAGCAATTAAAAATGGATAAAGTATCCTAAATATTCAATCATTACTAAATATTAAAAATATCTTTACAGAAGATATTAGTATCAACTTGAGTTTCATCATCACTATACAAATTTTAAGAGATATATATGTGTGTGTGTTAGACTATAATGATAGAGATAAATATAAACAAAATTATTGTCTACACTCAAATTATCTTTCATGAGATATATGCAAGTGCGAAAGATAAAAAATATTATTTACAACACACACACACACATATATATATATATTACAATTGATCAAATATAAATCACTGTAAAAGAATCTTGATGTAAATGTTGCAAGTAAATCATATTTATGGTCCAGTATGTTATAAGTTACAATTAAAGGTATAAATATCAAAACTGATATCTAAACTGATTTTTATCTCTCTTTTTGCTTTCCTTTTGTGAGACATTGATAAGAGAAAAAATAATAATTATAATATAGTGGACATTAAAAAGAAAAAGATAGCTATTAATGAACACAAACGAGAGGACTCACAAGCCTTGATCAATAGATCATTCATATTCTCTCTTTCTTTCTTTTCTTTTTTTTTCATGGAAAGTTTGGTATTGAACTTGAATATGAGGTTCGATCCCAAAGCTTCCATAAAAAACATATATATATATATATATATATATATATATATATATATATATATATATATATATATATATATATATATCTCCGAAGCCCTATCTATCTTATCATACTCATAAATAGAGAGAGAGAGAGAGAGAGAGAGAGAGAAATTATTATAATGGGGTAGGATAAAAGTTGGTCTTGTATTTATAGAGTAATTAGATGCATTTACATGTGTAAGAGAGTATATTTTTATTGGATATCTAAAAATACAAATTACAGTAGAAAATTTTCTATGATATTCATGATATAATTTCCTTCCAAATAAAAATTTAGGATTCACCAAAAGAGATCTTTAGATCCATTGCATAAAAAAATAATTTTAAAAGATATACTATTTAAGTTACGATTCACAAAACCAAAGTTACCATAGATGGATCAAACTATTTCTCTATAATGTCATATACAATATATTGCCTTCCATGTGGGATCTATTGGGGTGCTATATATTTCATAAGAATTATAAAAAATAATAAGTGAATTCGACAACAAAAATAATTATACTTCTATTCTTGGATGTGCATCACTTGGGTCTTTTTAAGTCTTTTGCCTTGACATGGGTAATTTTTCCTTCAAGTTCTCAACTTTTTTTTTAAAAAATATTATAACAAACAATAATCAAGTTGAACATATTGGCTAATCTAAAATTATATGAGAGTGTTTGAATAAACTATGTAAATGTAACACATGGTTGCACAAATAAAATTAAGTAATTTATACTTTATCAATTAGATATTTGGTTGTAAATAAATTCTCAATCCGAAAGTTGAAAGTAAATATTATTAATAAGAATTAGGGTTTAGTGTTGTGCAAGCAAAACATGCCAATGTATCATTTAACCATCAAACTCATCTCTAGTTCAAATATATTCTCAATGTCATTAATACTACTAAGTTTTAATGCACCAAACACATGATCTCATTTTTTATTCATTATAGCTAATTTCTATTATAGTAAACACTCGAGTACATTATATGTCCCTTAGTTTCTTTTGTTAGGGGTTCTACTATTAGCTAATCCGTGATTGTTACCTAGGATCCAAGTCACCCTATATCTATTTATCTATATAAATTTTCTTCTTATTTATTATGATAAGAAAGACAATCACAAACTTCTTTCTTATCTTTTAAGGTGAAAAAATATATTATAAATAGTGGAGAGGATTCTCTTTTAGAATGACTGGAACCTATATTTAGGGACTTCGGTTTACTAACTTGAGAATTAAACAGATCGAGTCGAAAAACATCTATTGATCTTGGTCTTTGTGTAAGTAACACCTTGGGAGTAATAATATTTTCACATCGAAAATACTTTGGATAATTCTAGATGGATCTCGATCACATCAGGTTGATCAAGACATCAACGATATTTTTCTCAAACATCTTTTATGCCTGATTTATGATATGTAATAAACAAAAAATTTTAGATTAAATATACTCAAGTAATGCTAAAAATCTAAGAGATGAGAGTGAAGAACGATAACATTGACATTGGTTTTCCACGAAAGGAATCTACTAAGTGAGACTGATAAATTAGCTTATAATAATATTCACTAAATATTTTGAGTAAAGAAAAACTAAGGAATGATTTCTTGTGTCCAAATTTAAATTTAATATGCAATGACACTATATATATATATATATATATATATATATATATATATATATATATATATATATATATATATATATATATATATATATATATATATATATATATATATATATATATATTGTAGTCTTTGTGAGTCCAAAGTCATCTTAAGTAACTCTTAAACTGATTTGCATTGTTGGGGAGAGTCTTCTCTTGCATTAGGTATGAGAGGATGAGAAGATATGAAGTGACACGTTTAAATCTACTGTAACATTCTTTTATTTATTTATTTATTTTGAAGTTATAAATTTCATATAATGTCCTTTCAAAGTTTGAAAAATATATTTATATTATTATGAAATATCAAAATTTATATCTTTACATGTCATTATTATTATGAAATATCAAAATCTCATTTTTGATATTTGTTCAGTAGAATGTTTAATTTTTCATATATTACCTTAAAAAAATGATCGATCCAACTTTACTGACATATTGTTTTGATCCTAATTGTTAGTCAAAATTGAAAGAAAAAAAAAGATCTATCTATAATGTACTATCCAATCTAACAAAAGATCGGATAATATATATCGATTTATTGATATATCCCACCGTATCATATATCAATATATCGATATAATTTGATATATATCATATGAATGTCCCATCCATATGTTGGCACGAAATGATGAGATAAATCATAAAAAAAATAATTAGAAAATTAAATGCAACTATCACGATCCTTCATTAGGCGTTGAGCATTCGTCTTGTCGTTATCACGCAAGCTGCTGGTGGACAGCTTGCACAGGGGCCCGCCAACTTCGTGCATTTGAGTTCAAGGAGGAGAGTTCAGGCATAGAACCATTTGAAGCTGCAGAGGGTCGTCTTCTTCCTTGATCCTAAGATTTCAAGTGTTGATGCAAACAGCAGATCGCGTCTGATGCAGTGGTGCCATTCTGATATCTGCCAACTACTGCCACTACATGAGTTTTGTTGTATTTTGATGGCCAGAAGGGTCAACACTTACCTGGACTAACAGTGATCAAAACCTTCATATTGGACGATAGCATTCAATTCTTGAAACAAAAATGTCAGCTCATCAGGACCAACTATGAACTCACTCGGGGCCACATCCGTAAACGAGCTGCAGAAAGTGATAGAAATAATAGAAAATAATTGAAGATGCACAAATATTGAATGAAGCTTTATTGAATAGTTGAAGATGCTTCAATACATTAACACGTTCACACTCCTATTTATACAAATTAGGAGGAAGGATTTCCCTAACAGAATAGAGAAATTCCTTCGTATAGTTAGGAAAATCTTATATTCTATCAGAAAGTTGGTCAGCCTACAAAACATTAAGCTGATCAGCAAAATCCAAATCTTGACTGTAACCGTTATTATTAAATATCTAATTTAATAATAATATAATTGTTATAATTTAAGATTCATAATTTATTATCATGAATTTCTTTATTTATTATGATTTAAATGATTTCAGTTTTTTATTCTTTATACATGAAACTATTATTATTAAATTAAATATTTAATATCATTAAAGTTCTTCATTATGATTCAAACATTACAAATTTGAATTAATTCTTGAATGTTATGAATTGATGATAATAAATGTTCTTGATGAGAGAACATCTATATATATGAGGATTTTGGTCCCTGGGTTCAATCATCTCTTTGAAACGAAAGACTTTCCTACACCATCTAAAGCGAGAGTTCTGAGTCGAGAGGTACCAAAGTTCAAGAAGAAACCTCTGCAAAAATTTTTGGAGACAATGGCTGAAGGTACGCTATTTTGTTTCCGCATCAGTTTTTATTGTGTTTCTATTATAACAATTTAGAAACACAAGTTGGTTTGAGTGATTTCTCACATTGACATAAACTTGATTTCAACATGCAAAATGGTAAACCAAAGAGAAGAATGTGGAGGTCCCTGCAATGCCCTGAGCTGCACTGAGCATGGATCCCCATGAGAATTCTTAACTGTGCAAGAATTGCCCCAAGTCACGCACGCAGCCACCATGGTCCCACACCATTCAACACCACCATACACCTTACCCTGGAAATGCTCAAGAGCAAGTTGCAGTATACGTCATCTCAAAATTTAGCATCACATGACTTTTAATTTATGGTACCCCAAGGAGATCAGCTATCAAATATGCATAAGTTTTTAGGTTTTAAAGGAACGCATGTATAGAATTTAAATCTAGAGAGCTTGTTTCTGTGATTTTTTTTTTCTTTAAATTATTCTCTTATGTATGGGGATTTGTGATAAGATCATCAAATTCTGGATCTAAAAAGCAAAAATAAAAAAAAAAGAAGGGACGATAACAAAAACTCCAACACAAAGACACTAAACTATGAAAATTATGATACAAAGATATTATATATATTTAATATTTTTATTGAAACTATTAAATTTATACCTATAATATTTTTTATATAATAATTTTCATAGATTAGTGAATTTGTGTTGGTGTTTTTTTATCCTATTAACTATATTATATTCCTTATTTTCTAATTGAGAATATAACAATCTTTAAGTTTCCATACTCAGAACAAACTCAAGAAAAAGGATTTAATTTCAATCCGTTAAATGTCTCTATTAATTGAGAGTTTTACTTGCTGTTAACTAATGAAATCTTCCTTGTTCTCCTTTTCTTTTTTTTGTGTATTGACAGAACTATAATTGGACTTGAGCCTCATGTCTTCCTTTGTTTATCATACCAATTATGTTGGAGTTTGATCCCGGACCTCATATAAAAAAATAATATATATCCTCAATCACACTCATATATGAAGAGAGAGAGAGAAATTTATGAGGTAGAGCATAAGTGACCTTTGTATTTATAGTCATTATGTGCATTTGCATGTTGTGCATGCATAGTAGACTGTATCTTTTGTGAGATATCTAAAATAATAAACTTAGCAAAAGAATCATGTGCTTGTTTATTTTTAGTATATCTACTATAATATTATTCACCTATTTTATAATTTTAATTTACTTACCACATTGGTTCTCAATTTTAGTCTTAAAAACTTTGAAGGCATTCAATGTTTCATTTTTATTATGAAGCAAATAGATATACATATATCGTGAGTAATCATCTATAAAGGAGATGAAAAATTTCTAACTATGTGTGCCCATGTCTAGACAATATATATCAGTATGAATGATCTCTAATATGTATAAACTCTTATTAGTATATTTCTTGGACTTGTTGGTTAGTTTTCCCTTAATATAATCCACACAAGTCTTAAAATTAGTAAAATAAAGTGTACGAAGTATTCCATCATTAACTAATCTCTTAATTCTCTCTATGAGATATGTCCTAATCTCTAGTGTCATAATATAGAGGAGTTCTCATTAATATTATACCTTTTAGTGTCAGCGTGAATATGTATTGAATTTTGAGTGTCATCATTTTGTAAGAAAATACGATAAAGATCATCAGACAAAATATCTTTCCTAACACAGTCAGATTTATATAATAAATGATATAATGTGTCTTAAAAATTAAAGGAATATGCAACTAGTACGACTTTGGAAACAAAAAATAAGTTTCGTGAGAAACTTGGTACATAAAAGGTTCTTTCTAATTTTAAAACAAAAGCATTACTTAAAGTTAAAATATATATTCCAATTGCTTCAACGTGTGAGCCCATCTTATTACCTGATAAGATGTTTTGCTCACTTTTCATTACCTTTCTTAGGTTTTGCATACCTTGCAAAGAGTTTACAATATGGATTGTTGATCCAAAGTTAATCCAACAAGTGTTAATATTAATATTAACTATATTAGATTTATAACACACAAACGAGGTTGGTTTATCTTTTTTTTTTCAAGCCATTATCAGAATTTCGTTTATTCCTTCTTCATATGTCTCTTCTTTTTATAGAAGAAACACTTTGCTTCTTTCTTGATATCAGCTTGGGGTGGTATTTTATTCTTCCCACGAGTGGTTACCATTAATGCACTCTCACCTAGCTCCATCACTAGCCTCTCTTCTTCTTGAACACACATGATCATTAATTCATTGATTGATTATTTATCCTTATGTGTATTGTATGAAATCTTAAAATATCCATATTAATGTAGAAGAGTATTCAGAATATAGTGCACTAGGAATGATTATGACATATTAACTATAGAAAAATCTTGGGGGCGACATCACATGCACAGCGGAAGAACAGAAAACAAAATTCCCAATTTTCAAAGATATGTTCATCGTCGTGCGAAGATTGGTTCGCAAAAATTTATGAAATAGAAAACTATGTGTGAGATAGATTGTGTTACCTACGGAGATCATATATCCCTGAATCCCTACAGATCTCTAAGAGAGGGTGAAGGAGGTCAAACGCCCTCCTCTCTAGCAGTGATCCACACAATAGGGCTGCGATGACGCTCCTTAAAACTTCAGGCCTGCTTTGAGGTGGAGAAGTGGAGGAGAATAAGAGAAGACAACCAAAAAGGCTCTATCCTATGAACCACTAGTTATCTCCTATTTATAGATGTCCCTTGTCAATTTAACCTTAATAGATCCTCTCCTATTAGGTATTGGATATTTATCCAACTATCCAAGTCTCTTAGATTAGTGGATCTCTATTCAATAATCTCTCATGGGCTCTTAGTGGATCTCATCCATAGAATCCAATAATTCAGGGGCTTATTAGATATTCAATAAGATAGGGGCTCTGACGGATATCTCATATCTGAACCTCTACTCATCGCAATGCCTACCATATATGTGTGACCCTCTAGGCCCAATATCGAGTTGGCCGTGAGTCATACCTTTTAGAACTCCTTCTGGCTCAATGAATTTTTATCTTTATAATAATTCACTCGACTCATCGACTGTAGACGTACTAGGCCACTACGCCATAGTCCCCAGATGATACAAGGGAATCCAATCCATTGGACATATCTGTCCTCAGTTACCGCGTACCTATAGTCCCTCATCCATCTAATATCCCAAAGATCGTATACCGGACATGGTATTATCTTTCCTAATAGCATAATCAATATACATCCATCATAAATGGAGGAGAATCCTCTCCTTTCATATCTTATAGTTATCATCTCTATGTTTAAGAATGTCACATCGAATAAAAAAAAATTAACAGTTCGAAAAACTGTATAAAATCAAATATGTTTATGTCAAAATATGAGGTTTAATAGTTTAAATTGTATATTTTACAAATATGCAAAAAGATGAATCTCATAAAAATTGCTTATAGGCTAAATATTTAATTTAAATAGATTCAAATAGTTTTTAAGATAAAACTATCAAATTATATTCTAATTCATAATCCTTGTGAGTAAATTATAAAAATAATATAATATTTTATTCTGATTAATTATATGAATATAATAAAAGATCCTATGCGATAATAATTATATTAAATATAATCAATAACAATATTATGTCTAATTACTTATGTGATCCTTATTTTAACTTTATATATAATTTTAATTAATTAATAATGTTATGACTAATTCTTAATTAATTAAGATTATATGTGATCCTTATCACTAGACATTTTGAACATATAAAATTGATTCATAAGCATAAATTTATATAACAAATATTCATATATAATATGAGCATTTTATTGACTAAAAATATTGAAAATGTTATATCCTCATGATTTTTAACATGAAATATATCAAGAAGTTTAAAAAAGAAACTAGAATTAAGCCATATTAATGATATAAAAAATAAAAACTCTTTCATATCAAGGCAGAGGTTAATGGCTCAGATAGCAACTATTAGAAATTTTAATATCAAAATATATTTCTAAACCATTATAATAGAAACACAAGAAACCTAATACGGAAACAAAAACTGCATACGTTCAACCATTTTTGTCAATAATTGTAGCAATGATTTTTTTTTCTATTTTAATATTTATTGACTAAGAACTCTCGCTTTAGATTATATAGAAAATCCTTTAGATTTAAGAGAGATATTGAGTCTAAAGATCAAAACCCTCGTTTAGATAAACATTCTCCCGTCAAAAATATTTATTATCATAAATTTTATAAAGTTTAAGAATTAATTCAAATTTATAACGTTTGGACCATAATAAAAAATTTTAATTATATTAAATAAAATATTTAATAATAACAGTTACAATAAAAAATTGAAATATTTAAACTATAATAAATGAAGAAATTGATGATAATGAATGATGAACTTAATGAGAACAGTTAACCTTATATTTACATAAATAAATACCAAAAACCATTGAGTTAGGAGGGATACAGTATGCAAATTTGGATATTAGAAATTTGAGATAATACAGAGTTTAAGGGTCGAGTTCTCATCAGTAACATAGGAGCACGTTTAGTGAGATAGTTTATATAAAATTAAGTAACAAGAAAACATCAAAGATGTGGTCGTGCCGGAGTGGTTATCGGGCATGACTAGAAATCATGTGGGCTTTGCCCGCGCAGGTTCGAATCCTGCCGACCACGTATTTTAAGATCATATCCAGTTCGATTTTGGAATAATATATGTGTTTGGAATAATTAATATTATAATAGTAAATTATATTTTTATATTTTTTTGACTACATTATAATATTTTTATTTTTTTGTGAAGACCACAAATTTTCTTAATAAATATAAATATGAATTAAATGTGAATATATAATTTTAAAAAATCAAAAGTAAAAATAAGGGAAGAGGATAGATTATATAACCTTGCTCATATGTCACTAAGACACCTCTTGTCGAAGGAGAGGAGAAGAGAAATGACGATGTCGCTTGGAGAGAAGATGAGATAAGGACAACAACGATCGTGATCACAATGAAATTAAGACGTCAATATTGTTTGCTTGAGTAAGAGGTCATTCCCAAGATTTTAAGTTATTCCCCTTGAATCATGATGCATATTAAAGTTTCTTTGGATAGTTATTTGGTCGGATCCTTGGGTTTAATTCATAGTTCTAAATATTAATGATAATTTTTATAAATTATTTTGGATCTTGTTATTACCTAGGTTTGACAAAAAAAATACTAAAAATAAAAAATTAAGGTAAAGATTTTTGTCGGATCAAAAGGTTTACAAGAAATTCCCTTGGATAATTTTAAAGATATGATAAATAATATAGATTTTATGTCACTCTTTGAAGAAAAAAAAAGAAGAATTAATTTTTAACATAGAAGAAGATAAAAGAATAATAAAGTTTATTACTAAATGAAAGTATTATTTTAATAATTTTTGGAGCCAAGATAAGAAGAAAAGACTAGTAAATCTTAGAAGATTTTTATGAAGAAGATATATATCCTCCTACATTGTCTAAAGGTATATCATAATAATTACATAATACAAACCTAAAAGATAGTGAACATCTCTTAGTAAAAAAAGATAAAAGAATAATAAAGTTTATTACTGAATAAAAATATTATTTTAATGATTTCAGGAGCTAAGATAAGAAGAAAAGACTAGTTAATCTTAGAATATTTTTATGAAGGAGATATATATCCTCCTACATTATCTAAAGGTATATCATAAAAATTACATAATACAAACCTAAAAGATAATGAACATCTCTTACTAAAAGAAGATACATCATCAATTATGACATATTCTCCCAATAATATTCTTATTAATATTAAAGACATCAAAATTATACAAAAGCAAGATTTAGACTACCATGTGGATAGTATTGATTTTTATTGGAGTAGATAATTTTGTCGGATTAAATTATTTTATTTTTACAAGAAGTATAAAAGTATTTTTACCTCCTTATAAAAAAAATTATTTATAAAGTCAATCATTAAAGATTTAGAAGAAAATGTTAATAATGCTAATACAAGGATCATTATTATTTATGATCTAGAAGCTATTAAGATTAATGAATATTCTATAATAAAGGAGTTAGATATCTGTGCAAATAATTATATTGATAATTGTTTCGAAACAAATAAGAGTTTTATAATAAATTAAGGTACATAAGATAAATAGAATACTTGGATGGTCATTATTGATTGTGTAACTTAGAATTCTAAAATTTTAAAGAACATAATGTATAACAACAACATTCAAGGCTTTTCATATTTTTTTTTCCAAGCTTTAATTTAGGGAAGAATGTTAGAATATTAAATTATGATTTTAGATTAAGAGTCTTGGTTAAGATAGGAGTTTCTATTATAGCTAAAGTTAAAGTCTTGAGTTTACCTCTCAATTTATAGAGGGTTCATATAATGCTTTAAATATATAATTGGGAGGAGAAATGAGGTAAAGCGAAAAGAGGCTCGTAGATTTGGGGTCTAAGAGATTGTAGTTTTTAGCTTTGAAATTTCTCGTCTATTCTCATATATTTAAAGATTTGAATCTAAAAAAATGAAAGCAAATGAAACTTACGATGCCACCCCTAAGAATCACACTCTGATACGATTCACAAACAAAACCCAAAAAGTTATCCAATAACTAACAAAAAAAAAAAGTCCCTACCCAGGAAATTGTGAATCGACGAAACCACCAAAGCCTTCAAGCAAACAAATCTAAAGATCTGAACCTAAAAAACATAAATGAAAATGAAACCAAAAGCAAAAGCAACCAAGAAACCTATATGCCATCTTCAAAGAACCACACAACCAATTCGATAACCATAAATTAAACCCGAGTATCTAACTAGATAACCATCAAAAGAAATTCCAATACATATAAGAGATCAGGGGAACAATCAAGAAAAGCTTGGGAATGACCTCTTGATGGAGTGGATGAGATCAACGACTATGAAAACTATAATAGTTAAGGCTTGCTTGGCTACGATCATGATTGTAGTTTTCTAGTCGTGCCTTAAGACACTAACATATTAGTCTTCAAGTGCTTGTCTGGATTACCTATCTTGATAGAGTTATCAATTAAGGAAGATGATATTCTCATTGGATAGTATATATGGATCTCACGATCATTAGGCACAAAGGACACTAGCAAATGGAGATGCAACTTTCCTTACTAAACGACTTTGCAACTTCACTGATCAGTGTAGTGTGTGTGTCAAAATTATTGTTATTTACAACATATAATATAACAAACTAAATGTTAAACATGGTTATACGACAATAATATAACAGACTAAATGTTGAACATGGTTATACAACATATAATATAACTATAATATAACAGACTAAATGTTAAACATGTTATACAACTATGACATATATATATATATATATATATATATATATATATATATATATATATATATATATTACAATTGATCAAATATAAATCACTGTAAAAGAATCTTGATGTAAATGTCACAAGTAAATCATATTTATATGGATAAATCATATTTATGGTCTAGTATGTTAAAAGTTACAATTTAAGGGATAAATATCAAAACTGATATGTACATTGATTTTTATCTCTCTTTTTTTTTCCTCTTGTGAGACATTCATAAGAGAAAAAATAATAATTAGAACATAGTGGACACTAAAAAGAAAAAGATAGCTATTAATAAAAAGAAACGAGAGGACTCACAAGCCTTGATGGATAGTTTTATTTGCTGTAAATCAATAGATCATTCACATTTTCTCTTTCTTTTTTTTCTTTTTTTTTCATGGAAAGTCTGGGATTGAACTTGAACCTCATATCTTAATTTTCTCATACTAAATATGTGAGTATGAGGTTCAGAGTTCGATCCCAAAGCTTCCATAAAAAAAATATATATACATATCACTAAGCTCTATCTATCCTGTCATAATTGGAGAGAGAGAGAGAGAGAGAGAGAGAGAGAGAGAGAGAAATTATTGTAGTGTTGGGGTAGGAAAGAAGTTGGCCTTATATTTATAGAGTAATTAGATGCATTTGCATGCGTACATGTGTAAGAGAGTGTATTTTTATTGGATATCTAAAAGTACAAATTATGGTAGAAAATTTTCTATGATATTCATGACATAATTTCCTTCCAAATAAAAATTTAGGATTCACCAAAAGAGATCTTTAGATCCATTGCACAAAAAAATAATTTTAAAAGATATACTATTTAGGTTACTGATTCACAAAAACAAAGTTACCATAAATCAATCCAACTATTTCTCTATAATGTCATATATATGATATTGCCTTCGATGTGGGACCTATTGGGGTGCTATATATTTCATAAGAATTATATCACTTGGGTCTTTTTAAGTCTTTTGCCTAGGTAACTTTTCCTTCAAGTTCTCAATTAAAAAAAATTTTATAACAAATAATAATCAAGTTGAACATAGTGGTTAGTCTAAAGTTATATGAGAGTGTTTGAATAAACTATGTAAACGTAACACATGGTTGTACAAATAAAATATAAGTAATTTATAATTTATCAATTAGATATTTGGTTATAAATAAATTCTCAATCGGAAAGTTGAAAGTAAATATTATTAATAAGAATTAGGGTTTAGTGTTGTGCAAGCATTAAACATGCTAACATATCATTTAACCATCCATTACATATCTGGTTCAAATATATTCTCAATGTCATTAATACTACTAAGTTATATTGCACCAAACACATGATCTCTTGATTATTTCATTATAGCTAATTTCTACTATAGTAAACACTCAAATGCATTATATGTCCTTATGTTAGAGGGCTACTGTTAGCTAATACGTGATCGTTACGTGGGATCCAAGTCGCCCTATATCTGTTTGTCTACACAAATTTTCTTCTTATTTATTATGATAAGAAAGATAATCATAAACTTTTTTCTCATGAAGGAAGTTAATCCCAAGCTTCATTCTTATCTTTTAAGGTGAATAAATATATTATGAATTGTGGGGAGGATTCTCTTTTAGAACGACTCGAACCTATATTTGGGGACACTTCGATTTACTAACTTAAGCATTAAAGGGATCGAGTCGTAAAACCTCTATTGATCTTAGTCTTCATATAAGTAACACCTTGGGTGCATAATGTTTTCACATCGAAAACACCTTAGACAATTCTACTTAGATGAATCTGGATCACATCAGGCTAATCAAGATATCAATGATATTTTCCTCTAACATCTTTTATACCTGATTTATAATATATAATAAACAAAAAATTTCAGATTGAATATACTCAAGTTGATGCTAAAAATCTAAGATACTAGAGTGAAGAACAATGACACTATTATTGGTTTTGCACGAGAGGAATCTACACTGTTATTGGTTTTGCACGAGAGGAATCTTCTGAGTGAGACTAATAAATTAGCTTATAATAATATTCACTAAATATTTTGAGTAAAGAAAAACTAACAAATGATTGCATGCACACACACACATATATATATATGTGTGTGTGTGTGTGTGTGTGTGATAGCAAATGTGAGTTGTAGTCTTTGTGAGTGCAAAGTCAGTGTGTGTGTGTGTGATAGCAAATGTGAGTTGTAGTCTTTGTGAGTGCAAAGTCATTTTAAGCAACTCTTAAACCAATGGTTTGCATTGATGGGGAGAGTCTTCTCTTGCATTAGGTACGAGAGGATGAGAATATATGAAGTGACATGTTTAAATCTACTGTGACATTCTTTTATTTATTTATTTATTTATTTTGAAGTTATAAATTTTAGATAATGTCCTTTCAAAGTTTGAAAAACACATTTATATTATTATGAAATATCAAAATTTATATCTTTACATGTCATGGTCATTAATATGCCTCGAAAAAAAAACTTTGGCTAACCACTTCATATATATTAATTTATTCCAGTTAAATAAGTATATAAGGCATCACTTAAAGAAGATTATAGTGAATGTAAGGTATTATTATAAATTAGAGTTTAAAGTGACATTTAATTTATGGTACCGGAATGAGATCATCTATCAAATATGCATAAGTTTTTAGGTTTTATATAACAATTTTCATATATTAGTGAATTTGTGTTGGTGTTTTTTTATCCTATCTCCTATATTTTATTCCACATTTTCTAATCGAGAATATAACAATCTAAGTTTCCATACTCAAGAAAACAATCTCAAGAAAAAGGATTACAACTTCAATCCCTTAAAGTCTCTATTAACTGAGAGTTTTACTTGCTGCAAACTAATGAAACCTTCCTTGTTCTCCTTTTTTTTTTTACTTGCCTCACGTCTTCTTTTATTTATCATACCAATTATGTGAGCATGACAGATAAGATTTTCTCAACTATATGATGAAATCTCTTACTCTATTGAGAAAAATTCTCTAATCTGTTAAAGGGAAATCCTCCCTTCTAACCTTTATAAATAGGAGAGGGACATATGAATACAATCAAGCTTCTTCAGTAATTTCTTTTCTATCTCTTTTCTAACATGGTATCAGAGCCATTGAAGCTTACCATTCTCGACTGACTCTTTCCTGTCGGACTCCCTTTCCAACCGGACTCCTCTCTCCTTTGCTGTATGGCGTGTGATGCCGTCACTATTGCCCCAGCCACTGTCGTGACCACACCCGGTGTCACCATCAAGTACGGCTACGACAACAAGGGGGTGCGGCCACGACAACGAGGGTCTGTTTGGTACGGCCAACTACTTGCCCTTGGTAGTGGCTCCCTCTTCTCCTCCTTCTTCTTCACCGGCCCTAGGCTCGGGTTATCCGTCGTCGTCCTCGCATCCACCATGGTGGTAGCATCATCTTCATCAGGTTGTGATCGATCCTAATCGCTGCAGATTTCTCCATCTAATCGATGTAGATTTCTCCACCTAATCTATAGATTTCTTAAGCTAATCGCTACAAATTTCTCGCGCATCGCTGCAGCCTCCTCGTGCATCACTGCAACCTCCTCGCGCATCGCTACCGCCTCCTCTATAGTGCATCGCTGCAGCTTCCTGGTGCACCACCTCTCGGATTCCATCACCCGCTGCCTCTCGGAGCACCGCAACTGGTCCGAACTCGCCAACCACTCGGCCACCTCCTACCCTTGCAAGAACCTCGCCTACTTTCGCGTCTGCTACGCTGCCGTGGTGATATCCGTCCTCGCAACTGCTCCCCGACCAGTGACCTCTCCTCCTCGTTCCCACATCTCACTCGAGCGAGAAGTGCCGCTACCGCTATCCTTGCCGCACAGCCATCGCTGTCTTCCTTCGACAGTAGGAACAATTGCAGTTCTTGTAGTAGCAGTCGTTTCCATCTACCGCTGCATCTTGCTTCCTCTGCCGCAACAGCTTTCCCTGCATCTGTTGCTGCTGCTTCCTGATAAAAATAATAGAAGATAAAAATAATTATTGAAGAAGCTTTATTGAAGAAGCTTTATTGAAGAAGTGAAGAAGCTTCAATACATTAACATGTTCCATCTCCTATTTATACAGATTAGGAGGAAGAATTTCCCTCAACAAAATAAAGAGATTTCCTAATATAGTTGGGAAAATCTTATCTTCTATCATGCCCCCGCAAGATGGTGCTCCTGATAAGGATACCAATCTTAGATCGATGTAAAGAATGATTTACAAGCGAGAGGCTTCGTGAGTAGGGCAAGAGCAGATCGCTGCTGCTGTTGCAATTACTGTTGTTGTGAGGGCATAGGTGTTCCCTTCGTTCTCCTTAAGTCCATCCTTCATTCTCCTTAAGTCCACCGATTGTTGGCAGATCAGCGAAGGCAGTGAAGGCTACCGCGGTGAGGAAGATGAGGATTGGCCATGGAGCCTGTTAGGAATGTGGCTGCAGCGGCATTGGTCGCTGGCCGAAGACAAGGGCGAAGCTTCGCTTTTCTCAGCGGCGTTGGTCGCTGGCCAAAGGCAAGAGCGAAGCTTCGCTTTTCTCAGCGGCGTTGGTCGCTAGCCAAAGGCAAGAGCGAAGCTTCACTTTTTTCAGCGGCGTTGGTTGCTGGCCAAAGGCAAGAGCGAAGCTTCGCTTTTCTCAACAGCGTTGGTTGCTGGCCAAAGGCAAGAGCGAAGCTTCGCTTTTCTCACTGCTCTGATACCATGATAAAAATAATTGAAGATAAAAATAATTATTGAAGAAGCTTTATTGAAGAAGTAAAGAAACTTCAATACATTAACATGTTCCATCTCCTATTTATACAGATTAGGAGAAAGGATTTCTCTCAACAGAATAGAGAGATTTCCTCATATAGTTAGGGAAATCTTATCTTCTATCACTTCCTGCATTGAGGCTGATGGAGCTTTAGCAGATTTCTCACAAATTTCTCCTACTGCAGCATCGTTACAGATTTCTTTAACATCGCTGCAGCATTGCTGTAGCTTCCTCATCGCTGCAGCCGCAGCAATCTGTAGCAGCTGCAGTCTTCAGTAACAGTCTTCGCTGAAGCAACAATCTTCACTACAGTAGCAACTTTTATAGTCGCAGCCGCAGCAAGTATCCGTAGCCGCAGCGATCTGCAGCAGCAGTAGCTACTCTTCTCACTCATTTCCTCCCCCATTTCCTCCATCTACCGTGAAGCACTACTGTAAAAAAAAAAAAAGTAGGCTGAGATGTTTTCGTTATCTTCTTATTCCAATTCCTATTTCTGTAGGGACTCACCATACTTCTCCTACAGGGCTTATCTCCATCAATACTGTTGGGAAATCATTGGGGGCGACATCATATGCGCAGCGGAAGAACAAGAAAACAAAAATCCCCGATTCCCAAAAAGATGTTCGTCGTCGTGCGAAGATTGGTGCGCAAAAATCCGCAAAACACAAAATTGCGTATAGAGATTGTGTTACCTAGGGAGATCGTATATCCCTGTTTCCTTGCAGATCCTTAGGAGAGGGTGAAGGAGGTCAAGCGTCCTCCTCTCTAGCGGTGATCCACACAGTAGAGTTGCGACGACGCTCCTCAAAACTCCAGGCCTACTCTGAGGTGGAGAGGGAGAGGAGAATAGGAAAGGCAAGCAAAGACTCTAGCCTATGAGGCTGTGAATCCCTCCTATTTATAGAGATCCCGTGTCAAACCCTAATGAGTCCTTCCCTAGTGGGTATTGGATCTGCATCCAATAAGACAAGGGCTCCGTCGGATATCTCAAATCCGAACCTCTACTCATCGCAATGCCTACCATATGTGTGTGACCCTCTAGGCCCAATATCGAGCTGGCCGTGAGTCATACCTGTCAGAACTCCTTCTGACTGAGTGAATTATTATCTCTGTAATAATTCACTTGACTCATCGACTACAGACGTACTAGGCCACTACGCCGTAGTCCCCAGACGATACAGGGGAATCCAATCCATTGGACCTGTCTGTCCTCAGTTACCATGTACCTATAGTCCCTCATCCATCTAATATCCCAGAGACCGTATATCGAGCATGGTGCTGTCAGACCCATACGGTTTCTACTCGAGTCTCGCTCTAATCGGATTCTCCCGGAGAACTCTTTCTCTCTCAACCCGAATGACCCTGGCCAGGGATTTGTCTGAGCAAGAACACATAGGATATTCCTCTCATGACGCCGAGAGTGGATGATCCTCTATTGACACTCAATAGCCCTCGTAAGGTCGACTACCACTCCCAATGACCAGCTGTACTAGATCTGGGGACAGCCAAACCTATAAGTCTGGTATCAAAGAGTGGAGCACTCATACAGGACATCCTTGGTGTCTCAAGTCTAAGGACCAGATACACCACTAGGACTACGGAATCGCTGTCTGACAATAAGGCATCATCAACCATCCAGCATTCCGTAAGCGGATCAATCAGTGAACTCATTCTCCAATGAGCACCTGTACTGTATCCCTAGTGTCCCTACACGAGCAGCTATGAGACCAGCTGCATCCATCATATGGACGGGTATACAGCACACCAGTCTATCCAGTTATCACGATGTCCCTCTCGAGTAACCTATGACCGGGATTATTTAGGATATGTGTTTAAAGGTGAATCGATCTCATTATCGTGATCTCATCACGATCCGATTCCCATTGCACAAATCCAAGGACATCACAATATATATATGCATTTATGCAATAGTTATAAAGTGATATACGCCAAAATATAATAAGCAAAAAGATTATGTATCAAGTCACACGTGCCATCACTCACGTGATTGGCTTGTTGGGCACCTATGACTAGCAATCTCCCACTTGACCTAAAGCCAATCACCTATGTGTCTGATCCCCATCAGACCCCTGTGACGCTCAAAGACAATTTGAGACAACGGCTTTGTCAGTGGATCTGCAATGTTCTCTTCGGATGGAACTCTTTCTACTGCTACATCTCCTCGGGTTACGATCTCTCTGATAAGCTGGAACCTCCTCAGAACACTTCTGATGAGACCCGGGTTCCCTTATTTGAGTAATCGCCCCATAGTTGTCGCAATATAAGGAAGTCGACTTCTTGCTATCCGGAACGACTCCCAAATATGTGATGAACATCTTCACCCAGACTCCCTCCTTTGCTGCATCTGATGCAGCAATGTACTCCGCCTCTGTGGTTGAGTCAGCAGTAGTATCTTGCTTGGAACTCTTCCAGCACACTGCTCCTCCATTCAAGGTGTACACATACCCTGAATTCGACTTGCTATCATCGACATCAGACTGAAAACTTGAGTCAGTGTAGCCTTCAACCTTAAGGCTATTACCTCCATATACTAGTAAAAGATCCTTAGTCCTTCTCAAGTACATAAGGATACACTTTACTGCTTTCCAGTGCTCCAAGCTTGGATCCGCCTGATATCTGCTCATGACACTCAGAGCATGCGCTATATCAGGCCTAGTACATAGTATGGCATACATGATAGACCCTATTGCTGAGGCATAAGGTATCATATCCATGTTCGCCCTTTCTTGAAATTTTCAATGCCAAACATTTTGACAATGGTTTCTATGTACCTGGACTAGGACAAGCCAAGCATCCTCTTGGATCTATCTCTATAGATTCTAATCCCCAAGATATAGGATGCTTCCCCTAAGTCCTTTATGGAGAAGTGTCTAGATAACCAAGTCTTTACTGTAGATAGCATTCCTACGTCATTCCCAATGATGAGGATGTCATCCACATATAACACCAAAAAGGTGATAGCGCTCCCACTTACCTTTCTGTATACACAAGGCTCATCTTCGTTCTTAACGAAGTCAGAAGATCTGATTGCCTCATCAAATCTTATGTTCCAACTTCGGGAAGCTTGCTTTAGTCCATAAATGGATCTAAGCAACCTACACACCTTATCTGGGCAGTTCTTGGACACGAATCCCTCAGGTTGCATCATATACACCTCCTCCTCGAGGTTCCCGTTGAGGAATGCAATTTTCACATCCATCTGCCAGATCTCATAATCATAGTGTGCTGCAATAGCCAATAGAATTCTGATGGATTTTAGCATTGCTACGGGTGAGAAAGTTTCGTCGTAGTCAACACCTTGCCTTTGATGATACCACTTAGCCACTAGCCTTGCTTTATATGTCTCTACCTTTCCATCTACTCCGATCTTTTTCTTAAAGATCCATTTGCAACCGATGGGTACAATACCTTCGGGCGCATCAACTAGGTTCCAAACCTTATTGGAGTACATAGAATCCATCTCAGAATTCATGGCTTCTTGCCACTTCCCGGAGTCTATACTCATAATAGCCTCCTCGTAGGTCTGAGGATCAATATCCTCAGCATCCTCTCCTCTAATATGTCCCACATATCTCTCAGGAGGATGAGATACTCTATCAGACCTGCGTAAAGTTGAAACTTGTGTATTAGGTACCTAAACAGACTCGGGCTGTAGAGTGCGTGCTTGAGCTTGGTTCTCTAACTTCGCTCAACTCTATCATTCTCCCACTGTCTCCGCCAAGAATGTGTTCCTTCTCAAGGAACACTGCTCTCTTAGCTACAAAGATCTTTTGGTCCTCGAGATGATAGAAGTAATACCCACAAGTTTCCTTGGGGTATCCCACAAATATGCATCGCTTTGTCCTTGATTCTAACTTATCGGGGTTGTGTCTTTTAACGTGGGCTGGGGAGCCCCAAATCTTAACAACCTTAAGATCATGCTTCTTCCCTTTCCATATCTCATATAGTGTAGACACTACCGACTTAGTTGGAACTCTGTTCAGAAGGTAAGCTGCGGTTTCTAGGGCATATCCCCAGAATGAGATGGGTAGGTCAGCGAAACTCGTCATGGACTGTACCATATCTAATAAAGTACGATTTCTCCTTTCAAAGACACCATTGAGCTGAGGTGTGTAAGGAGGTGTCCATTGGGATAATATCCCATGGTCCTTGAAGAACTGAGTAAACTCTGTACTTAAGTACTCACCTCCTCGATCTGATCGAAGAGTTTTGATACTCTTTCCAGTCTGGTTCTCCACCTCATTCTTATACTCTCTGAATTTCTCAAAGGTCTCGGACTTGTACTTCATTAAGTACACATATCCATACCTTGAGAAATCATCAGTAAATGTAATGAAATAGGAGTAACCACCAATGGCATGAGTTGACATGGGTCCACATACATCACTATGTATGAGTTCCAATAACTCAGTGGCTCTCTCTCCAGTTCCACTAAATGGAGAGTTGGTCAATTTTCCACGAATGCAAGGTTCACAAGTTGCATATGACACGTAGTCGAATGGATCTAGATATCCATCATTTAGTAACTTTTGAATCCTTCTTTCATGGATGTGACCTAGCCTACAATGCCACAGGTATGCACTGTTCACCTCCTCTCGTTTCCTCTTAAACACTTACATTCATGATATGTGGAGTAGTATCTTGCATAAACAAACCTTTATGCAATATTCCTCTCGTCAATCTCCCCTCGGCTTTGCTAGAATTTACAATAAATTGTAGATGTGATAAGCAATATTGGTATCCAATACCAATGCACTATCACAAAAATCTAACAATTGGAGATTGATTATGAATATACCTGAAGCTTCACCAAGCTTCTTGTTTCACCCTTTCTGCAAGGTACTCTTTGCAGTTCCTCTTCCAGTGCTCATCTTTACCACAGTGGAAGCATTGGCCTTTGTCCTTTACTGGGTCTTTCTTAGCAACCTTTGCTTTACCTGGTCTGCCCTTGCCCTTTCCCTTCTTAAGGGACCTTTCTGCTTTCCTTTTCTTTCTAGTCTCACCAGTGTAGAGAACTGGCTTCTCTTTCTTAATAGTACTCTTTGCCTCCCTCAACATATTGAGGAGCTCTGGGAGAGTCACCTCAAGCTTGTTCATATTAAAATTCATTATGAACTGTGAAAAGGAATCTGGTAGGGACTGAAGCACAATGTCCACACACAAATTATCCTCTAGGACCATTCCTAGACCTGTGAGTTTCTCTATCCACTCAATCATATTTAGGACATGGTTCTGAACCGGTGTCCCCTCAGTCATCCTAGCGCGGAAGAGGCTTTTAGATATCTCATATCGCTGAGTCCTTCCCTGTTCCTCAAACAATTTGCGGACATGTAGGAGAATGGATCTGGCATCTATCTTTTCATGTTGTCTCTATAACTCAGGAGTCATAGAGCCTAACATATAACACTGAGCAAGAGTGGAGTCATCAATTTACTTCACGTAGCGAGCGATCTCATCCTCGTTTGCCCCTTCTTCGGGCGTAGGCATCACTGTATCAAGGACGTACACGATTTTCTCCGCTGTGAGAACAATTCTCAAGTTACGGAGCCAATCCGTATAATTTGGACCAGTGAGGCGGTTGACATCAAGTATGCCACGTAAGGGATTTGAAAGCGACATTTTCTGAAAATAAAGATGTAGCAGAAATGAATAACATGCAGATTTTGCAAGAAATAAACTATCAAGATATGGACTTCTATCTTAATATGCTCCCACTATTTTACTAACGAGTCACGCGACACCCTCAACACGTGAAACGGAAGTCTCCGGCAGACTTCTAGTGGGGATCAGGATCCAATCAGCGTCTTAGTGTAACCTCGAGGGACTCGACCAATCACACTAAGCCTAAAAGGTAGGCAACTCTTGCCGATCACAACTCCTTGTGATTCCCGTCCTGTTCGGCCTCCGAATCACCATGGCCTCGAGGGACTCGACCAACCATGATGCTCGGTTAAGTCAACACCTTCGTTACAAGATGAGTCTGATTTGATGATATACCCTCGAGGGACTCGACCAAGCATACCATGTCCTCAGGTCACCGGTGACATCTCTATGTCGTAAGCAAGATAGCGAATCGCGATATAGGTGAGTCTCGAGGGACTCGACCAACTCAACCTACACCGGGATTCGGTTCCTACTCATAACGATGGAAGGCCACGTGGGTCAATCTAATTGCCTCACGTTTACCGACTTAATATTATTGAGAGATGTTTCTATAATTTGGTCTCCTAATATGACATGTCACACATATACATATTTAATATATATCTACATCGCATGCAAATATATATACATATCTAGTATGTGTATAAGCAATCACACCAGATGATCATGGACCACAACCTAATATGATTAGGCCCGAGCCAGTAGGCCTAATCACTCACATCAAGATCTATGTGTGCAACGGTGCATCTTCATGCCCTGTGATCGTCCATCTCGTCCTCGTCGGTTTCGTCGACATCTTGATGCATCTCCATGCATCACGATCGTCCGTCTCGTGGGTCCCGCTATCGCATCCACGCTCCCGCTGCACCTCCTCATGTGATTACAACTTAATCATAGGCACGCAGGCCCGACAATAAACGAGAAATATAATGGAGGTTCGCAGACCTCAATAATAATAATCATAAGTACACACATCACACGGTCCATGATCATCTGTCCACACATCATACATCACATGTATAAATAATCATCATCATGTAGGACTACTAGATAATAATAAAAATAATAATCAACTAAACCTTTTAATTAATTATTATTTTCTGAAATCAAGGATATGTAGGGAATTTGTCAATTCCTTAGGGTATTTTCGTAATTTGGACAAAAGACAGAAACTGGAATTTCTCAAATTTCGAGGGGCAAAACTGTCTTTTGCCCAGAAAACCCTAATACCCTTTCCCCTTTTCGCTGCTGCCGCCGCCGCCACCCTGCCGGCGGCGGCCTGTGCGGCGGGGCGAGGGCACTGCCCTCGCCTGCAGGCGGCACGCCCGCTGGCGGCGATGCCGCTGCGGGTGGGCGCCCCCTTCGGGCGCCGCTGCCTCCGCAGGCGGTGTTGTACCGCCGGGCGGCCGCCCCTGTGGGGGGGTTTCGCCCGCGGGAGCAGCGGCGGCAGGCGCCGCTTCCTTTCGGCGGCAGGCGCCGCTGCCCTGCGGCGCCTCTGCCCGTGGGTTGCCAGCCCCGCCGGCAGCAAGCCTGCTGCAAGCAGGCCGCCGACCGGCTACCGCAGACGCAGCCCCTGTGCTGCCCGCCTTCGGCTGCGCTTCATGCACGCAGATCGAGGGCAGCAACTGTTGCTGCCCTTCCTTGTTTTTGCGTCAACGATTTTGACGTCAAAATTCTTCCTAAACACAACACACGCAGTTCAAAACCGATCATTCGCACGAACAACCTGGCTCTGATACCACTGTTGGGAAATCATTGGGGGCGACATCATATGCGCAGCGGAAGAACAAGAAAACAAAAATCCCCGATTCCCAAAAAGATGTTCGTCGTCGTGCGAAGATTGGTGCGCAAAAATCCGCAAAACACAAAACTGCGTATAGAGATTGTGTTACCTAGGGAGATCGTATATCCCTGTTTCCTTGCAGATCCTTAGGAGAGGGTGAAGGAGGTGTTTCCTTGCAGATCCTTAGGAGAGGGTGAAGGAGGTCAAGCGTCCTCCTCTCTAGCGGTGATCCACACAGTAGAGTTGCGACGATGCTCCTCAAAACTCTAGGCCTACTCTGAGGTGGAGAGGGAGAGGAGAATAGGAAAGGCAAGCAAAGACTCTAGCCTATGAGGCTGTGAATCCCTCCTATTTATAGAGATCCCGTGTCAAACCCTAATAAGTCCTTCCCTAGTGGGTATTGGATCTGCATCCAATAAGACAAGGGCTCCGTCGGATATCTCAGATCCGAACCTCTACTCATCGCAATGCCTACCATATGTGTGTGACCCTCTAGGCCCAATATCGAGCTGGCCGTGAGTCATACCTGTCAGAACTCCTTCTGACTGAGTGAATTATTATCTCTGTAATAATTCACTTGACTCATCGACTACAGACGTACTAGGCCACTACGCCGTAGTCCCCAGACGATACAGGGGAATCCAATCCATTGGACCTGTCTGTCCTCAGTTACCATGTACCTATAGTCCCTCATCCATCTAATATCCCAGAGACCGTATATCGAGCATGGTGCTGTCAGACCCATACGGTTTCTACTCGAGTCTCGCTCTAATCGGATTCTCCCGGAGAACTCTTTCTCTCTCAACCCGAATGACCCTGGCCAGGGATTTGTCTGAGCAAGAACACATAGGATATTCCTCTCATGACGCCGAGAGTGGATGATCCTCTATTGACACTCAATAGCCCTCGTAAGGTCGACTACCACTCCCAATGACCAGCTGTACTAGATCTGGGGACAGCCAAACCTATAAGTCTGGTATCAAAGAGTGGAGCACTCATACAGGACATCCTTGGTGTCTCAAGTCTAAGGACCAGATACACCACTTGGACTACGGAATCGCTGTCTGACAATAAGGCATCATCAACCATCCAGCATTCCGTAAGCGGATCAATCAGTGAACTCATTCTCCAATGAGCACCTGTACTGTATCCCTAGTGTCCCTACACGAGCAGCTATGAGACCAGCTGCATCCATCATATGGACGGGTATACAACACACCAGTCTATCCAGTTATCACGATGTCCCTCTCGAGTAACCTATGACCGGGATTATTTAGGATATGTGTTTAAAGGTGAATCGATCTCATTATCGTGATCTCATCACGATCCGATTCTCATTGCACAAATCCAAGGACATCACAATATATATATGCATTTATGCAATAGTTATAAAGTGATATACGCCAAAATATAATAAGCAAAAAGATTATGTATCAAGTCACACGTGCCATCACTCACGTGATTGGCTTGTTGGGCACCTATGACTAGCAAATACTACCACACTAATCCCTTTCAAATTATCAAAGGGTAGCTACTATGCATCTTGGCGAGCTTAATTTTCTAATCTCTTATTTGGATACGACTTGCTAGGTTACATAGACAATTCCTTCAGTTGTCCGCCAGTCATGCTCAACATTCTCGAAGAACCTAATCTAGCTCACAAACTATGCTTGCGTCAAGATCGTCTCATCCTCCAAGCTATTCAAGCCTCAGTTGTTAGATTCGTCACTTCATTGATTTCTGCATGTGTGACTACTGTCGATGCGTGGTCTAAACTGCAAATAATCTTAGCGAATCATTCGCGTACTCGCAAGCTCAATCTTCTATCCAAGCTGATGGTGACCAAACAAGAGGAAAGTACTATCACTGATTATCTACAAAACATCAAAGTTATCATCGATGACTTGGCTTTGATAGGTCATTCCCTATGTGACGAGGAGATCATCATTCATACCCTAAATGGTCTTGGAGACAACTACAAGGAATTGGAGATTGTAATTTGGGCACCCCCCTTATCCTCCTAACTTCTCGCAAAGTGGCAACTCCAATACTCGTCCACCTTGGCATCCTACCCCTTCAAGCCAATAACGACGGATTGTTTGCTAACTATGTGATAAAATCGGACACTCCACTAAAATATGTCGGTCTCAACCCCGCCTTCCTGTTCCGTTACACTAGCCTCAGGCAAATCTCCTCACTACCCCAATGACTAGCCAGCCCAATAGGATTGTAGACTCTAGCGCCTTCCATTACATTACCTCTGATCTTTAGAATTTATCTCCATAATCCCTATAGTGGCGATGAAGATATCATCATCGGTGACGGCAACGACCTTCCTATAACTCATACTGGTTCCACAATGCTTACTTCTGATACTACTATATTTACACTCGATGATATTTTATGTGCCCCTAATATTAAATGCAACCTCATTTTTGTTTCTTAATTTTGTAAAAATAACAATATTTCCATTGAATTCTTTCCTGATTCCTTTCTTGTTAAGGACTTGAGCACGAGGGCATCCTTGGTCGAGGGCCCGAATAGAGAAAACATTTACAAATGGCCGTCAGCTCCACGAATAACCCAGCCCACTATTCATTCTTCCGTTACGGCTCTAGTTAATATGTGGTATCGTCGTTTTAGTCCCCTCATTCCTTATTCAGCACAAATTACTTTCTAGTTTCTCATTATTTATATAGATTTTTGGGGCCCTGTCCCAATCCTATTTTTTGATAAATTCAGATTTTATGTCATTTTTGTAGATCACTTCACTAAGTACACATGGTTATATCCTCTTCACTATAAATCTGACATTTCGATCGTCTTTCTCACTTTTCAAAAGTTGGTCGAAAACCACTTTCAGTCTACCATCAAAACGTTTTACTCTGATGGTGGCGGTGAATATCAAGCCCTGACGTCCTATCTCTCAACTTGTGGTATCCAACACCTCAAGTCTCCCCCGTATACTCCTCAACTTGTTGGCTCCGCCGAACGCAAACATCAGCATATAGTAGAAACTGGACTCACACTTCTCTATCGGGCCTTCATACCTTTAAACTTTTGGACGACAGCCTTTCAAACTGTCGTCTACCTTATTAATAGAATGTCTACGCCAGTCCTACAATACCAATCCTCCTTTTACTCACTATTTCACAAACCCCTAAACCTTCATAAACTCAGAGTATTTGGTTATCTATGATATCTATGGTCGCATCCCTATGCCTCTCACAAGTGAATATCACGATCTAATCCTTGCATTTTTATAGGTTACTCTTTTGAACATAATGCTTTACGCTGCTATAATCTCCACACTCACAAAATTTTTATGTCTTGTCACGTTATTTTTGTTGACTCTGTCTTTTCTTTTCAAAACCATACCTCTCCTACCATGCTGACCACCTCATTAACCATTTCTCATTGGGGTATACCTCCGATCCAACTGGACAAGCCTCTCATGATATCATCCAGTTCGTCCTCTCATGATCCACACTATTCCACTCCTCCGGTTCAGCAATTGCCCATTCCTACTCCACTTCTCTCTTCTTTGACTATTGGGGTACTTGGTTCAGGATCACAATCGTTATCTTTACCTGCTTCTCGGCCAAGTGACCTTGACGTACCTCCATCTGACCCGGCCTGTGTCAATGACTCTCAACCGCTTCTTCTAATAACACAACCTCATGGTCCCGTAGTCTCCAACCATCTTATGACCGCACGCTCTAAGAGTGGTATTTTTAAACTACGTCAAGTCCTTGATCTTTATGCTATCGTGGATTCCTCATCCACTACCGTTGAACCCACCACCTTCACTCAAGCCCAAAAATCTCTGCATTGGTGTACCACCATATGTGAGGAATATAATACCCACCTCCATAACTCAACATAGGATCTAGTACCCTTTCATCATATACAAAACATCATCGGGTGTAAGTGGATTTTTCGAGTTAAGCGGAACCCCGATGACACTATTGCCCGATATAAGGCACGCCTCATCACCAAAGGGTTTCATCAAAGACTTGGAGTTGATTTCACTAAGACATTTAGTCTCGTTGTTAAGCCCACTATAATCATACTTATCCTGAGTCTCGCCACCACTAAGGGCTGGCAATTACGCTAATTGGATGTTAATAATACCTTTTTACAATGGACTCTAACTGAAGATGTTTTTATGCAACAACCTCCTAGTTTTACTCATCCTCAGTGTCCAAGGCATATCTGCAAACTTTGAAAAGTTATTTATGGACTTCGTCGGGCTCCAAGAGCTTGGTACACTAAACTTGGCTCTTTTATGACTTCAGTTGGCTTTCTCAACTCCAAATATAATTTCTCATTATTTTTGAGACAATATCATAGCGACACAATATATATTCTGGTCTATGTGGATGACATCATTGTCACAGGCAACAACCCCGTAGAAATCCAAGCATTCATCAAACAGTTGGCAAAACAATTCTCGTTCAAAGATCTAGGACCCCTGAACTACTTTCTGGGTGTAGAGGCTACATTCACATCTTTCGGTCTCTTTCTGTCACAAAGAAAGTACATTCAAGATTTATTATCCAAAACAAACATGCAAGATGCAAATGTGGTTACAACTCCTCTATCTGCTAGTGGCTCTCTTAAATTATCTAATGGAAGTCCTGCTACGGAACCCACTCAATATTGATAAGTCATTGATTCCCTATAGTACTTAGCTCTCACCTATCCTGATATCTCATTTGCAGTCAATAAATTATCACAGTTTATGTAGAGGTCGTCTACTATGCATTGGTCTACAATCAAACGAGTCCTACGATATCTTAAGGGGACTCTCAATCATGGTGTCTTTCTTCGTAAATACTCTCCACTTCAGCTTCATGCTTTTATCGATGCTGATTGGGCAGGCAACTTTGATGATCGAATATCCACATTGGGGTATATTGTCTTTCTTGACGCTAATCCAATCAGTTGGAGTTCTAAGAAGCAAAAGACAGTCGCACGGTCTACAACTGAAGCTGAATACCGTGCCATCGCTACTGCCATTGCAAAACTCAATTGGGTCACAAATCTGCTCAAAGAACTCAACATCAACTCCACTCCTACAATATATTATGACAATGTCGGAGCTATTTATTTATGCGCTAATCCGATGTTCCACTCCCGCATGAAATATATTGCTATCGACTTCCATTTTATACAAGATCAAGTTGTCCGTCATCAACTACGAGTTTCTCATGTCTATTCGGTTGATCAGTTAGCTGACTCAATCATGAAGCCTCTCGCTCGTCACCTTTTTGCATTATATCGATCCAAGATTGGTGTTCTTGATAGGAGCACCATCTTGCGGGGGCATAATAGCAAATAAGATTTCCTCAACTATACGAGGAAATCTCTTTACTCTGTTAAGAAAAATTCTCCCTCCTAACCTGTATAAATAGGAGAGGGACAAGTGAATACAATCAAGCTTCTTCAGTAATTTCTTTTCTATTTTTTTTCTAACATGGACCTCATATCAAAAAATAATATATATCCCCAATCACACTCATACATGAAGAGAGAGAGATAGAGAGAGAGAGAGGAATTTTTGCCTATAAGATGTAGGGCATAAGTCACCTTTGTATTTATAGTCATTATATGCATTTGCATGTCATGCATGTATAGTGAACTGTATTTTTAGTGAGATATCTAAAATCATAAATTTTAATAGAAAAAAATATAATATTATATATAAAATAAATTACCTTCCAACTAATTACCTAAAAGAGATCTTTAGTTCCATTGTACACTTTAAATCAAAAATTAATTTTAAAGATATACTATTTAGGTTAGGATGAACGATTGAAAACGTAAACCTCATGATCTAAAATATCTAAATATAAATTACTATAGATGGATACATCTATTCTTGTGTCGTAATTAATGTATCACTTTAACAAGCTGATTCGACCACAAATATAATATTGCTTTTTCTTTGACTTGTGTCAAGAAAAAAATTATTGACGTCTTGATCAGCTTAATATGGTCCAAACTTGTATATGCAAGATTATCCGAAGCATATCCGAGATGACTCCAAAGTAAATCTTAGGTGGGTCCGAGATGAATGTCTTATGCTCCCAATGTGTTATTTACACGAAGATTAGAGTCAGGGGAGTTTTTCGGACCTGATCACTCTGACGCTCGAGTTTCTAATCCGAGATCCCTAAATGTAGCCTCGAGTAGTTCAAGAAAAGAGTGTCTTTCCCCCATTTCCTTGTTTAGAATGTGTTTTTATATCTCGAAGGAAGGGAAAAAAATTTTCATTGTCATAAAAGAAGAGAAAGGAGTTTAAGATTATCTTCTTTATGATAAAGGGAGAGAAGAAAGTTTATAATTATCTTTCTTCCATGATGCACGGTAAGTTTATGTTTTCTCTTTTGAATCTTTATATATGATGAATGATGATTTAGATCACATGTGACAACCATAGCTGACATTAGATTTCCTATCAAAGTTGAACACCTATTAATATAAAATTATATGAGAGGGTTAATATAAAATTATAATGTCTAAAATTTATAATTATTTAAATATATATTTATATTTGATTGTATATATATACGTATATGTATATATATGTATATATGTATATGTATATATGTATACATATATGCATATACATATATACATATATATACATGTATACGTGTATATATATACATATATATACATATACATACATATATATATATATATACATGTATACATATATATATATATATATACATACATGTATATATATGTATACATGTATGTATATATATATATATGTATACATGTATATATATATATATTTATAGGCACAGGAAGGTTGTGAACATCGATGACCCAAATGCTCCATACTTCATCGATCAAGGGAATGCAGATGTTCCACTCGTTACATTTGGAATGCAGAACAAGAACGCCAACGTCTACCCTCTAAAGTCCGAGCTTTCATTGTTCAAGACTGAGGTTTGGGTGAGCACGCCAATGGGGGCACTGGAGATCAACTCAGGGATGCTTGGGAGGTATAACATCTACAACATCCTCGCAGCCGTTGCTGTTGGGATTGCCGTCGGCCTGAAGCTGGAGAACATCGTGAGGGGAATCGAGGCGGTGAAAGGGGTTGCCGGCAGGTTTGAGTTAATTGACGAGGGACAGCCTTTCGCCGTGGTTGTAGACTATGCACACACACCCGATGCTGTGTGTAGACTTCTGGATGCTGTCCGAGAACTCGAACCACGAAGAGTCATCACTGGTATACCAATTCATGCTTTACTTTCAGCACATTCTGCAGATTATCATACTGAATGAAAATTTCAACTTACCTAATTCAGTGCTCGGTAATTGATCGTCGAAAACTTAATTGCTTGGTTTAGATTCTAATATTTTCTTCCCTATATGTGCTAAAGAGAGGTCTCAATTGCATAGCATTTTTGCTAGGTCCTAAACAATACCAATGTACAAGTATATTATTATATGTATCAGTGAGATAAGATGGTAATGTAGAGCTTTACATGACTTTTATCTCAATCAGCTGACTTCCAATTTTATGATAATTCCATCAAATGCTGTCTGTGTACTTTCAGAAAAAACTGCTCAAAACTCTCACGTAGCATTTGAGCATACGAAGATTGGCACTAAAGTTCTTCTATAGTTGCAACATCTCAAGTTCAGCACTTTGGTGTGTCTTTTTTATGTTGGGAATCCGAAACACAATTCATAAGTGTATTTTCACAAGAAGGAAGTTAAAGATCAGAAAAGCGGCTAACCATACTTTTATCCTAGCAATACTGGTAGTTGTAGGGTGATTCGATGCATGCTGATAGCTAATGTTTCGCTTCTAGTCTTTGGATGTGGCGGAGAAAGAGATCGGAGGAAGAGGCCGCCGATGACAAAAATTGCAGCTGATAAAAGTGGCGTGGTTATTCTGACATCAGACAATCCAAGGAATGAAGATCCAAGTATGTGTTCTCTATACCATACACCAATTAGTCTGGCCATGTTGTTAATGCAATGGAGTGACCTCTAAATTATAGTGAAAATATTGGATGATATGTTAGCTGGTGTTGGATACACAATGGAAGAGTTCTGCTCACTGCATGGTGGAAGTAATAGCCATCAAAAGCTCCCAAATGGCTGTACACTATCAGTAAATGGTGACAGAAGACTTGCTCTGCGAGCAACCTTTGCCATGGGGAAGGAAGGAGACGCCATTGTAACTCTTATTCTGATTCTTCTTCACAGTATTCTTAAATCACACACTTTCTCTTGTCTAAGTGATGCTGCAGGTTGTTGCTGGCAAAGGCCATGAGACATATCAAATTGAAGGTGATACAAAGAAGCTATTTGACGACAGAGTTGAATGCCGAGAAGTGCTACGAGCTGAAGCAAGCAGGGAGAGAGACCGGTGAACTTTCATGGGGTAAGCATAAGATAAAGTTGGATCGGATGACCCAGAAAGATTTCAGGGGTGACTGCTTGAATTTTCCTTGCATTGTAACCTTATTGGATTCAAATTTTCATTCCTCATTTTATTTTTAATATAATTCTTAAAAAATTATTTCGATGTCAAAGCGTACAGTGGTAGGAATCTTGAAAAAGAAAAAAAAACCTAATATTGATGATAAGTAAAATAATTAATGAGAAGAATATGATATGTTAAGTACTTAAATTCTGATTTTTTTTAAATTAGTAATTAAACAAATTTTATTGAATGAATAATATAACGAGTCGTTAATTATAGATAATTAGTTATTTTTAGTATCTCAATATTTATATTTTTAAAAATTATATTGAGATTCTTATAATTATAAAAGTAAAACATTTACTATAATTTATTTTTATATTGTTGGAAATATCATAGGATTTATGTATTGATTTTACCTCATTTTGATTTGTTAGTGAGCATGGTATTTTTTTTAACAATATTAATATAAATATATATTTTTAAGTATAAAAATTTAATATAATTTAAAAATATAAAAATCGAAATGTTATAGATAATTAATTATTGAGGTAAATGGGGGACGGCAAACTGTCAACGGAAACAGCAGAGCGAAACCCCGCAACGGTGTTCCGCCGTATCGGCCGCCACCGTCGGTTCCCCCGGCCCGAGGGGCGCACGCAACCGTCCTTCCATGTGCCGTCGCGCACGGTGCGGGGAAATCGTAAACCGTTGATCCTTGTCAAGATTCACTTGAGCACGAATCTCGAAGCATCTTCCTCTTGCCTCACCGCCAAACCGCACGGACGGTGGACCAGCCGCAGTGAGCGCAACGAAGTGGACGGACGACGCGCCTTTGGTGGGTAGTAGTACACAATAATACACGAAAGCAGCAGTGGCGATCTACCTCTTCCTTCTTCCTTCTTCTACTCCTCTCACCCGTTTTCCATGCTTCCCCCGATTACCGTCCATTGAAATCTCCTCCTTCCGCTTCTCTCGTTCTCGGTGAGCTAAGACTAGGGTGATGGATCGGAGCAGGGCTCTGAGGGCTTTGATGCTGCTGTGGCTCATCCCCGGACTGACGTACGCCGGCGACATCGTGCACGAGGACGACAAGGCCCCGAAGTTGCCGGGATGCTCCAATCACTTCATTTTGGTGAGGATTCCCTTCTGGTTCCTCCGTTCTTGATCTGAGGGACTCTTGGTTCTTACAATGCTGGTGGACAATGTGACGTTTTTTGTTACCTGAGGTCGATATTAGAGGCGGGGTGTTGTAGGCCTTCTACTTTGTCCTTGATTTGTGTGTTAGAAAGATTGCATTGTGGTTCTGAGGCCCTTGCGGAACACAAAAGGGCATCAGTAAGCAACCCATCTTCCCTTGAATTGGGGTTAGTTTCTTGCTTTGGTTGGCTAGTCCGAAAAGAAGTGAGACATATGGTTGAGAATGACGAGAATAGCAGCTTGGCATGTTTGACATGAAAAGAGACCGCTTGAAAATGGAAAAACAAAAAGGGGAGAAATAGGGAATCTTTCACGTATTGTTGGCATTATAATTGAAACAAAACAACATAGTTAATAATCTGCTACTGAAAGAGGTGGCTTTTCGTATTTACTAAATCATGAGCTCAAGGAGGCTCATTTCTTAAGTTTTTTGCATTTATAACTAAATTCTAGATTTTTTTTTTGTCTCTTTCATTTATGATGTCGCCTTTTGCATCTCTAACTAATTTTTTGCCATGTTTTATCCCCTCGATGTATTATTTCAGTTTTAGTTCTTAGTCCCAAAATACAAAATAATTCCTCTTATTAATGATCAGCGTGTACTTTATAAAATTTAGATTCTGTTTTTGTATTTTAATTTACCATTGGTTGTCGGCTTCTGGTTAGGTAAAAGTGCAAACTTGGATTAACAACGAAGAAGATAGTGAGTTTGTTGGAGTTGGTGCTCGATTTGGCACAACTATACAGACTAAGGAGAAATACGCAAGCCGGACTCCCCTCTCTCTTTCGGATCCGTCTGATTGCTGCACTGCACCTAAAGAAAAGGTTTGTTATTCAGTCATATTTGAAGTTGTTCATACACTTAGCAAGCTTCATCTCTATTGCAGCTATTATTTGTTTGTTTCTCATGTTAGATTGCTGGAGACATTCTTTTGGTGCATCGTGGAAGGTGCAAATTTACAACAAAGGCAAAGGTTGCTGAAGCTGCTGGTGCTTCTGCTTTATTGATCATAAATAACCGTAAAGGTCGCCTTTCCTATTCTCGACATTGCTGTTTTTGCCATTAATTTAGTGGTCTAATAAATAAGATGTGAAGAGACAAGTCAGGGGACTCTGTTATCTTTTAGCAATCTGTTCTATTTCAGTTACATAGTCATTCCATTTCCTGTGTGAAACTTTTATGCTCATCAACTCCTTATGGTATTCTTCTTCTAGTCTTTCACCTTCATTTTGGTTCATAGTTTCTCTTTATGAATATCTCCATTTATTTTCCTCATCATGTTTAAAGTAAGACCCAAATAGATGCCTTCCATAAGCCACCATCTTGTAGTTGTTTAAGTGAATCCCTTCTATCTATACTTGTGAGACAAGCTGGAGAACATGGTTTCAACTTCCAAATATTGATAGAACATTACATACTGATCATTGTTTACCAGTTCGACCAAGCACCGATGATGGACCATACCACTCAGTGTCACTTGGCATACCACTCTTTTTCCTTCTCTTAACCTTCTTAAATGTCAGGTAGTACTGGTCAGTTACTGGTGTCTCAGTCGCTAACCAAACCAATAGGGCGTCCAAACTAGTATTATTTAAAGGCTAAAACCTTGACTGGGGATTCCTAAACTTGGCCTTCATAGGGAGATGCAATCCCAGTCATGCACATTATAGAACATAGATTCACCTACTTGGAGGTTACATGTTAATCAACAACTTTCATTTTGTCAATGCTACATGGGCCTTGTTTTCTGAGTCATTAGCAAAGCTAAAAGAAACAAGTTCTTAATTTTTGTGATATATAGAAATAGATTGATAAGTTTGAATTTGAACTGTGGCTAGAACTGCCAAAACAGAGGAAGTCTGCACTTGGTATTGCTTACATCCATGAGCGATCCATTTTGCCAACGTTCCTTTTGTTCTAATGATTATACCAACTTGGTAATAAGAACTTTCAAATTATTCTTTACAGTACAAAGATATACTTGATTCATCAATCTTTTTGCTTTCTTTATCTGACTCTTATATTCTTTATCATGGCATCGTAAGGATAGATCCATATGCATGCTAGATAAGGCTCATTACATCTTTATGGAATATCACCTTTTAAGTGTTTTTCTAAATCTTTCTGTTTTTTATGTGTCTCTTTCTGTGCAGAACTATACAAGATGGTTTGTGAACGAAATGAGACGGATTTAGATATAAATATACCTGCAGTTATGCTACCACATGATGCAGGTGTAAGTCTGGAGAGAAGTCTTAAGAGTGGCGCTTCACGTAAGTTTTTCTGATAACATGAGATACAAAATCCCAGTATTTTTTTAAGCTCTTCTCATGGTTGTTTACTCCAATGAATGTACATGTCTGCTCAGAGTGTAATGCATGTGCCTCGCCTTTCTGTCCCCTTCAGCTACTCTTACAAGGCACAGATGCACATGTTTGTTTGTTTCTACTCCTTTTTGGTCACCTGTGCAAGGCCGTGACATATAGAGATAATGTTTTTTGTAAAATTATTTTTACCATCTCTTTGTTCCATCTGGAGACATTGTAATATACAAAATCTCATTTTCTGACATTTGATTTGGCAGTAGCTGTTTTGGATTTTTTTTTTAATTTCAAGGAGTCCCTAATTGTTCACATCTTCTTCAGTTTCTGTGCAGTTGTACTCCCCAGATCGTCCTCTTGTAGACACAGCAGAGGTTTTTCTGTGGCTTATGGCAGTTGGAACCATCTTATGTGCTTCATATTGGTCAGCATGGAGTGCTAGAGAAGCATCTATTGAGCAAGAAAAGTTGTTAAAAGTCTGTATCTTTTCTTGATGTTCTTGATTATTTGGTGTTTTATCATCTTGTAGATTTGGAACTTCTCAAATATTTTATATTTAACTGATAAAAATAATACTTAATTACTCATAGGATGCACCAGATGAGTTTCTCAAGATGGAAACTACTGGTTCTGGCGGTGTGGTGGACATCAACACAACATCAGCAATTTTGTTCGTTGTGATTGCTTCTTGTTTCTTGATCTTACTATACAAACTCATGTCATTCTGGTTTGTGGAGCTTTTGGTGGTTCTATTTGCCATTGGTGGAGTGGAGGTGCAAACCATTACCTTATGTCTTGGCTCCTTATTTCTTTTATAGTTGTTTCTTCTAATGCAAGACTTCTAAAAGCAACAGTATCCAACTACTTGTACCATAAATGTGTTTGTGGATAAAAGTTTGGCCTACCTAAAATTTAGGAAGACTTATTTATGACTGATACACCTGACCTGGCTTGTGCCATTTAACTAATAGTTGGACCTTTATACAAATGAAAAAATAATAATGTCTGATCCCTGTGGTTGAACCCACTCTAAAAGCAGCACAAATCTCAACACTGTTTTTTGCTTTCTCCTGTTTGCATAATGTTTTTGTATTCTAGTCACTCTGGAAGATGTTTACTTTATTATTTAATCTTTAGTTACATAAAGTTGTTGGATTTTGCTGTAACACAATATGCACTGTCTTTCACATGCATTGGTGGTGTTATCTTATCCAGTGGCTTCTTCTATTCATGTCTTTACGATATTGGTTACTGTTTAAGAAAAATTATGTAGAAGCTGTAGACATTTGGTAACAGAAGTATACCGTATATCAACTTTGTCCTTAAAATGTTCAGCAGATGTTTTAGGCTACTTACATGGTTTCTTGTTTTCTATTTAATTTAATTGTGTTCCTTTTATTTCTTCAGGGCCTACAAACTTGCTTGGTGGCTATGTTATCACGGTACCACAAGATTTTCATGCCCACTTTTCTGCAGTTACTGTTGTGGTTCTTAATTAGTTATAAAGCTAAAGAGTGTTTGAAATCTTTAATTCTCAACAGTGAATATTTAAGTTGTGGTTCTTATTATAAAGCTCTACTAACTATCATATGATTGGCCTAGTTGGTTCAAACATGCTGGAGAAACTTTCATCAAAGTGCCCTTCTTTGGAGCTGTCTCGTATCTTACACTGGCCGTCTCTCCATTTTGTGTTGCTTTTGCCGTCCTTTGGGCTGTGTACCGACGCGTATCCTTTGCCTGGATTGGCCAAGATGTCCTGGTATGAACCTACTGTTGTTGATTATATGGCACAAGATCGTTGTTCTAATGTAGCTTGTTGAAATATCTTATCAGCCGTGATAAGATATTTATTATCGTGTTCATGTAATAATGTTTATTATCATGACCATTTGATTTTCTAGCTTGTTGAAATATCTTATCAGCTGTGAATCAATTGGTCGTGGTTAGTTCTATCTGCAAAGTTTAGCAGATAGTAAATTTACTAATTTCAGCTTAATCATGGTGTTGATGTACAATTTTTAATTAAGTCAAACAATATATTAATTGAGATCACTCTTCTTCTTCACTCACATGCAACTTGCAACTGTCTGGATACTTGTTTCATATTTAGCTTTATTTAGTTTAACATCTAGTACTTTTAACAAAATCAAAGGCAGGCATCATATTGTTGCATGCTTACGATGTTAAGTTAACAAAAAGAACAGACCAAGTCATATTAAATTTGAATATGCTGGCACCATGATTCATTAGAAGTTTGAGACCTTCACCTTATAAAGTTCAGAAGACCAAAGTTCTTGGAAATACACTAAATGGAAACAACACGAACATCACAATTTCATATGAAGGCAGAAAAGAGACATGTAACCAGCAAACCTTACAGTGAAAAGAAAAGGAAATGGAGTTGATGCCCAATATTAACTCTTCTTTTTTTTCTTTGCAAAGGGTAAGTGGCAAGGGCGGAATTCGAGCCAGGACCCTGTGATAAGCTGTCAAAGTTTTAACCAGCTAGGCTAGATGACACCTTCAAATATTGAGACAACTGTTTTGAACATTATTTATCAAACAGCTTAGGTGTTTAAGCTGCTGGTACCTGTTGAAGCTGAAACTTCACTAATACATTTGACATTCTCTACCTAAATATTCTTCTAAATCTGGTGCCTTGTCCTACCAAAAAAAGGAGGGAGAAAGGCACACACACATACAAAAGTGAAGGCATTATCACATCACTTGCCTCTTCTTTGTCCTTGAAATTGCAAGTTGTAGTGCAAAGTTGAATCCTATTGGGATCCAATGCTTGAAACTTCACAAGGATCCTTTGATGTTGAATAGAGGACAGTGCAAATAAGATCCTATTCGGGTTCTGTTCATACCTTTGATTCTGGTTACTTCTTGTTTTTGTACTAGCATTTGTCAATATTACAATCTTTCTTCAGTTACACTGAACAAGACTGAACTCATTCAGTGCAAGTCATACTGAATAAATGATGTTGAGCCAATTAATTACCATATTCAGAAGGCAAGAACTTATATACTTGTTTTTTTTAACATTGTCAGTTCCTGCTTTCACGTTGGTGCCTGCAAATAACAGGTTTTTTGATGTACTTCTTAGTTAGAATTTGAATTAATGTGCATTAACGTTTTCGTTTTCTTTCTTAGGGCATTGCGTTGATTATTACAGTTCTCCAAATTGTCCGAGTACCCAATCTTAAGGTAAGACTTCCCATTTGAGTGCACTGGGTTTACAGGCTATGACTGGATTTTTTGTCCAACAATTGACATAATGAGCGAGGCACATTTTTACAAGCCATTTCTAAATGTCTGTGATATCATCAAAAACACTTTATATCACTTCATTTTGCAGGAAGATTTATACCAAGGCCATAATCAATAGTCTAGAAATTGATTTAACTTGTGTCGTTTTATTGTAACTTTTTCTGTCTATGATCATGCGATCTCTGTATAACTGACTAGAAATTTTGGATATAAGCTTCTTGCTTTATACAAAGGATACATTTAAAACATAGGTCCACCTTTTGTCAAGGTGCACCTGCCACTGTTGGAACCAGCTCTCAAATTTTATTGTAATTATTCTTTTCTGCATCTAGGCAGCCACATCAAAATGAAACCAAGTTAATGAAACTAAACTTTCCTGTTTGTACAAGTAAAATTGGTGGTTGATACCTTATGGTTGATCAGATTCAAGGCTCTTGGATTCTGCCGGTGGCTATCTGTGCCCGATATGGTGAATAAAAGTTGTATATGCCATGACTGTGTTAGACAGATCTGTTCTGCCGCCAAAGCCATCAATGAAAAGGTGAGATGGAAAAAATCGTAATACGACAAAAAAGTATGTGCCTAAGTAGCTGCAGTAGTTTAGAGTTGATGAGATGAGTTGAATAATGCTTATACTAGAAATGCGGTTTGAAAGGTGACTTTGATGGACTTGGCTGCAAGACAGTATTTGAAGCATCAACTAATAAGTAAAAGTTCAGTGTTTAAATGTTTGTCTGGAGCAATCTGAACTTAAAGGATATTGATGTTTGTATAAATCACTAGACAGTGCAAGATTTATCAAGAACTTACTACCTTGTTGCTGTGCATTGTGGAAGAAGATATGTTGTTTAAATATTTCGTCAATTGTAATGAAGATCATATTCTTTCAGAAGTTACTTAGTGGGTAATAACTAGTGCTCATGCTCTCTGGTTTTTAGGTGGCAGAACAGCTATTGGATTTAAAATGATCTGTTAGGTTGTTGTGGCGTTGTTAGGTCTGAAAGTGGTATAGCATGATAACTATTCAGCTTAAACCTAAGTTTGGACTTTTTGACAGCATTGGCACTGTTGCACTTGCTACGGTGATGATCTTGTCCTGTATAATTTTATGTCAGAGTGAAGTAATCTCTTGTTCTCTCATAATATGTACTGGGTTATATCACATATCTTTTCATGCTACATCATGGGGTTGCATCTTTAGAGGCTAATATGATGCAGTTACAGTACAATTACTAAATACAAAATTTTGCCATATCAATGTTAATGTTTGGCTTTTTCTGGTGCTAAACAGGTCTAAGAAATGTTTTATATCTAACCTGTGCAGAATTAGCCTTGTATTTGAAGGTCTATGGATGTGTTGTCTGTGGATCCAAAAAAAGACATTGCTCTTTTTTTTTCTTTGAAATTTGACAGTCAAGAGAAAACGTCAGCTTCTCTCAGTAAAGCAGCTTTTTTATTTATGCACGAGTAAGAAGTCAGTGGTCATTAGTGGCTCAGAAGCAGAGCATATAATTGATTCTTTAGTCTGCGAAGAAATCATTTCTTACCATTTCTCTCCATCAAGGGTCATGCTTTTCATAAACTGTCATTTATCATCCATTTTTAGTGTCAATTCAATATCTTTGTTGCACTTCTACAACTGACTGACCTTTCTTTGTGGTGCTCTCGTACATCACATGAAACAATCATTCCATGCTTCATAGTAGGTGCTACCTTTTACTGTGAACAATGTAAAAGATGGGCATAATTTCATCAAATTATTTCATTTGGCATAATTGTGATCATTAAATGATCTAGTTTTCTAGAACGCCATTTATCAATCGTGATATTAACATTTGCTGAAATTTACTTATGATACTATACCTTATTGTCAATGCAATAGAAATCTGTTTACAAATTGTATTATATTGTACTTGCATTATCTTTTCCATAGACATTTCGTTTGTAAATTTACTTTGTTGTTGCGATTCCACATATATCATCTAATTTCATTGGTTATCTACTTGCATAAGCCACAAAATTTTCATTCTAAACTTCTGATGTTAATTAGGTGGGCATGGTTCTCCTTAGTTGCGCCTTCCTGTACGACATCTTTTGGGTTTTTGTATCAAAAAGGTGGTTTCATGAAAGCGTAATGATTGTGGTATGTATTACATAATTATCACTTTGTTGGATTCAGTCTGAAATATAAAGGACTAATTTTCTCTTCATAGGTCGCTCGAGGGGATAGGACCGCAGAGGATGGTGTTCCTATGCTTCTTAAGATCCCACGCATGTTTGATCCCTGGGGTGGATACAGCATTATAGGTTTTGGCGATATCCTCCTTCCTGGGCTGTTAATTGCCTTTTCATTAAGGTCGGTCCTTACATCCTCCTTACGAAATCCATGTTTTTACTCTTGATAAATCGATAATTTATCTTTTCCTGAAAATGTTATCAGGTACGATTGGGCTGCAAGGAAGAACCTTCAAGCCGGTTACTTTCTCTGGTCAATGGTGGCTTATGGTTCAGGTATGATGCTTGTCCAACACATCACTTTGCCAGACTGGATTCAATAAACTATAAGGATGAGCCAAATGCACATATTAAGCAGTGTGATCCTGCTTTCTATAGTCTATTAAAGCACAACCACTTCTTCCTTATCTTTGAATTCAAAAGACATGCTTTTAATTGCTTAGAACTCCTATATCTTCACTTTTGTGGCGTAAAACCAACCAAGCTGGATTCTCCTGCTGTGCTGTCAATTCAGTGATGATGATGATGCCTTGCAGGTCTCCTGATTACATATGTTGCCTTGAATCTGATGGATGGGCATGGTCAACCAGCACTACTGTACATCGTGCCCTTCACATTGGGTAAGGATAACATTAAACTCAGATTAACAAGATCAAGATTGTCTAAAAAATATAAACACTGATGAAATCAGATGGAACATTATGCCCATCTTCGATTGCCTGCAGGCACACTGTTGACTTTGGGGTGGAAAAGAGGCGAACTGACGAACTTGTTTACCAAAGGAGAGCCAGAGCGAGTTTGTCCCCACATCCCTCCATCTGCTCAGTAAAAATCTACGCATGTATTCCCTGTGCTTTAAACTTCGTTTGATGTGTTTGATTTCGTTGCTTCGCATCTGATTAAGTTTTCGTTCCGGTAAGGTAATGTATCGACCATTGACAAATAGTCAGGTAAAGTATAGTCTTTGCTTCGTGCCTCAAAGTTCTCATCGGTTTTGCACACCCAAGCTGTCGGGGCTTCCGCAGGAACAAACCACGGGCGACCGACAGTTTCACGACAGCTCATGTGGTACGGACCAATGGGAAGGACTCCCTCCTCCTCTGGTGGCTCGGCGAAGACAGCCCGCGCCGGAGATTCGTGGGTGCGGTCCTCTACCGTCCCAGGCATATATCACTTCGGGCCCACAGAATGGGTCCCACATTGGACCAATGTGATGCAGACCAATGGGAAGGGCTCCCTCGTCCTTTGGTTACTGGAGGCTGGTTGGGGTCAGCTTCGTGGGAGTCCTCTACCGTCCCAGGCATATATCACTTCGGGCCCACAGAATGGGTTCCACATGGGGCCAATGGGAAGGGCTCCCTCCTCCTTTGGTGGCTCGGCGAAGACCAGCCGTGCTGGAGGCCGGTTGGGGTCAGATTCGTGGGTGGGAGTCCTCTACCGTCCCAAGCATATTGTTTGGGGCCCACAGAATGGGTTCCACACGGGGCCAATGCGATGCGGACCAATGGGAACTTCGGTGGCTCGGTGAAGACAGCCGTGCTGTAGGGGCTGGTTGGGGTCAGATTCGTGGGTGCGAACGGTCCTCTACCGTCCCGGGCATATCCCTTCGGGCCCACAGAATGGGTCCACACGGGGACCAATGTGATACGGACAAATGGGAAGGGCTCTCGCTGGACGCTGGTTGGGGTCGAATTCGTGGGTGCCGTCTTCCACAGTCACTTCGGGCCACAGAATGGGTCCCACACGGGGCCAATGCGATAGGGACCAATGGGAAGGGCTGCCTCCTCGTCTGGTGTCTCGGCGAAGACAGCCGCGCCGGACGCCGTCCAAACTGGATCTCGCCGACGGCAGACGTACGTATAGCCACGTTGAAATTAATTGGATCCAACACCGATCCGATGAAGTCTGGGATTAAATTCGATCGCTAATTTGATTACTCTTTTAAAAAATATTTTTTTATACAATTGAAAAGGTAATAATTTCTCATCTTTCATTACCATAACAAAAAACTTAAAATACAGTAATGATTTATATAATAGCTGAGTACTTTCCAACGTGGAAAAACACTATAACGCTTGATAGGCAAGAGTCCAAATCTTGATCTCCTTTGTCGCATGAGGTTGGCGTGGAGTAAGCAAATCTTGTGGCCAGCAGAAGAAGAGCGGCTGTGGGCGGCTCATCAGATGATGTCCCCCAGACACAGTTTTCTCCATCAAACTCTTCCCAAGTCCACAATGACAAGGAAACAATTGGACTCACCTCCGCCATCTTCAAAGAAAGAATATAAAACAATGTTCATCTATGTGGACACTTACCAAACGCTACTACTTCAATCTCACTCCATGATTGAGTGGTCGGCTCAATGTGATGAGTGCAATGTGCAATAGTCCATCATTGTGGATATGGTATCTTTATTATGGTGAGATTGATTTCATTATCTTGCAGTAGGTTTGTATTATTTTTTGGTGCATAGTATGTTAAATTCTAGCCATATACTTCAGCTAATCTGTCCTTTGTCCCTAATTTAAGTGATGGAAGTCTCATATATTAATTATTTTTTATGAAACTAAGAGTTGATTTTCTAAATTAAATAAAAAAAAACCTTGGTGTAATTTTAATAATAGTGGAAATATAGTTATATAATCATAATAATTATAGGTGCATTAATTGCTCTAATTATCTAATGTGACTTTAGTTCTCTTAGGAAATTTATATTAGTGAAAGGTTAGAAATGGCTACAGAACGAGTCAAAGAAAGAGACGACGACACCTATCCATAACTCGTGACATTTCCAGAACCATCTGTATCAGTGCATAATTGTATGTGCCATGATATGGCATGTATGGCATTTGCATCATCATAGGCCCAAAACACATTTATCTTCTCTCTCTATCTATAAAAATGCTACCTTTCCCTGCTTCCTCAAGGCACGAACACTGACTGAGTTGAGATCTTTGGAGATCAGTGTGCCTGTGAGAGGGGGGAGAGAGAGAGAGAGAGAGAGATGGAGGGGAAAGAGGAGGATGTGAGGCTTGGAGCAAACAAGTTCACGGAGCGGCAGCCGATAGGGACAGCCGCGCAGAGCCAGGACAAGGACTACAAGGAGCCACCACCGGCGCCACTGTTTGAGCCAGGCGAGCTCAGCTCCTGGTCCTTCTACAGGGCTGGGATAGCGGAGTTCGTGGCCACCTTCCTCTTCCTCTACATCACCATCCTCACCGTCATGGGGGTGGTCAAGTCCAGCACCAAGTGCTCGACGGTGGGCATCCAGGGTATCGCCTGGGCCTTTGGCGGCATGATCTTTGCGCTGGTCTACTGCACCGCTGGGATCTCAGGTGAAGCACCCGATCTCTGTGTCAAGAGCTTGTCTTCGGTTCGCAGCGGTAACCGAGTTTTGTGTGACCCGTGTCAGGTGGCCATATCAACCCGGCGGTGACCTTCGGGTTGTTCCTGGCGAGGAAGCTCTCCCTCACCAGGGCTCTGTTCTACATGGTGATGCAGTGCCTGGGTGCCATCTGCGGGGCTGGTGTGGTCAAGGGGTTCCAAAAGGGGCTCTATGAGAACAACGGTGGTGGGGCAAACGTGGTGGCTCCTGGCTACACCAAGGGCGATGGCTTGGGTGCTGAGATCGTGGGCACCTTCATCCTCGTCTACACTGTCTTCTCTGCCACTGATGCCAAGAGGAGTGCTCGGGACTCTCATGTGCCTGTAAGCTGTTCTTGTTTATGACTATATCACCCCTCAAACAATAATCTCTCTCTCTCTCTCTCTCCTGTGCTAAATTTGTATGTTCGAGCTTGATGTTGTGCTTAATGTGTTGATCAACTTCCACAATTCCTCCACGGCTGCCAATTTCCTGTCTGTAAGAGAGTTCTTGAGGTTTTGCGCTAAAGACTCCTGTGAATCCGTGCAGATCCTTGCTCCGCTGCCTATTGGCTTTGCAGTGTTCCTGGTTCACCTGGCTACCATCCCCATCACTGGCACTGGTATCAATCCTGCCAGGAGTCTTGGAGCTGCAATCATCTACAACAAGGGCCATGCTTGGGATGACCATGTAAGTCTAAGGAGGAAGTGATCAAGTGCTCTCATCTCCCTTCACATCATCTTCTTTAATCTTTCACTTATTTGACTAAATTATGATTCCTTATCCTCAGTGGATATTCTGGGTTGGGCCATTCATTGGAGCTGCTCTTGCTGCCTTGTACCACCAGGTAGTCATCAGGGCAATCCCATTCAAGAGCAGGTCATGAGCTTCCTGAAAAGATGATGTGGTTTCTGTCATGTCTCTCTGTCTCTGTCAATGTGTTGCAGCACTGTGGTTGTCTTAAATGTGTCAACTGGACATTGCTATGTGGTTGTTGCTGTACTCAGTGTATTTCTGGCAGATTCCTACTTCTGAAGCATATTCTTCTCTTAGAATCTTCATCCTTCATCACTTGAAATGTTGTTATATATATGTATAAATATATCTCCAGCTTCTTCAGCATTATCATGGGGAAGTTTTGGTAAAGAAAGAAATAAATCCAAAACAATTGTGGCAGTTGATGGTGGAGTGGAAGAACAATGAGAACTTTTTAGGATTCTTTTGCAGCCTGGCATTGCACTTCTCTGCAAACTTTGTAAGCTGTCATCCTCACCCCATCTACTAAAAAGAAGGTTGATGAGCACACTTTTATTATATCTCTTGGAGTCATTCAATAGTCGTTTTTGTTTGTCTCTCTTGAGAGTGGAAGTGATATAGTGACATCCACTGGGTGGGTCATGATAAAATAATTCAGAGTTGAAAATATACATGCCATTTTTTTTCTTGTATGCTAAGGCTAATTAATAATATGCTATTTCATGCACTACAAGTCAATAATAGTGTAACATTATGATAAGCCAATTGATCCATGGAAACCTAATCCAGAGAAGGTGGGGTGAAGTAATAACATCTAACAAGGTGTGGGAGAAGATGATTCATATGGCAAGATGGTGAGAGTTCATTGATCCATCTTGTTGGGTTATCTCTTTTATGAGGAGCTGGTTCCACCCAGAGATTAATTTGGCTACAATAATGTAGTTTGATCTCACCTATTATCTAGAAAGTAGAAACACTGAAACCCTCCTATTGCTTGTGAAGAAGAATAGAGCACTATTGAGATAGATGAATTGATAGAGAGAGAGAGAGAGAGAGAGAGAGACCCTATTGATATAGCATAGCACATCTAATGTTATTTCTTCTGATACAGATGTAAGTATAAGGCTAGCAAATCCAAATCTCAAATTTTGCTTTCATAAAGGAGCTCATAAGAAAGATTAGAAATGTTAAGGTAGACTTTTGAACTCAAATGTGAGTTTTCATGAAGCATTTGTAACAAAAACTATGTGCATAGTATGTTATTAAAAATAAGGTGTTAAAAGATTCATATAATTGATCTCAAATAATTAGAACATAATATCTTATTATTGTTATTGTGTGCTATTATAATGATAAAAGATTTATATAGTTGATTCGGGATGATTGAGATATTATAATTTGTTATTGTCATTATTATATGCTATTAAGAATATAATTTCATGTTTTAGAGGACCATTAGAGACAGTATTGCTTTGGTTAAGTCTCTTATATTTATAGCAATAGGGTAACAACTACAAAGATACTAGAAAAGATAAAATACTCGGGCTCTCGAACCTCCATTGGTTTGTAGACTTTAGAATCATATCATAGAAAAAAGATATGTGATCTTAGACACCTTCCACATGATATACATAATATAGTAAACAAACTTAACTCATTATAATCTTTTGAGATGGGGGAAAAGTAATAAGAAAGAAAATACAATCATATTAAGATAATCAAATATGTTATTTCTTTTCCTATGGAGAAGAGAATTTTCCAAATTAGTCTTGTCAAATACTCTTTTATTTTTTTTTCACTTGATAATTTTCTTTTCTTGTAACTAAATGGTTCATTCCATCTTTTATTTATTTATTTTCTTTTTCATACTCATAATCAATATAGAAAATAAATTTAAAAATATTCTAAAATTATCATGTGATAGATAACTTATGACATACTTGAAATACCCCTATACTAACCATTTATTTCAAAAAATAAAATAGTCGTGTGTCGTGTATATGTGTATCGTGTATATGCTTTCGTTGCATAGTAACATCTCGAGTTTATGAAATTGAAATATGGATCAGCCTCGATAATAAAACATTTCAAATAAACTAAAAGGCCTATGTAGAAGTGTTGAATTTAAAAAATAATAAAAAATCAAATGAGAGAGATTAAATAAAATATATAACTATGAGATTCATTCTAGTTCGAGGAGCGTATTTCCGAGATGAAAATCTAACTATAGAATCATACGACTGAAGAAGGATATGTTAGTCTTACATTGCGCTTACATCGAAAACAAACTCAATTCATCACCAATATTTCATTATAATCCTCTAACTACTAAACAAATAAATCATATCTTACCTTCTTACCGACACACATTTTCCAAATTCGACTTTCCAAATAATATTCCTTTGCCTTATATAGTTTTCCTTTTTTTATCTATTTCTTTTTTTCTTCCTCATAATCAACCTAGGAAATAAAATTGAAAATACTTTTAAATAATTCAATGTCATTAGTTATGATATACTTGAAAGTTTTCTACACTAACCTAATATATTCAATAAATAAATAAATAAATTGACCAGTATCATTGTGTGCTACTCATCCATTCTATAAAGTCAAAAAACAAAAGAAAAAGAGAAAGAAAAAACAAAAAAGGTTTGATGATGATCAGATGGAGAAGAGATGTAATGACAAGGCAACATATATGAATCATGTATAAGAAGAAGAGTCTCGGCTTCCTCCTCCGGCGGCAAGCCTTGCGGTCTTCCTCCCGCACACCAACCCGTCATGACCCCGCCAGTCACGCCGGAGCTCACTCGGACGCGGCCTCTCGCCATGGCTCTGTTGATCGAGGATCGTGGAAGGGCGGCGCTACCATCGAAGGATGACGAGGAGGCGTTCCGCACGCCGACCTCCGAAGAGAGTAAGCTCCCGTCTGTTGCACCGAGCTGCCCGCCCGCGCCGAGGAAGACGAGGCGGGTGTTGCAGTGCAAGCGGAAGCTATGGCCGGGACTGGAGTCGGTGGCTGCAGGAGAAGCGCAGCTGCTCGGAAAGAAGAGGTGTGTCAGCATCACAGCTGATTGATGTGTTTCGTTCGCAGTCATCTCTTCTTTCTTCCCTCTGCAGCGGTTGTGCTTTGGTATGTATTTACGTTGCAGCATTGAGATCATGTTGGCGTTGTTTCATGGAGAATTGATAGAGAAAAGACGCTGGTTTTGTTTCTGAGTATAGGATTTTTGATCGAATTCTTTGTTGTTGTTGTTGTTGTTTTTTGCAGTAATTGATGGCAAAATATTAGATAATATTACTTCAAAAAAATATTATAAAAAATTAATAGCATATTATATCTCTAATAATAAATTAGGAATGTTGGAATTATATATCTATAAGTGCGATTATCGTCACTTTTGATCGATCAAATTATGTTTCGATATTAGTCTTATAAACGACACTCGAGTCGTGAAGAATTGAATTAAGCTGACTCAAAGATACATTCATTTTGTAATTCCTCTAATTATAAAGATATAATTAATTTTAAAAATCTAGTCTGAATTTAAATAATAATAATAATAATAATAATAATAATAATAATAATAATAATAATAAAATGATAATAATGTTGGAGATAGAAGTAGGCATTGAATTAGTGGGACTTGGTGCATGAAGGAGAAGTGTTGGGTGAGGGTGTGAAGTCCTTTTCTAGGATAGGGATAGATAAACGACTGCATTGTTGGGTAAGTGATGAAGATATGTTTTAAGCTCATGAATGACATCTTAATAAATTGTCAAAATTTTTACGAGTTAAGTTAGCTGACATAAACTTATTTATGATGTGATTTGAGAGAGTTTTTTTTTTTTTTTGTTCTTCATAAGAATTATTATAGATAAATTTTAGATAGGTGTAAGTAGTTTTCGATTGCATGATATTAGTGTTAATGAATCAAATGTCACTCAAATTATCTTTTATGAGGTATATGCAAGTGCGAAAGATAAAAAAAATATTATTTACAACATTTAATATAACAGGCTAAATGCTAAACATGGTTATACAACTATGACATATATATATATATATATATATATATATATATTATAATTGATCAAATATAAATCACTGTAAAAGAATCTTGATGTAAATGTTGCACGTAAATCATATTTATATGTATAAATCATATTTATGGTCCAGCATATTAAAAGTTACAATTAAAAGGATAAATATCAAAATTGATATTTTTATCTCTTTTTTTTTCCTCTTGTGAGACATTGATAAGATAAAATAAATAAATAATTATAATGTAGTGAACATTAAAAAGAAAAAGATAGCTATTAATGAAAAGAAAAGAGAGGACTCACAAGCCTTGCACCTCTATTGATGGATAGTTTTATCTACTGCGAATCAATATATCATTCACATTCTCTCTTTCTTTTTTTCTCATGGAAAGTCTGAGATTGAACTTGAACCACATGTCTTAATTTTCTCGTACTAAATATGTGAGAATGAGGCTTAGAGTTCGATCCCAAAGCTTTCATATATATATATATATATATATATATATATATATATATATATATATCTCCAAAACCCTAACTATCCTATTATACTCATACATGGAGAGAGAGAAAGAGAAATTATTGTACTATTGGGGTAGGATAGAAGTTGGCGTTATATTTATAGAGTAATTAGATGCATTTGTCTACATGCAAGCGTAAGAGTGTATTTTTATTGGATATCTAAAAATACAAATTATGGTAGAAATTTTTCTATGATATTCATGATGTAGTTTCCTTCCAAATAAAAATTTAGGATTCACTAAAAAGAGATCTTTAGATCCATTACATAGAAAAATAATTTAAAAATATATGCTAATTAGGTTAGGAGTCACAAAACCAAAGTTAGGATCCGTGGATCCAACTATTTCTCTATAATGTCATATATATGATATTGCCTTCGATGTGGGATCTATTTGGGGATGCTATATATTTCATAAGAATTATAAAAAATAATAAGTTAATTTGACAACAAAGATAATTATACTTATGCTGCTCTTGGATGTGCATCACATGGTCTTTTTAAGTCTTTTGTCTTGACATGGGTAATTTTTCCTTCAAGTACTCAATTTAAAAAAAAATTATAACAAATAATAATCGAGTTGAACATATTGGTTAATCTAAAGTTATATGGGAGTGTTTGAATAAACTATGTAAACGTAACACATGGTTGTACAAATAAAATATAAGTAATTTATAATTTATCAATTATATATTTGGTTGTAAATAAATTCTCAATCCGAAAGTTGAAAGTCAATATTATTAATAAGAATTAGGGTTTAGTCTTGTGCAAGCATTAAACATGCTAATATATCATTTAACTATCAATTGCATTTCTGGTTCAAATATATTCTCAATGTCATTAATACTAATAAGTTTTATTACATGAAACACATGATCTCATTATTTATTCGTTATAGCTAATTTCTACTATAGTAAACACTCGAATATATTATATGTCCCTTCATGCATTTTGTTATAGAGTCTACTATTAACTAATATGTAGTCGTTATGTGGGATCCAAGTCACTATATATCTAATATCTATTTGTCTATGTAGATGAAGATTCAAAATAGATAAACATAAATTTTCTTCTCATTTATTATGACAAGGAAGACTATCACAAATTTCTTTCTCATTCTATAATGAAGTTAATCCTAAACTTCATCCTTATCTTTTAAGGTAAAAAAAAATATTCTGAATAGTGGGGAGGATTCTCTTTTAGAATGATTCGAACCCATATTTGGGAGACTTTGGTTTACCAACTTGAGTATTAAAGGGATCGAATCAAAAAATCTTTCTTGATCTTAGTCTTCGTACAAGTGACATTTTGAAAGTATAATGTTTCCATAAAGAAAATACCTCGGATAATTTTACTCAAAGATCAGATCAGGTTGATCAAGAGACGTTTGCATTGTAAGATGTAGAGCATAAGCCACCTTTGTATTTATAGTTATTATGTGCATTTGCGTGTTGTGTATGCATAGTGGACTGTATCTTTTGTGAGATATCTAACAATATAAATTTTGGTAAATTTCTTTTAATAGTATTTATGAAATAAATTACCTTCCAAATAATCACCTAAAAAGATCTTTAGTTCTATTGCACATTTTAAATTAGAAATTAATTTTAAAGATACACTATTTAAATTAGGATAAACGATTGAAGATGCATACCACATGACCTAAAATATCTAAATATAAATTATTATAGATGGATACATCCATCCTTGTGTCCTAATAAATGTATCACTTTAACAAATTGATTCGACGACAAAGATAATATTACTTTTTCTTTGACTTGTGTCACGACAAAGATAATTTTATAATGAACAAGTTCCGAGGTCCTAATAGATTGTTATAACAAATAATATTATAATTGATTTTTCTTATATTAAATTTTACCTATAAATTTTATATTTTTAACATTTTCAAAATTGATTATATCTTTATAATTAGAGGAATTACAAAATGAATATACCTTGGAACAGAACGTTCGAACGTAATTTAATCGATCAAAAGTGATGATAATCGCACTTGTAGATATATAATTCCAACATTCCTAATTTATAATTAGAGATATAATATACTATTAATTTTTTTATAATATTTTTTTTAAAAGTAATATGATATAACATTTTGCCACCAATTACTGCGATAAAACAACAACAACAACAAAGAAATCGATCAAAAATCCTACACTCGAAACAAAACCAACGTCTCTTCTCTATCAATTCTCCATGAAACAACGCCAACATGATCTCAATGCTGCAACGTAAATACATACACCAAAGCACAACCGCTGTTGAGGGAAGAAAGAAGATATGACCGTGAACGAAACACATCAATCAGCTGTGATGCTAACACACCTCTTCTTTCCGAGAAGCTGCCGTTCTCCGGTCCCAGCCATAGCTTCCGCTTGCACTTCAACACCCGCCTCGTCTCCCTCGGCGCGGGCGGGCAGCTCGGTGCAACAGACGGAAGCTTACTCTCTTCGGAGATCGGCGTGCGGAACGCCTGCTCGTCATCCTTCGATGGTAGCGCCGCCCGATATCATTAAATTTGAAAGGTAAACCGTTCTCATTTATTAGGTTTATTCTATATGACTGGTTGATGTGCACGAGGAAGAACGCAAGGCTTGTCTTCTTCCTTTAAAGTGTTTGTTTTGAAGGTTAGAGATAATAAAGATGCTTCTTAACTATAACGTATAAAAGAAGAAGTTGGGATAATTGTTAGGGGGTCTCAGACAAAGAAAAGAAAAGACATGATTGTTAGGGGGTCTCAAAGGGGACGGACAAGAATTAAGTAGTGTACCAGTGATAGTAATAGCAATGCAATGAGTAAGTGTTTGATGAGGAAAGGCTATAGAGTCAGGAGTTGGGCTGGTGTCAACAAGACAGAGAATGAAGTAGTATACTAGTGATAGTAATAGCAATGCATTTTATGGGGAAAGGCTACAGAGTCAGGAGTTCAATTACTAAATGACATAAGAGGAGGTGCACACTCCATTCTTAATACATACCTCAGATATCTTAAAAGCAAGGGCTAACGTGAGCAAGGAGGCTTGGGTGCTTTAGTGAGTTGGGAGAAACAAGCAAGCAAGGGGGAATATCTAAGCTACGAGGGAATTAACATCTTTCAAGTTTGATTACTTGCTTCTCCTCTCCTATTACAACACGAGTAAATTCTAGAAATTCCATTCTGTCAAAAAGAATTAATGAAATTGAGATTCGCCTTCTTACAAATGATTAAACAAGAGCAAAACTTTATGGATCGTTTACTCCCGACTCTCCTTTTTGAATTGAATTCATCCAAGCATATGATAGACTCACTTTGTAGCAACAATACTTCTGACTCTACACCGACACTCTAACCGTTAACGAACAAACAACGTCAGAAAGTAAGTCCGTCTAGTCTTGAAACCTTAAACAAGTAACGACGAAAGCAAGGATACCAGAGGTTCTCCTAGGAGAGTAATGTTAGTATAAAATTTGTAATATGATATATTAAATATGAAAATAATTTTTTATGCCAGGATTGAAATCAAATAAAATTAGATCTAGTTTTATGATGTGTGCCTTTAGATATCATCTGAAAAAGAGATCTTTGTGTGATCTACAAAGGCACTGTCTCTGAACCTCTTAGATTGATGGTTAGGGAGATGAACCTCTTAGATTGATGGTTAGGGAGATGAACCTCTTAGATTGATGATTAGGGAGAAGAGTTAAGAGAGAGACTATAATCCCTCAACTGAATCCTCTATGTGATGCTTAATCTCTCTAGTTCAGTCGCTATTTATAGGCGAGAGCAAAGAGTCTAAAATAAATTATTAGGAGAATTCCTCCCAAATGTATCCCCTAAGGAATATTATTTTAATATGAACTTTTTTTTTATTGACCAATATATATCATGAGAATCTAATTAGTTATATTATATATCTTATCTAATTATAAAGGACCATAAAATCTAACAAATAATTCAATCTATTCATTATTATACACTGTGCATAGAACATAAGAAGGGTACCTAACTGCAACCCTTCGCTGTCGATGTAGGTGGGGTGTGTTCAATTCGTTTTGAGTTTGAGTGACATATACAGTCGGTAGGGGTTTTAAGTGGAAGTTGGCTTTTCTTTTCTTTGAATTCCGTTTCAGATAATGTCAGTCCAGTCATAAGAGTTTTCCTTGTAAAAACATATCGGAGATAGAGCCACTCGAGTAAAAATGCCTTTAAAGCCAATTGCGTGAACCAGTCCTCCTTTCCCTTCTTCAGTTCTACTTTATAAAGCCAATCATGTAAACCAGTCGTAATCCTCGATCTCCAAGTCCTAATTCTGTGTTTCGTTCACAGTCATCTCTTCTTTCTTCCTTCTGCAGCGATTGTGGTTTGGTATGTATTTATGTTCCTTTACGTTGCAGCATTGAGATCATGTTCGCGTTGTTTCATGGAGAATTGATAGAGAAGAGACGTTGGTTTTGATCTGAGTATAGAATTTTTGATCGAATTCTTTGTTGTTGTTGTTTTATTGCAGTAATTGGTGGCAAAATGTTAGACCATATTACTTCAAAAAATATATTATAAAAAATTAATAATATATTATATCTCTAATAATAATTAGAAATATTGGAATTATATATCTACAAGTGTGATTATCGTCACTTTTGATCGATCAAATTATGTTTCCACATTAGTCTTAAGTGGCGCTCGAAGGTACATTCATTTTGTAATTCCTTTGATTATAAAGATATAATGAATTTTGAAAATCTGATTTGAATATATATATATATATATAATAATAATAATAATAATTTGATAGTAATATTGGAGATAGAAGTAGGCATTGAATTAGTGGGCCTTTATGCATGAAGGTTTACTCCTCCATTTTTTAAAATTTTGTATATATTTATTTATAAATATGAGGATTATTTAATAATTTTTTTGTATTAGATAATTTTATATTAAAAATTTATGGCTAGGGACTTAAATGTAAATATTGAAAAATTAATATGATTTGTCAAAGATTCACATTAAGTTCAAAAAAAAAATAGATGACATGTGTCACTAGTTAACTAAAGTATGGTGCCACCCATGTTGGTTTTATGGGTGACACATAAACCCCTTTCATGCATGCTTATCACCTTGCAACTCTTATGTTAGCTAAATCTAAGTAATTAGATGAGAGATTAAAGGAAAACTTAACAAGAGGGATACTTATTGTAGCCAACGTGGGGAAGAGGATTTGAAGAAGAAAAAGAAGTTTTGCTTAAGGTTTTGCATCAATTTCCTCACATTTGGGAATCAAACTTTTCTAAGAAAAGTGTTATAACCCCATTCAATAGTAATCCTAATCTCTTTTTTTATTTTAATTCTATAAAATTTGAAAGATTTCAGTTAAGAAACAAGCATTTCTTTCGTTTTGATACAAAGCCATGAATTTAAAATTTTTCGGTAATCTGACCTCTGTGCATTGTTTCAGACCTAACTTTTAGTACTAAACTCTGATTTAGGCAAAGCCTAATCTATTTAAAAGTAAACTCAAAGATCTTTATTTTAATACCATATTGAATGATTTGGAGTTTAAATGTCTATTCAGACTTCCGTTTCAATTAACCCTACATATTCTATAAAATAGAGATTATAATTTTTGACCTCTTGTTGCTTAACTACTTATAACTTTCTGTTGGGAACTCAGATTCATACCAAGTATGATTTATTGAAAACTATACTCAAAATTCTTTCTGTGCTTACCTGATTTGAAATTTTTGGAGTACAAAAACTAAAACATCTATTTTCATTAACCCTATAGATTCAATAAAATAGAGCTAATGTTTTTAGACCTTTCACTACGAAATTATTTGTAACTCCCTATTGTGAACTCCAATTCATCGAAAACTTAATTTACCTAAAATTAGATTGACACATCTTTCGAATGACACCTATTTTGTATAAATTAAATTATAATTGATTATCCAAATAATTCATCCAAAGTGTCTCTTAAATTCTACCATAATCGAGCTTTAGTCGATTTCGCCTCTTCTTGTTTCTTCTCTTTGGAAATCGATTTCAGCAAAAACCCTTACTTCATTTGAACTTTGCATTATTACCTTAAATTCTTATATACTCTTATCCTTTAATTATTTGCATATTTAATTTTATTATGTAAAGTTCATATTTGTATCGTAATGTTTCGTATAGGCACATGCATTTCATTCCATTGTTCCACGTGTGTTTCGCCTTAAATTCGTCTCTTCTTGTTTCTTCTTTTTGGAAATTGATTTTGAAAAAAACCCTTACTTCAGTTGAGCTTTACTTTACTACTTTAAATTCTTGTATACTCTTGTCCTTTAATTATTTGTATACTTGATTTCATTATGTAAAGTTCATGTTTGTATCGCAATGTTTCGTATAAGCACATGCATTCCGTTAGTCCGCATGTGTTTCCGATATGTCTCAATTTTATTGTTCACTATCCTTTTGTACTCCGGTGTTTGTGAGATAAATATGAACTTTTACTAGAAATAGTAAAGGGAGTTATGCTTAGAGTCCGCGATGCTCTACCGGCCTCTTATGACTTCAATCAGATGTGGGTGGATAGAGCTCTCAGACGTGGGAGACTTATGTTTGGTGATCATTCAAAAATGGATAGACCATATTATGTTATGATCCCACTTCACCTTCTATATGTTTGACATGTTATCCAAAGCTTTGGTTATGTTTCTATGCGCGCTTTGGATAAGAATGAAATGAATGCGATATCATATATGACATTTGAGCTTCAGTTTCATATTTGTTCTTTGATATGCTTCGAAATGTTTATATGTCTTTGATATGGTTTGAAATATTTTATATGTTATAGATATGCTTCTTATGCCAACGATATACTCCAATTAGCCCTTACTCCATTATTATGAACAAAACATATTTCGAATAATACGACATTGTAATTCTGCATGTGACGAGTGGCTATCTTTGAACTCTTGTATCTCTGCCTTGTATTTTGAAACCTTATTTGTTTGAAACTGTCCTCTTTGTCATGGATATGTTAATCACATATTGAGCTTTATATGCTCACTCAATTGCTATATAATGTTTTTCAGGATAGCTTGTTGCTCGTTAAAAATATTTAAATTTGGCTGAGGTAGTGAAAGACTAGAAGATTTTTGAGACAAATCTTTTGTAGTTGAAAGGTGATTGATCTATAAGTATATTTTGTATATAATGAAATATTAATGATAAATCTGGATTGATGTATCTTATAAATATTTGAAAAGTACCTCTCATGATTTTGAAAATGTTAAGTTAAAATTATGTAATGATATAAACATATGATACATGTTGTTTGTGATTGTTTAGATTTACACAACTATGGATTTGTGATGTGATTATGGTTTAGTTGAGTTGGCTTTGGATTTTATAAATTATTAAGCTATATGATGTATGATTATAAACTGTACAGGTTTTACAAATTATGGATTATAGAGGTGAATTCTTTTGATTGGATCCTGGAATGGAATGGAATATTTGTTAAATTATAATATTATCAATTTTGAGTTAGGTTCATATCTCATAAGTGAGAATTAAATTGAGGAGGGCATGACAGAAGGAGAAGTGTTGAGTGAGGGTGTGAAGTCCTTTTCCAAGATAGGGATAGATGAACAACCGCATTGTTGGGTAAGTGATGAAAATAAGTTTTAAGCTCATGAATGACCTTTTAATAAATTGTCAAAATTTTTATAGCTAACATGAACTTATTTATGATGTGATTTGAGAGAGTTTTGTTTTTTGTTCATCATAAGAATTATTATAGATAAAATTTAGATAGGTGTAAGTAGTTTTCGATTGCATGATATTAGTATTAATGAATCAAATGTCACTTTTTTTTTTGGGCCAACAACAATTCCCAGCACATAATATTTATCTATTCACAGCTGTGTAATATAATTATTATTAGAATCCGGTTGGATATCAGATCGGTTAAGTGATTGAGTTGATTGGGTCAATTGATAAGTCATATGTTTTATAAAAAAAAAAATTGATAAAATATTATTATATGTTATGTTAAAAATATAAAATTTATAGGCAAAATTTAATATAGTCAAGTTTTGTTCTCCACTAGATTTATTTAGCATAATTGAGTCAACATGTTAATGTTTCGAGTCTTGTCATATTCGATCGGAAGAGTAGAGTTATTAAGTGTTAAGTATTTAAAACTCGGATGAAGAAAGAATTTTTTTAAATGCAAAGAGCACCCATATCTTATGTTTCTTATCTCACTTCTAAATGGATTATATCTCGTACTCTGCTTCTTATAATCTTTAATATTTGACATGATGTGCCTAATAAGTATCGATTGGATTCCACTAGTCACAATTGATAAAAAATAATAATCATATCAAAATTATAAAAATATTTTTTCTAATATAATGAATCTTATTAAAAATGGGTGCACATGCACTTATTCGGATCAATATGGAATTATTACCCTACGCTCATTCTATATTAATATGAAATTATTACTTGTTACTATGAACGCTTGGCTGTCACAAGCTAGTTATCCCTGTGGTAACTTTTCTGACACTTCTAACTTCAAATTCCGAAGGTCTAAAGGATCGATAGGCCATGCTTTCACGGTTCGTATTCGTACTGGAAATCAAAATCAAATGAGCTTTTACCCTTTTGTTCCACACGAGATTTATGTTCTCGTTGAGCTCATCTTAGGACACCTGCATTATCTTTTAACAGATGTGCCACCCCAGCCAAACTCCTCACTTGATAATGTCTTCCGCTCGGATCGACCTGCTAGGCGGGCCTTAGATCCAAACTCCTCACTTTCGTCGACGAACCGGTTTATATTTTCTCCAGTTGGTAATAGTGGAAATGACTCAAATAATCTAATCCTTTTTTATAGCCACATATCTTTAAGATTAAGGAATGGAAAATCTTTCTCCCTGAATCAAATGTTTCATTTCATCCGAAAAAAGTCATATAAAATTAATATTAAATTAATCCATATTAAGATTTAATTCAATTAGGAACATATTGTATTCAATAACAAACATAATAAAAGAACATGAGGGATAGTGCATACACACATTACAGGATGAAAAAATAAATAACAAATATAATATATTATTTTTTATTTTTTATTCTAATAAAAAATCAAAATATTCCTCAACAAATTCTTTCTTCCCCATGCCGCGAGTTTCCTCGTGTCTTCTCACTACCAACGAAGCCTACATCAAACACTCTTCTTCTCTGGTTCAATCACGGCGACGCTGCGGGGTCTCTGACCGCTCCCTCCCTTTCCTCTGTAACCTTCTTTGGCTTTCTTGGCTACGTGAGCCTCGGAATTCTGTCATCCATGCGTTCCTCCTTCACGATGGGGAGGTCACAGCCTGTCTCTGTCCCGCTGCTCTTCCTTCCTCTACTCCTCTGCTCTTCATCTCTCTCCTTCGGCTTCGTCAGCGCCGCCGGGACTGCCGACGGATCTGAGGAGTGGGGTTACGTCCAAGTCCGGCCGAGTAATCTCTTCGATTCTTTCTTAGTGGAGTTCTCCCACCCATCTCTAAGTTTCTGACAATGGTCGCCGCTTGCCTGTTACGGAACGAACGAACGCAGAAGCGCACTTGTTCTGGTGGCTTTACCGGAGCCCGCGGAGAGTCGACACCGGCGCGTCGCCGTGGCCGACGCTGCTGTGGTTGCAGGGCGGACCTGTAAGTCTCTCATAAGCAAATCCAGTGTTGTTCCTTCCTTCATGCCTGTGGGTTTGCTTGGTGAAAGGGCGGTTCGGGCGTTGGGATCGGGAACTTCCAAGAGATCGGACCGCTGGACACCGATCTGAGGCATCGGAACTCGACATGGCTGCAGAAAGCCGATCTACTGTTTGTGGTGAGTCCTGTTCCTCGTCTCCCACCGCCCGTTCGACGTTTGACGCGATTCCTCTCTGCCTACTGGATGGAAAACGCAGGACAATCCGGTGGGGACGGGATACAGCTTCGTGGAGGACGAGAGTCTCTTCGTGAAGACGGACTGGGAGGCAGCCACGGACCTGACCACCCTCCTCAAGAAGCTCTACGACGAGGACGAGTCCCGGCAAACGAGCCCACTGTTCATCGTCGCAGAGTCTTACGGAGGGAAGTTCGCCGTGACCGCAGGCTTGTCGATCCTCAAAGCCATCGAGGCTGGAGAACTGAAGCTTAAGCTCGGAGGTCGTCAGTCCTCTTTTCTTCTCTCTGGTCTTTGCAGACGCATCCAGTTTCTTACCTGTTTGATGCTTGCAAGCAGGCCTTGCTCTGGGAAGCAGCTGGATTTCGCCGGAAGATTTTGTGGCAAGTGCTCACTGCTTCTTCTACCTCAGGCAGAGATAATTCTGATGCAAAGGCCATGATTTTGTTCTTCATGCAGTTCTCTTGGGGGCCTCTGCTTCAGGATGTCTCAAGGCTTGACATCAAAGACGCAGTGAAATCAAACATGTACTTCTCCTTCTTTCTTCAGCGAGAAGCATACTGATACCTACGATCTAATATAGATGCTGCAACTTTTCAGTATGGCTGAAAAGATTAGGCAAGAGATAAAGAAAGGGGAGTATGGCAATGCCACGAACTCATGGGGTGAGCTGGAGGAATTCATCAGTTCTAGCAGCAATGATGTGGTCAGTGGAACACTGTAACCAGTTGAATTCAACTAGAATCACTCCATCAGCTGATGCTCCACGCTTGCAGGACTTCTACAACTTCTTGCTGGACTCTGCAAGCGATCCCATTTCTCAGGCAGCAGTCGAAGTACCGCGAAGGTTATCGATGAAGATATATCCAACTTATCTGAGCTCCAAGGCTTCTTCCATGTCCACTGACATCTCCAGTCTCATGAATGGTGCCATCAAGGATAAGCTAAAGATAATCCCAAAGACTGTGAGGTATGTGATATGGTCAGATCCAATTCTGGAAGTAGAAGCTCGGTTCATTGCCGTTGCCTTGTGTTTGCAGCTGGGGAGGGCAGGCTGATCTTGTCTTCGAAGCTCTTGCAGGTGACTTCATGAAGCCAAGAATCAATGAGGTTGTCGATTGATTTTGAGTACTTGGCTTCTTCTTGTTCATGCTTGCTCTTGTCATGAGTTGACCTTACATTTACAGGTTGATGAGCTCCTTTCCCTGGGAATCAATGTTAACATCTACAATGGACAGGTATGAGTTACTTAGAAATCCATCCCTTTGGGGTCACTACTTTCATGTCCTGGTACTCTTGAGGTGTTGTTTCAACATCAGATACATGTAGAGCAAGCAACAAAAGATAAAGATGGGAAGAGAAGGTGGAAGACAACCTCTTCTAGTCCACATTGCTGTCATGCTGTGTAGAAAGCATGAGTAGCATGAGTGGTTGATCAAAATAGTGGTGGTCTTTAAACTTTAATATCTGAACATAGTAGGACATGAGTAGACCAACATTTTTGGCATCCTCTGTTCTGCTCCCATGGCCAGCTAATATGATGGTGATTGGTGACCATGGTGGAAGGAGATGCATTTGCCTGAGAAATCACAGATTTAACTTGGATATAATAACAAAAGGAAAAGCCCATTGCATATTAAGCAGTAATATTTTTTGTAATTGAGTTCCTTCCCTATTCACAGGTTGATCTGATTTGTGCAACAAAAGGCACAGAGTCATGGGTCCAAAAGCTCAAGTGAGCATCACCACAAACTACAAGTTCAATGCTTTCTTCTCCAGCTGGAGGAATGAGGTTTCATTTCCTCCATGTTTCTGCAGATGGGAGGGGCTGAAGACCTTCAACAACATGGATCGAAAGCCATTCTTCTGCGACAGTGAAGGAATGGCAGTCACCAAGGGATTCCTAAAGTCTTATCAGAACTTCCACTTCTATTGGATCCTTGGAGCAGGACATTTTGTAAGTGTTCTTTGTCTTCCTTTTCTTGAACCTAAACCCAAACCCAAACCTGAATCCTTAATCATCTAACTGTTTATTCAAACCCGGATTACTGAACCTGTTCTAGAGCCGATTAATGGATACCCGAGTCTAATTTAAACAGAAATCCAAAAATATCCGAATCTAAATTCGATTAATTATGTAGGAACTAACTCAGATAGGTAACTAATGTATTACTAGAGCCAGTTTAGAAATAGTTGAAAGCAACAGACAGTATTAGGAGAAAAAGAAATCTATCTATTACAACCTGTTAGTGATGAGATTGGAATACATCAAGTGGAATCATTGCATTCAATGCCTAATTTCCTACAATGAGATATGGGAATCACAAGAGTCACTGCTTTTGTTGGTATTGGAAATTTGATGTTCTTCAAATATCTATTGAAGGAGACATGACAAAGTGGCTACAAAAGTAGACTTCCAAAGAGACATCAATAACTGTTTACATAGGCCTACAATTAATGAACACTTAAAAAACAAGTTATAAGTATTATTATATATCATATAATCATGCAAGGTAGATGCTTATAATTGATATCTCTTCCCACTACATTGAAATTTATTTCGAATTAATTCTTATTTTTAATAAAAAAAAATGTTGATCTATAGTCTCCCAGTAATCAAATCCTTTCATCACTGATAATGAAAAGAACTATAGTCACAATCTCACATACACATGACATGTTAATCACCAATTCAAAAAATATTTTCAAAAATCAACCCAGAAAATAATTATGTTTTTTATTTATTTATTTTGTCAATTTGACTGTTTTGTGATGTACCATACACAGAATTGTAGCGTGAGAATCCAATTAATATTAGGGTTTACAAGTTAGATAATTCTCATTGTTTTGAGCAGGTACCAGTTGACCAGCCTTGTGTCTCACTGGAGATGATTGCTGCCATTACCCAATCTCCTGCTGTCTCTTCCTGAAGGAGGGAAATGCTTCCAGGCTTCTACAAAAGAGCAATACAACAAAGAAATAAATGCTTATGAAATAACAGCATCAATAGAAGGGTAATTCTGATCACAATAGGAGAGGGTTTAACTGCAACGATATATTATTCTCCTACTACTACCTCTATCTTTGTCTTGCATGTTTGATGAAGAAGCCTTATATTGCTTGAAATCAATTGCAAGATATCATCAATTTTATGGATCCTGTCCTCACTCAAACTGAACCATGATAACTTACCTGGAGTTGTTAATTGCCAGCATGAAGAAGAGCCATTACCACACCTGCATGTTCTTGCAGAGAATAAACGAATGAGCACTCGATAGTTCTTAAATTAAGCAATTAGATAACTTGAAAGATGGTACACTAGATGTTAAAATCGAAAAGAAATCACTTGCCAATAAGTTAGTTTGTGCTGATGAACATGATGTCAAGTACAACTAATAAGGGAAACATGATCTTTACAAATTCATAATGTCATATATGAGAAATCAGCTTGATCTGGTATTAAGAAGCTAAAAGGACTTTAGACAGTGAGGTACATAGCATTGCCTATCCATGGAGGAAGACTGACTCATGGCCACACCCCCACACATATTCTCTCGGGCATTGTCAGTAGAAAACAACTTGAAACTGATGGAACAAGTCCAATAAAAAAATAATGAACAAATGACACTTACATTGACTTTAAATGTTAGGGATTGACTTCCTCCCAAGCACAGCAGCAAAGAAAAAAGATAGCGAAATGAGTAATATGGTGCATTAACATTGGATTCCTGTAGTCAATCAGAGCTATCTTCACTATCATCAGATTTATATCTAGATTCGATTATAATCCGGGCTCCAGAAGTAAGCCTGCAGGAATAAAACGGAAGAAAAATTGAGGGGGCAAATACCAATAGCCATAAAAATTCATCCAAGGGATAGATAGTGTGAGCAATATAACTCAACTTTCTTCGATCTTGATCATCTTGTCCTTTAATTCTCTAAAAGATTCTAACCTCATGGATGATCCCTTGATTGAGGAACTATCTATTGTCCTTTTACTTCCACCATTTGATGAATTGAGTGGTGAGGAATTGCAAATATCTGGCCCAGCTGAAGACTTCCTTATATCCAATCTCGGGGACATCATTGATTCATTCTGGTGAGCCCTGGAATGCTTGCAGGAAGTAATTTTGATATTCATAGGGAGACATTTCGATTGGGCTGAATCCACTGTCTTCTCTTTGTCCCTTCTCCAATAAGGCATGTTGCAGTTCCTGCATCATTTGGAAATCTTAGAATATATCTACAAGAGGACATCAAAACAATAGGGACTATGCCACCAATAGAGCACCGCAAACCATATTCAAAAAATGACAAAACAGATCTGAGCATAAGCAGTCTGAAAGGAAGGACTTTCACAAGTGATATAAGATACAAGTTTGGACACAGCCCAACAACAAGAAATAGAAAAGAAAATTAAACAGCCAAACTTGGAAACTTAAAAATATAATGCATGCTGCATATGCATATGCAGATGTACACACGGGTGAACATCATAAGATAGGTAGGTATTTTCAGTTGTGATATTCGATGTAATGAGTCAATATTGTTCAGTGCACGGTAATTGTCTACCAAGCTCTTGCAAAGCCAACTATCATAAGTTCATCAACCAGAAACTTCCAAAGAGTATTGTAGATCAAACTATAACTAGAGGTGCTTAATTCCTTGATGTGGAGACTTTTATTGTCAGAATAAAATAGGGAAATGATCAAGTGATCGTTTACTCTCTTATTTTTCTATCCATATCCATGACTGGAAAGTTGTGAAGATTTTATGGTAACATAGGTGCAATCCTAATCAGATAGGAATTTTACATTAAGAAGAGTTGATTTTGACAAGTTTAATGAAGCTTTGTAAAATTGCATGGGTGTCCATTAGTACTTTGCAGCCAGGACAGTCCTGACATATGAATTAAGTAGTATATATGATGGTCCATCCCTCTATTCAAGTGTGAAATGGTCCAGATGGTCCAACCCATCTTTCTCTCAGAAGCCATCTAGTTCAGAACACCATCAAACTCAACAATCTGTACCACAGTCCTAATGAATGAATTTCCTTTACTTGTGCACATGGGATTGCATTTGCAAAGAATTTAAATAATAATCTTTCACAAATCAAAAAAGTTTGACTTGAGAGTTCTGTTGATCATTCTAGTGTTTTCAAGCTGTTCAAATCAAAGCCGGCAAGCATACATAAATGTACCATAAGCAAGACTCTAAATGTATTATATGTGTATATGGAATATAGTTACAAGCATCTGGAATGGAGTCATGAATCCAACAATCCAGACAAGTGTGAGGAAATAGGCAAATCTGATACTGAAACACTTAGAAAAAAGTAAGTTGGACGCAGAGATATTTGGAAATTTTATACAATGATAGTTTCCAGTGATATCATACCAACCTAGCTAGAACTACAGTTCAAGCAAATGTCAAAGGCAAGCTTGTAAATAATGATCATCCAAGGTTATTGAGATTTCCTCACTACTATAGATCAAACAAATCTTTTGATATCTATGTACATCGATTGTGATTTCAGCCATTCTTCAGTGCAGCCAAACTAGAAAAGAAAATTTCAATTTTCCTCGAAAAGATATGTTTCTATCTAAATACTTGATAACCTGCAAATATTGTGGGCCTGAAAGAGATAAAGTAAACAACTTGTATATGAATGTACAGATAACCTTATGGTCAGGTGAAGATGAGATGATTTTACCACTAATTTCACCAAGTAAGCTTCTCAAACAAACATGCTTATATAATCATTCTCAGACTACTCAAGTTTAGGCAAAGGCTAGACAATTTAGTAGGATACAGGCAGAACATTAACACTTCATGGAAAGACTCATATTCAGATTTTTCACTAAAATGTTGAAGTTCTGCACTACCTGGCCTCGTCAAAGGAAGATGATAGTTTTAGATTAGAGATTTCTTCCCCTGTTTCCTCTGTGTACCTTTTTGTTCGAAGCATGCTCCTGCTACGAACTTCCTTCTTTGTCAGACTTGCAACAATATCTCTCTGGCTCTCTAGCAAGCAGTCGATGCCATCCGGAACAATTGAGTTGGCAAACATTGGTGAGGTGAACTTGTTATCACCAAACCTTGGCCTATAAGTTGGCACAAATCCGAAGCTGTAGCGGTCTTTCACAGAGATGGAACCACAAGTAATCAGGTGGATGAGCATATTTGTGGCTTTCGATTTTGGCCCAGTCGGGAGGAAGACATCCTCGGCCTCCATATTCCTTAAGTTGTTCCTTTTATTTGCTTCTTCTCTTATCAAGGATTCCAGGGTATTCGTCTTTCCACAAGAAGAAGAGGGAACACTTGCAAATGTTGGTGGTGGTGGTGAACTCTCTACTTTAACGATCTCAGGCTCTTGATTCAAACACATCGTCTGTTCATTTTGGCTCTCACTGTGCTGAATTTCTGGAAGCCTAATCCTGGTGTTTGATCCCTCTTTCCTCCTTTTCTCTTCATTATCGGTTTGAGTCGAAGCATCCTGAGCTTGAAAGGGCTTGCAGATCCTGTAGTCTGATGGCTTTGGGGAGACCGTGACCAACGATGGGCCAGTTCTACCGCCAGGCTCTGGCGAGAAGTTCTTGGAGGAGCCAGATCCACGAGTCGAGGGTGATAGCTCATCTTCTTGTATAGAAGGAGGTGGTGGTTGTATCGGCGATGGTGTGGGAAGCTTTGCTTCATTAATTACAACCGCTTTCGAAGATGAAGAACAGGAAGCTTCTTGTCCTTTATAACAAATTGGCGTCTCTTGTGGACGATGTTTCGGATTCTGAGTCTTTACATTGCTCACACTGTGATTGTCCCGATCTAGATCAAGCAAAAGTATCATTAAATGGGAAAACAGCATTCTTAATTTTCTCATTCATGCAATTGACAATGTACCTGGAGGGGTTTGATCCAGGAGCTCCGAACCCTTGAGCACATACTCGGTGCCCTGTACCGGCAGGATCAAATCGTCCCCGGAAAGATCCTGCCACACGAATCCATTCTTGTAACTCCTGCACCACCAAAGCATCAGTCGACCAACAAGCTCAAATCTAGGGTTCTTACAATCCCAAATTCTGCACACTCGTTTACCTCTTGCAAGACCAGGAATACATGGCCGCCATCCCCTTCCCTCGCTGCACATTGAGCCTGTCGACCACATCTACAAGCACACAACAAACCAAACAACGTCGATAAAAAGAAGAAGGCTTTTTTTCCCCACTCAAAATCAATCCTTTTCTACCTCTGAGGTAGAGCCCCTCGGGGGAGCAGAGCGGGACCTCGATGGAGTGCGGTTGGTCGAGGTGGCGATTCCTGCAGAGGTAATACACTACCGGAACCTTTCTCCCTTGCTGCTGCCAATGGTGGTGCTTCGGAGGCGGTTCAGCCCACACCTTGGTTCTCTCGGGGCTAATTGCCCGCGCATATCTCCTCATCCTCTTCTCCTTAGATTTCGCGTCTCGGCAGTAGAAAGAGAGAGAGGGGGAGAGAGAGGAGGTTCAGATCATCATGCGGAGGCGTTGGGCGGCATTTAATGGAGCTGTGGAGACGTCAGGGAATTCCGTGCGATTTGGTCGAGCAAAGCGGCCATCAAGAAGACGCAGACGAAGACGCAGACGAGGACGAAGAAGAAATGTGGCTCAACCACTTTGGAGATCGAGCGGACAGCAACTAAATTTCTATTTTGTTTGGTAGAACCAAGTGGATCGTACTGCTGTCGACGTGAGCAGCGGAGGTGGTGGTGGGGGCGGCAGTGGAATCGCCATCTACCCAGTTGCGTAATTACCTACAGGACCAGCCTCTAATTACGTAATTACCTCACATAATTAATTATTTTTAAAAAAATTATATTAAAATTTTTATATTTATAAAAAATAAAATATTTAATTATATTATTCTAATTTTTTATTTTAAATCTTATAAAATTATTTTTTTAATCTCAATATTTTACTTTTATAAAATATAAATATCAAAATATTAAAATTAATTAATTATAAAAAAGAATATATAATTATTAAACTTTTATTTAAAGACTAAAAAGTTTATAATACTATATAAAGCCACGAGATGGTTATCGTAATCGAGTCACATGTTATCGAATCGTTTATTTAGTGAACCGATAGATCAATCGATTCATCGTAAATTTAATATCTTCACATTTGTTAAGAACAATGTAAGTTTCAATCAAATTCGATATCGATCATAATAACGAAAAAGAACTTGGAACGATTTAATAAGTGAATTGAATCCATCAATAGAGAACACACAAATTACATGAAAAATATAGCATAATATCATTTATCAACTTTTGCTGTGTGTTGACCGAAGAGGAAAGAAACTTCTTATCTTTATTACTATGGATAGAAAGGTTCAGAAGGACTTTTGCATGTTTGCTCAAAACAATCATAAAAAGATAAAAAAAGAAGGTGAGAGAAGACACACACAAGTGATACAGCTTTTGTATAATAGTTCTCAACTGTTCCTCATTTAATGACAAAGCTTATTCTTTTCTTTAGATTAATAATGACATCTTTTTGCTTTGAAAAACAGGCTTTTGGCAGCCAATCCGGTATTTATGCTAACTTTTTCTCTTACCAATGTCATTAGTGGAAGCTAAAACTTTAATTTTTGTTGTGTATATATATATGAAACTAAGACAAGACACTAAAAATCTGTGGCAGATATAGCAATTCGGGTACCACAATGGCTCCTCAAGCAAGTTATCATTTCCAACTCTAAGGTATGTTTTCCTCAAGAGAGAGAGAAGTGGGTGGTGTTTCACTTGGCTGTAGTGAGAGCAAAGGTTACACAGTGCAGCTGGCTCATAGATGCTTTAGAGCACCACTATGGCACCTCATGTCTTCTCAAGACAATCTATAATGGATCTTCTTTTGGAGTTAAAGCTTTATCATGGAGCTGGAGGAGTACACTGGATGCCTCATTTTGCCATGCTTTTTCTGAACAAAGATAAAAAAAGAGAAATTCCAATTGCTCTGCAGATCATAAAGTAAGAATAACTCATCAACATTTGATGTTGACTTGGAAGAGACAAACTGCTACGACAAAGTCTTTTCTTCTTCTTCTTCTTCTTCTTCTTCTTCTTTTTGGGTTGAAAACTATTACCTATTCACAGGACTCTAAGCATTACACTTCTTTTTTACTTTTAGGTTTATGGTTACTTTCTGGAATAATGACTGACAAGGTTCACAGGCTGCTCAGCTTCCAGTGTCAACTCTGCTCCTCCTGTGAAGGAAGATTCAGCTTCAGCTGCTGCCTAAAGACTTCAGACTTCATGCAAAAGCACTGGATTTGTCTGCAACTGCACACCATTGTCATGTGGGACATCAGAATCAGCTGCAGAGATCAAACAAGACTAATTTATGAGCTAGAGATGGCTCCTACCTAAACTTCTCTTTTTTCTTTTTCTGATGAAGAATCATGCCAAAGGTCTTTAAATCCCAAGCATTTGTTGGTAGGCTGGGGTTGGTGTGATAGCTACATCAAGGTTAAAGGCCATTCACCATGAGTTATTTTTCAGCAGCAATCAAGTGTAATAGTTGCAGTGCAAAAGGATTATTGATTCATTAACTCTGTTGTGCTTCCACTGTTAGCCTAAAATGCTTTAATCTCAAACTAATAATATTACAATCAAGTCTTTATAAACCAATTCAACTCTTTATCCACTTAAATACTCCAGCTTATCTATTGAACAACAGGTAAAAAATACTTTTGATCTTAAATTGTCACAGGTTTTCTTTGCTTAGATTTAAGTTGAGAGAATATATCATAACATTGTAGGACAGTCTCTGAACCATATCATATTGGCCTGGCCATGTTTTGTGTCATTAAAGTGATCTTGTCCCTAGCATTTGGCATGCATCTAATCACACAATTGTTGGTCTAAACTTCACCAAACAATAATTGATCTACAATGAAAGATGTACTTTCTCTTCATGAGACAATCGGTTGTCCACCTCCTCCTCCTCCTCCTTCTTTCTGTGATTGTGTCTTTTAAGTAGGCAAGAAATAGGCAAAACTATATTTTCTTTGATCAATATTAGTTCATTACCATTTCATCACACAATTAATTGTTATGCCCTAATATTTCTTTATCGAAACCAACTCCATTTATACAAGTGGAAAGGATTATAATTAATATCTTAAACTTAAGTATTTTGGATTGAATCGTCACAAATTCTTTATCACAAGTCTAACATAGCCAAAATGTTAAATTTCATGTTTCTACAGTAGAATAATTGTTTTAAGCTATTCTTAATTAATAATTCATTTAAAAAACTTGGTTTTCGAAGAAAAAAAAAATATTTTTGGTCGAAAAATGAAATGATCTTTCTTTCTTTTTTTTTCTTTTTTTTTTACCATCATCACCTATCACCTTTTGTAGTTGGAATGTGATTCACAACACTAATAATTGATCACTAAGTGTGCTTATTCCCATATTTTTTTGAAGTATAGATTAGCATTTTGTTGCCATTGGTATAATCAAATGTGATCACAATAATGGTTAATCTTGACCGTCAATTATCATCATCACCACAACCATTTTTAAAATTTTCTTTTCCACTATAAAAAATAATATACATCTTTATAATGCAATTTTTAATTTATTTTTAGAATTCGAAATCTATTTCGGAGGAGATGAGCATATGATCATCATGATTCGAAATTAAATATTAAATATTAATAATAATAATAATAATAAAATTATGAACCGGTCTGAAATTGGAACTGATCCGACCGTTCGAGACCGGTCCGGTTTCAGAACCGGAGTCCGGCCCGGACGAGCCAACCTCAATGTAACAGATGGCAGAAGCAGGAGGCTGTGCGGCTCCAGCGGTGGTTGGTGAGGAAGAGGGGCGGTACAAACTTGGTCTTGTATCTCTCACACACACGCAGTGCCTTATCTGTACGCCGCTCCCTCGGTGTCGCGTCGTTGGGCTTCGGTCGATGCAAGCGATACTCGCCGCAGCCATGGCCGCCCACACCGTCCTGCTTTCCGCATCCTCCCCCGCCTTCGTCTTCCCCGGCTTCTCCTCGGCTTCCCCTGCGCGCCCTTTCCACTCCGCCATCGTCGGGCAGCCCCTCCGCCCCGCCTCTTCCACCGCCAAGCTCGTCGCCACCGCCGCCAAGGCGAAGCCCCTCGTCGTCGTCGCCGCCGCCAAGAAGGCCGTCGCCGTCCTCAAGGGCAACTCCAGCGTCGAGGGCGTCGTCACCCTCGTCCAGGAAGACAATGGTCTGCTGCTCCTCTGGCTTTCTGTTCCTCTCTACCCCTTTCTTTTAGGGATTTTTTGGGGTTCTATGATAGTGCGCCTCTATATCTTGAAAGGACCAGCCCTGATTTTGATAGATTCTTAGCTGTAGTAAAAAAATGGAGCTACTTTTAGAAGAAAATATGAGATCGACCTTTGGTTGAGCAAGACTAGCCTTTCATGTGCCTAATTTGGTGGAGTAGATTGCATTTGTTTTGAGTTCCTCCCATCTGGGATGAACAAATCAATTTCTTGGGGGACAAAGGCTGAAAATTTATTGTTTGGCACCTCATTACCTTTTGGTACTCATCAAGAAAAAAGTTTCGATTGGACGATTTGCATCTTCCTAGGTTTATGGCCAATTGATTGAAGCAAATGTTAATGTACATTCCATTGAGAAGGCAGAACAAAGTTTATTTGTGGATGTATCACACTGGTGACCCAGAATACAGTCTAGCTACATAACATAAATTTAATTTAGTAACACCAACAATTGCTATGTCTGCCAAGTCGAAATCCTAGTGGCTACGGTGCACTTTTGCAATCATGAGGTTCATGTAAATCTAGTGATATACCATTGAGCCATAATTTAATCTATGGCACTTGTTCGCACTCTTCATGGACAGAAACACTAAGCAATTGATCTGCTCTTTAACAGCTTCATCAATGTAACAAATTTTCTTATGTAGTTCTCTCAATCACCTGTATTGGTTCATGTAAATCTAGCGACATATCTTTAAAACATAAATTGCATGGGTCAGGTAAAGAAAAGGATTTAGTTTTTCATGTGCTTTTTAATGCCTTTGTCAATTTTAAAGGTCAGTGATTGTTAATCTTAAACAGATATTACAATTCTCTCTCTTGGTTTAATTATATCATTCTTTCCTTTGACTTCCTAACTTCCCAAATAATTCTGTTATAGGTCCTACAACAGTGAAAGTTCGTGTTACTGGACTCACACCTGGACTTCATGGTTTCCATCTAGTGAGGGCTATGTATATGACAATGTTCTATTTCTTTCCCTCAAAGTAAATGGATAACTTATAAATGATCCACTTGTTTTTTTCTGCAGCACGAGTTTGGTGACACAACAAATGGTTGCATATCGACAGGTTTAACATAGCCACTTGCACTGAATTTCTTTTTTTATCATCTACATTTTAGGATCTCTTTTGTTATTGTACTTTGTTGATTCCATGAATTAATCAGTGATTCTCGTATGGTTGAATAGTTTCATATACTTCATGTTATGGTTTCTAATGCTTGGATAAGATTGCTATCATAAACTCCTGGTTGACCACGATTTCGTTGCACATTTTCTGTCATCTCATGTATTGTCATTGTTGCTGAACAAAAATCTGTTCTAACAGGGGCTCACTTCAACCCTAATAAAATGACACATGGTGCTCCTAAAGATGAAATCCGTCATGCGGGTGACCTGGGAAACATAGTTGCTAACGCTGATGGTAGATTTTAGATTTTAGTCTATCCTTCATTAAATGTGCTTCATTCACTATCTTTATTCTGATTGAGTTGTATCTTTTGTGCACCTTGCTTTTGAAAATGCAGGAGTAGCTGAGGCAACAATAGTGGACAACCAGGTATATATTGTGGATTTGATAATAAGCCCATTGGGCCTTAGTGGTGTGTGCTACAGGCTGAATATTGCTCAACATATCTAGACCCAATGGGCTAGCAATTTCCATTACTCAGTATCACTGCAGTCCCTTATTTTACTTTTTTCTCACCCAAATTTCTTTTGGCCCCGATCTACTTGCTAGCTTTTAGCATTCTTATTTTTGTTTCTATTTTGATGAATATGTAGATACCATTGTATGGGCCAAATTCTGTCGTTGGCAGGGCCTTTGTGGTTCATGAACTGGAGGATGATCTAGGAAAAGGTAGCATGCAGTATTTGTTCCTTTCGCTGGTCTCTTGAAATAAATTGTCTAGTTATTTTCTGGAAGTATAAATATTTTTTTCCATCTATGCAATATTTCTCTTCTGTCAATTCTTTGGACTAAGTTTCACATTTCTCTCTTTTGGTTGCTCCTAGGCGGTCATGAACTCAGCCTTACCACTGGAAATGCTGGAGGAAGATTGGCATGCGGTATGCAATATATACTTCATAAGTTCTTGTGTTGTTATTTGTTTTAGTTTCTTTTCCTGACAGACAGCTATATTATCCCATGTAACATTTCTAGTTGTTATTGTAAACAACTAAAGAAGAATGTAGTATTAGTTACAGATAGCAGGGTAGGTGTTGTTGAAACATTCAAATAAATGGAGTGTGGTCCAATACCATGATTCTGGAACTTCTCTAATTATATAAGATGCAAAAGATTTAATGTATGTTTAGTGTAAGTATAATTATGCTATGGTATATTTAGGTTGCTTGTAAGTAAATCCTTATTAAAAAAAAAATTGTCCCTTTATAACCTTAAGTGTAGTGTAAAATACGCACTAGACAGAGAGAACATGAGACTAATGTGACAAATAGGTTACATAATTTGTCTTATTTGAGAGTTATAAAGAAACAACATGATCTCCCATTAGCCATATGCACCGTATGTTTTTGTTTTTTTTGTTTTTTTCTTTTTTTGAAAGGAAACTGTAACTCTATGTATTCAAATACTGTGCACCATGTGTTTTTGTTGTTGACATATGACTAATGGTACCAATTTAAATTGATGCTATCTGTATTTTATGAATTTGTTCCATGCAAGAACATTTCTGCAGGAGACTGCATTTATAGAAGAATGAAAAATGATTTTCATTGGCATAGGTATTAATAATTATATTCATTATTCAATATGAGATGGTAAAATACCTTGTTTTATAGCTTGCTTAATTTCTTTTTTATAGAATTCAGAAAGTCAAGCAGTAATTACTACTATATAGACCATTCTAGGATTGAGCAACAAAGAACCACCTAGGAAGCTTTTTTTTTTATTATTATGACTGTAGTGTCACAAAGCTAATCCTGATATAAGAAATAATTTAACATGGAATAGAACATCTAAAAAGACTGATAGTTGTGTAAGATATTAATTACACTATGGGATTACAAAAGAAAGTGAAGAGTGGGAACAGTGAAAAATAATATATCTGTAAGGGCACAGTTAGAAGAAATTTGATTTTGCTAATCTGTGAAATGGTAACATTTGGCCTATTTGTAAATAGGCTGTTCTTTGTTGAAGGTCCAAGACTTTGTTTACTTTGTACAAACCTAATTTAGGAAGGAAACAACAGAAAGAGAGGGTAGGTGGGACCTCTGTCCTGTGTGTCATGTGGTCAAGAGGGACAGAGCATGAAAATAACATGGTCCTTTTTTTTTTTTTCTTCTTCAACTCTATCCTGGAATATTTTCACGTATTTTGTCAAACATATTACTAATCCCTAGCCTATGTGAAGAGAGAGAGAGAGAGAGAGGTCAGCATTTCATACTCATATTGTTGTAAATATCTAATGCAAATTTTGGCAAACACTGTTTGAAGATTTTCCTCTTTAAAATTTACACAAATATTTTTCTAAAATCATTGTTCTACTTGCACAGGTGTCGTTGGTTTGACTCCGGTTGAGTAATTGCTTTATAATTCTACAAGCTGCTTCTTTCACAGACAGTGAATTTTGTTTTGGAGTCAAATGTGTCTGTTGAAGCTTGTTCATTTAGACATTGTATCTTGTTTTCAAGTCAAATGTCAGTTGAAGTTTCAACATTTTCGGGCATGTAGCCAGGAATATCTTTATTTGTCTTAAGATGCCACCTAATAAGCTTGTTGTCAGGACACCGAAGATAATCTTAGTGTTCTAAATAAACTGGAGACTGCATATTGAGTTTCAGTCTCCTTCCCATGGTGCAAAATTGTTTCTATGGTTAATGCCAGTTTTGTGCAGCTTTTTAGCCATTACTGAGTAGAGTGAAGCGCAAAATCAGGTTGGTTTTCTTGTTTATTTTCCACTTGTGTGAGAGTGTTTGCATATGAGTGCCACATTTTTCTTTAAGCCTTCATCCTTTTTCATGATCATGTTATTTCAGCATGGATCATGTTTATGTGTTCTATAGCTTCTTCATATAAAGATAGGTGTAGAAAAAGAAATGTGGAACAAAATATGAGGAAAAATACCACCAGAAATTGATTCCATTGTGATTGCTTACCAGATTAGGAGACTTCACCAGAGATCAAATACTCCAAATGTGCTCCATCATCACATGCACAGTTTCTGAAGAGGGATCTCCCATTGCTCACAAGAGGATATAATTCTGTGTGCATCAACAACCTAACTTGTTAGGGTTTTCAGATTTAGGTGTTATCTTACAACAATTCTCAGTACTGTTTGCAAGGTCAAGATCACAGAACAGAGGCACTCTGAAGTTGGGGGTAGCTTCAAAACAAAAGAACAAAAACAAAAATTGTTTCTGGCCTTACAACATGATCACAAAAAGACCCTAAATTGTTACTGAATATTGATTGATTTCATTCAATAATCAATCAGCAACTTGATTAGCTTCCCTAAAGAATGACTAGAAAAGGATTCCACAAACTTAGTCTGAAGGGGTAAACAATCATGAAGAGGTCAAATTGGCCTTCTCCCTTGACCTAATCTTAGAGCTTATCTGTTAACACAACACCCATCCATTTCCTTGTGAGACCAAACCTCTGTAACTGTGTTGATATCAACATTGCCCACTCTAATCCCATCACCACCATTACACCTTCTAAAGGAACACAGCCTTATTCTAGCTTCCAACTACTGGACAAGAGGAACACACACACACAGTCTTACCAAATTATGTAGCTATTGAAGATACATTGAATAATGCTTTAAAGCCGTCACTTTGGCATCGGAAGATATTCTCATCACTGGAGTTAATTAGCTGCCTGAGAACTCTGTTCATAAAGAAGGCCATGGAAGGCATAAGCAATCAATGCAGCAGTGGATGAGTTATGATCGGAGAAGGTAACCTCCCCTCCCCCATGTGACGATGCCAAACGCCTCCTCCTCCTCCTCCTCCACGGCCGTCTCGCCCAAAGTCTTCGTGCGCCTTCTTCCTAACGTGCAGTGCTTCTGTTTCAGGGAGTAAGATTCAATGAGGCATGGAAGTAGTGACTGAGATGGCTGCTGTTTGAGTGTGACATGCAAGTGGCTATTAGGGTTTTGGCACTTTGGCTCCTTCTCCTCCCTAACATGTAGTGTTGACGATGATGTGGTGCGATATGGATGGAGCAGATAAGCATAAGCCTGCAGTTCCATCTAGTCCAAGTGTGTGCTTGTTCTTTGGCCAGAGTAGGAGTTACCTACTTGCCTCTCCCTCGACTCTCCCTTTTATTCCTTTGGCATTTAATAGCAGGGGAAGTTGGCTTGCAGACAAATCAAACTCATGAGATGAGAACCTGATCCATAGCTTTTCCTTTGTGGTGGAGAAACCTAAAGCCAACATCCTTCTTGCTGTTTCTTTTCGTTGCTTGTGCGCAAGTGCAGCTTGGCACGAGTGGAGGAAGACGAGGAGGAAAGCAACAGGAATCGTGTAACACATGAGCATATGATTGATTGCCTTTCCCTCGTAGCATCAACGACGTGAAGTAGAAGAATCCAAAGAATCGATTAAACTGTTGAATTAATTTGATTCACATGATGTTCATAATACCAATTTTCTATGACCGACGAAAACAAATACAGAATGAAGGAGGAGAGATTTTGAGGTGTTTTCTTTCGTGTGCTGATTGATGGCTTAGTAATGGCAATCCACCAAAGCCGATGCCGAGAATACAAGCGGCTGCTGGAGCTCGAAGGGGAAGGGCATGGCGGACGAGGTGGGCCGCGGCGGCTCCTCGCGGTCGTCGTCTGGTGGTGCGGGGAGGTTAAGATCCAGCGAGAGGACGTGCTTCTCCTTCTTCGCTTCCGGTGGCTCCGCGGGCGTTATCGGACGGTGACGCCGCATGTGGCCGCCGAGGGCCTGCCCGGACGGGAACTCGGACCCGCATATCGAGCACTCGTGCACCCTCGGCTTGTTGCTGCCCGCACCGGCGCCGGTGTTGGTGGCGCTCGGCGTCGGAGCCGGCTTTGAGGTCGAGGAACTCGTGCTGATCTGCACACGATCCTCGTCTGCCTTTGGCTTCTTGTGGCTCGTGCGATGCCCGCCGAGAGCCTGGAAGGAAGGGAAGCATTTGTTGCAGGTCTTGCACTGGTAGACATCAGGCGCGGCCTTCCCGGCGGTCGCCATGGCGGTTTCCTCCGCTGCCGCTTGGGTCCCTGGTGGATCGGCATCCAAGGCACGACCCCGAGAGAGGAGGATGAGGCAATTGGCCATGTCCTCCTCTTCCTCGGTGGTGCTGCTGGAGAGCTCGGCCGACGAGATCGACGAGGCCGGGGCGGCCGCGGCTGGCCTCTGCCGCTTCGTCCTCTTGCCTTTGACGACCGGGGAGGCGGTGGTGAACTGGTCACTGTTGCTGCTGCGGTTGCCGTAATCCATCGCTTCCTCGGCCAAATCCGTGTTGCTCTTCTTCTCTTCTGAAGACATTGGAGAGAGCAGAAAGAGACAAAGAGTCGAGAATCGATACGGTGAATGTGCAATGGAGTCTTCTATATAGAGAGGATGGATGAGCAGAGTCAAAAGCAGCCGATTTAGCCACCGTGAACAGTAACGGTGAACAAGTCTCAGCTGTCCTTCCGTTTCCAAGCTCACTTGCTCACGCACAAAGGCTTAAATATAGGCACAAGAGAAACGCTAGAGAGAGAGAGAGAGAGAGAGAGAGTAGGGAAAGCAAGGAATAGTTTGGGGAAGGGGGGAAGTGGGTGACAATTGGAGAGAGAAGAAGGGAGAGCTGACGCTAAAGATAAAGGAGATGGACTGTGTCTTGAAACAGTGAACACTTGACACTTAGCTAACATTTGCTGAGAGGAAGAAGACTTGTAACCTAATAAACTACATGTGGAGAGGCTCATCAATATGCCAATGTGGACCACACTCTGCCTCCTCCACAAGTCTTTAAGGACATCAAGGAATATTATTGGAGTGAACAATAATGTTTTTTCTTTTTTTTTTTGGAGAGAGAGAGAGAGAGAGAGAGAGAGAGAGAGAGAGAGATTCTGTCAGCTTTGAAGTAAACATCCAATCCTTTTTGGCAAGGATTCTTGATGATAGTTCTTGTTATTATGTGAATTGTGATGTGCTAATTCTAATAAATATTTATTTTAGGATGCTGAGCATTTAATCAATATCAATTGTTGAGAATATGGATTGAATAACAAAGAGAGAGAGAGAGAGAGAGAGAGAGAGAGAGAGAGAGAGAAGTCAATTATATGATTTAATATTTTCATAGAATTAAGCATTATATTATATTCAAATATTGTTATCCAAATTAAACTCAAATTTTTATAGCAACATTAAGCCTCCTATACAATTTTTGTTGAGAGAAGTCAATTTCTCAACAAGAAATACACAGATTAATTTTCAGCTACTAGTAGTATTACAGCAATCATGTTTGGGACTGAGAAAAGAGGTGGTGGTGGTGTGAGCAAACATTCACTGGTCTCTCTCTCTCTCTCTCTCTCTCTCTCTCTCTCAATCTCTAGTCTTTGTGTTTCCACACTGAAGGAAGAAAAATAAAGAGAGGTGAACCAATGCACTTAGTTAAGTAATGAGGAGCAATTGACTTGAGGTTATTGAAGCCTCTACACATTCCACATGTTTGGATATAGTAAGCCTGAACTGAGATGATGCTGGGGATGGAGTTTGGGTGGTGGGTGAGCTTTGGGATTACTAAATTGTGGAGGACAAGTAAACGAGAAGGGGTGGGAGATGAGTGGATTCAGGTGGACAGATTCTTGGCGTGACGAAGTTGCTTGTTCTTTTGGTTGGTTGTGTGAGGCACGAAAGGGAGAAGGAGAGGCAGCTTCTCATCGCTCTCATGCTATGAGATGGTGGTTGTGGAAGCAAGGCATATGGGGTGGTGGGAGATGGCTTCTTCCCTCCCTCCCTCCCTCCCTCCCTCCCCCTCTCCTTCCTTCCTCACTTCTCCTGCAACCCAAACCAAGAATAACTTGCCCAAGTTGACCTAATATATGCCATTTCATGAGACTGAAGGATGGCTTTCTGCGCATGTAAAGGAGCAGTGAGAGCATCATCATCTGTCATTGCCACCCTCATAAGAACAACTCACCAGAGAGAGAGAGAGAGAGGAGTAATAAGCTTGTGAAGGTATAAGAGTATGAGAAGGCCATCGATCACTTCCACTACCCAAAATGATGAAACAAAATCAAATAAGGTTATGGAATTGTTTTTTTTGGGGATTAAATCAATATTTATTGAAAATATGAGAGAAGATGAATTTAAAACAAAATTGTATGTTGTAAAGGATTGAAATTGATGTATGTATATTAAACATGATCGATTTGTTTTTGACTAATCATCCATACAGTTATAATATGGTATCAAAGTAAAATACATATAAATTTTGATCTAAATAATTGATGTGTTTGAGATAAAAAAAAGGTAGTGTAAAAGGAATATATCGTAAATGATTGACGAAGTCGGATGATAGACTTAAGTTTTTAGATTGAATTAGTATCATCTTTATGTATATTAATCTCGACTAGTTTCTATCAAAGATGAACTCAATGTAATCACTCAATTTAAAATACAAAAGTTATAAGTTGAAATCTTATATCCATTTTTTGTTCTATATTTCAAGCTTTTTTTTTATGCTTTATTATAACTGTTGAATTTTTACCACTGTTAATTGAAACCTTAAAAGCTTGAGCTCCAAGTTGTACTTCATTAATAACTGGAAAGAAAGAAAGCTCAAGAACAGGAGCTTTGGGAGCTGAAGTTGGAATTGATAGGTGCTGTTGTGACAGTGGAAACCTTCAACAGATGAACCCATAGCCATGCCTCTTTCTGCAACTTTAGGTGGACTCTCCCTCCAAAATATGTGTGTGTGTGTGGAAATGTGGAAGGAGACAACAAAGAAAAGTTGTAGCTAAGTAGTTTGTCTTTCATTTCTGGGAAAGAGATGATTAGTCTTAGGAAGAAGTGTAACACTTTGACAAGGAGGGTGATAAATCTTCTTATTATTTTTCTAATAATTGTTTACTTAGGTAAAGAGAAAAAAGAAAGAGATAAAGAAATTTTCATAAGCAGTCACATCATTTTTTTTTTCTTTCTCTATTTCATGCTAAATTTTGTGAAGTCAGCCAAAGATTTATATCACTATCATAACACTTTTTCTATTTCTTCTCTTCATTCAAACATTAGTAGGTGGAGGATGGTGTCAATCCTATTGTCTCAAAATCAATCAAACCAGATAATGATTTCACTAAACATGACTTGTGACCCTCAAAATAGTAATAAACCAAAGTTTCATGTTACGTGGAAATAGGAAAGGCAGATAGAGACTCTTTTAAGGTAGATACCAAACTCATCGCTTCTTCTTGCTCAAGTTGGTCAAACCTAATCCAATTAGACTTGATCAAATCAGTGCAACTTGAGTCAGAGTTGAAATTATCATCCAAGCCTGTTGGGCTTGTCTCCATGTCTAATGAAATCTAAATATTGAGTCATGTACAAATTGACCTATTAACAAAGGCCATGGACTTTGTTGATTAGCCCTATTAGAGATTAAGACAAGATATGCCATTAACAGGCCATAACCTTTGTTAACTAAGGCCTATTGGAGACAAATAATGATATAAGAAAAAAACAACAAGAAAGAGGTGCCGTTCAATCATGTTAAAGGGCTCACGAGAAATTATCCATTTTAGATAGATCCGCATAATTTTATCCTTTTAAGGTGAGCTTCAAAAAATGATTCATGCTTCAATAGACAGCAATACTGATAAATGTTTACTTATTGTTTACTCATTTTTTTCTATATATTTTATTTTTATTTTTATTACAAATAAAATTAGAGGACGGGTTTTAATATAATGATAAGGTTGCTCTTTTCATTTGATTTATGAAAATAATCTTCATATATATATATATATATATATATATATATATATTGATGGGTGCCTCTCGTAGAGCTGTCATAGACTTTCCAACTTGGAATCCAACATGCCTATCCACTTCTTGTCGTGGTGAACACACAAGCGAATGGATTTCCACAAACACATACACCATCGTGCGCATGTCATGCCTTCATGTAGATTCCCGTTGCCTCCCACTACATCGCTTTTGATAAGGGGCATCATAAAGGGAGGCTTTCTCCTCCCTCACGCTCGGATCGAGCTGGACGCATGCATGCGTGCGTTCTGCCATGTACGAACGGCGGACTGCGGCCTCCGCGCGGCTCGGCCCCTCCTCCACACCACAAAGTGCAAGCTGCCAGAAGAAGAAGAACTTTTTCTTCTGGGTATGGGGGAGGAAACGGACGAGGAAGGTCGGCTGCTTAGCTTCCCAAAGTCTGGCAATGGAAACTGGAAAGTGGCGAGGGCCTACAGCTACAAGAAGCTTTGTTAAAGCGCCATGGCTTTATATCCTCTCAGTCCCGCACGGCCACATCTTCTCTGGAACACAGCTGTTGGATACTCTTCTCCGGAGCTGGAGCAACGAAGCTGTCTCTCCTCCATCATCATCTCTCTCTCTCTCTCTCTCTCTCTCTCTCCAATCACTGCCTCACCATTGGCACTCAACTTTTGAGATGAACTTGCGACCATAATGGATTCATTGATCACATGAGCTTCACGCTCTCTAAAAGTAGGTGCTTTGTCATGGTTGCATTTCCACAAACACCTTTCGAGCTTTGTTTCGGCACATGACCTGAGAACAGTCTTTCATGTCTACAGCTCCTTCCTCGAGGTTATTCCACTAAACATGCGTCTCGGAGATCCTAGCACGACTTTTAAAGCCGGATTGACGGCTAGGGTTACGTCTTCCGTGCCTAACTCGATTTGACTAAACAAGTATATTAGCGTCTAATGACTCCCCTAACGTCAGTTGCGATCCCCGCGCCTTTCCTCCCCCCCATGTTCGTCACCCGTCGCCCCACCCGACCCCCTCCTCTCCGCTGGCAGGGCAATCATCCATCTTCATTTCCATGGGCCCCACGCATCATGTCACACGTGTCGATGCACGAATCCGGCTTTTTCCGGTGGACCCCGCGTCGGGCACACGAATGGGTAACAGCGAAAGTTCCGAGGCGAAAAGTGGGATAAAAAGAAGAGGAGTTTCCCAAACACGGAATAATTAACGGAATCGAGTCCTCGACCCACACGTGACGCATACTCGTTAATTTTCCTTTACTACCCCCATCTTTTCATTTATTTACACTATGGGCACTCATCGGCATCTCGACCGGTCGTTGCTTGCGATTCGGCGTTTCAACGGTAGAGATGCATTTAAGATGCCCCCATAACCATTGCATCGGTTAATAGGTAAAGTGGTAAATTTGTGCCCGACTTAACGCCTTTGTTTAGCAGCGTGTTTGACCGTCTCTTCTCAGTTCTCACACCCTCTTCGAAGGAATTTTAAGATTCTTCTTCAAATGGTTCTTCGCTATTTATCCATCATTTTACCCCCCGCCTGCTCCTCCAACTCCTCCTCCTCTCTCTCTAACACCGATCCCTTCCGTGGGCGAATCGGGCCGCGAATTATGGGAATTTCTCCCGGTGTTTAGGTGATTTTGGTTGGGGATTTTGGTATTTGTAGTGGCCAGTTCTCGTTCTCCAACGGGATTGAGCTGTCCTCGTCGAATTCGATCCGCGATTGGCGAAATTTTGGGGAGCTGGGGAGGTTTTTGGGGCGTTTTTCCTCTTTCGGATTGAGGAAGAGGTAGAGATGAGCGGAGCTAATAATAGCGTGGAGACGGTGAATGCGGCGGCGGCCGCGATTGTCTCTGCAGAGAGTCGAGTCCAGCAAGTTACCGTTCCGGTTGGTTATCATCTGCTTTTGCATTTTGTTCTTGCGATCTATGTTCTTGATATGGCTGTTAGTGTTACCTTTTAGCTTTGATTAGTTCAGATCTCTGACGGTTATACGCTACTGTGAATCTTTTATTATTTAGTGATTTTATTTAATATTTAGTAGGATTACTGGTAATGATCTCATTGTTTTGAGTTTTAATAGTGCTTAATTTTAGGATTTTAAAGGTCAATTTTAATTCTACGAGCTAGATGATAACTGCATATTAGATGTAGGTTTGTACTTTCAAGATTTCGTTTAATTTCATGGGAAGATATTAGTGGTTTAAAGTTCGTGATCATGCATGGTTCCATACAATATTTCTTCCACTTTTTTATGATGTTGATATCATTCGATTGGTACTTTCCAATCTTGGCCATTGTTATGAGCTTTACGAACCATGGACCTGTGGAACACATGATGAACCCCATATAAGCTTCAGACTACAACTTAAGTCGTGTTGTACCGAAAGTAAAGTGTTGTGCAGATGACATATAGCATTAGTTTTCTTTTTACTTTTTTTTTTTTGCTTGTGATGTATTAATTGTGTATATATGTTTTTGTGGTCGTATGTAATTACTGCTTATTATTTGCCTCTTGTATGGTTGAGACATGAGATTGATTGATTGTCAAGCAACCGATTTAGTAGATAAAGATCTATTTAACATTAACAAAATAAAAGTTGTACTTCTGCTTATTGCCTTTTTTCCTTATCTAGGACATGTCCTCTGGGCTTACATAAGTTTGTCTGGTGTTTGTCCATCTGGTAGTATCTATGTGCTTCGGCAGATGTGCATGACTTATTTCTTTGGATATGACAATAAGTAATTTAAGGGGTGCCTTAAGCTTATTAGTTGTACTAATTGACGTTCCTACTCGAGTTTTTCAGAAGAGTGCTGTCTTTTATCTTGTCTGAGGACTGTATAAGCAGTGTCTTATTCGTTTAAATTGATTTGAGCAATACTTAACTTCTTCACTTTTCGAGCTATTTTACAATACAAGGATTTTGGGGCTTATTTCATAAATAAAATTGAACACTTTGAGAAGATGGTGGGCCATGTCTTTGCTCTGCAAGTAACTGTTTCAGAGAACAACTTATCCTCGATGACAATTAAAAATGAAGCTAAGAGTTGCATGTTCGTCCTTGATGACAATTGGTGAACTCAGATGAAACTGTCCTTTTCGGCAAAACCTGATGATGCCTGGTCTAGGTTATGGTAGGCTGACTGATGTGAAGTTGAGGTTTAGATTTGTCGTAATGAATAAAGTCTCTAGCCATCCTTTGTCTTTAGAGTCTTAGTTGCAGAGAGAATCCAGCTTTTGGTCAAATCTGGAATGGAGAGCTAATCAATTGGACAAAGAAAAACTTTATACATGAATTGCTGGCATATATTGAACATATATAGTTTTAATGTTTATTGTTTCCTTTTATTTATATTCTCTTACTTTTGTTTGTTCTCTTTGCGTACTGCTAGTGTAAAAGCATGCGCAAGTGCAGAGTCTCACAAGAATTTCTTTTGCATGCCTTTCGTGTACATATCATTGGCCATTGAAAGGCATGCGTACCTAAGGCATTCCTCTGCAATGTTATATTCTTTTGTTTAATTTATTTTTTTTACTAACTATCTATATGTTTACGAGTGACTGCCACTGGATCTGTATCATTTGTAATCACTCTAATTGTGGTCATTATTTGGTTCAAATATATTCTAGATGCACAACAACAAAACTGTGGCTTACTACCATCTTAAGTTTTGAACAACAATAAGATATAATTTATTAATAAAAAATTAAATAATAGTCTTTAAGAATTAAAAAGATAAATGCCAAGTGTCATGTTCTCTTATTTCTTGGTGAAAATGGGCTATTTTTTGTCACATTTTTATTTGTCTAAGGGGACAAAAAGTTCAAGTTGTGGATTAAATTCTGAACAAGCAACTCCTGTTCTAATATAAGCAGTTGTTTTTTCCCCCAAAGTTCAATATTCAATGGTATAAAAGTCATAAATGTTACAGCTAAGAGTCTGATAAGGATATAAACAGCCGATTTTTTGTTCAAGTAAGTTGGGATCATGATCTCGATGAAATCCTACTCTATGAAGGGTTGTTCAGCTGGAGGAAAAGAAAAAAACTAGTATCCACGAAATCTGATGAAAATAATCTTTTTTTTAAGGCTTGGACCCCATTTATTCTTTGTATTTATAACTATCTGTATGTGGAATCAGTTGGCAGCAGAATACCACATATTTTAAGCCAAGCTATTCCACTGGTTGATATGGGCCAACTATGGGTGTGATATCTTTGGGCAACAAGTTCGCCTTATCCATATCAAAACCATTCTACATGAACCTTCTTGTACCTACTTTGGCTGCTCCAGTGGCCACAAAGAACCAATAGACCTTATCCTTGTTCAACTCAATATTCATTTGATAGCTGTTACTGCTTAAGTGCTTATTTATGTTGTTTGTAACTTGTTTTAATATTATTTTGATACCTAATGTAGGGGTATGGAAAGATATTCCTTGTGTTTTAATATACTTCTTACCAGTAAACATGATTGTTCCCCCCCTGGTGATCTCAGTGACATCACTTTCATCTGAGTTGATATGTTATGCTTCTCCAATGGCATAAAATGCAGAAATATTTTGGAGTCTTGTCTTTTCTCTTTTTTGGGTTTGTGTTTGGGGGTGTGTCAAAGCTCAAATTTTAGAGAAACTATACTGCAAATATTGGGCAGATAAACTCCAATTCTTTCCAGGAAGAACATATGTGATATTCCTCTAGGAGGATGGAACAGAGTTAGCTTTACCACAATGTTGGCGAGGCCAATCGGTACATTGATTAGCATCCTTCGAAGTATGATTTGCACAAGGCTTAGAACCCAAACCCTCTTCGAGATGAAGAGGGGATCTAATCAGTAATCACTGAACTAGTTGGGGTATGGAAAGAGTTTTCTTGAAAATTTGATGTATAGATTCTGGCCAGTCACATCCAACAGAATTGTAACCCAGAAACTTTTAAAGATGAGGAGGTCAAGGGAACCAACCACTGAACTAGTTGAACTACAAGGAAAGTCTGTGCATCCAATAAGTCCAAACCTGGCGAACTTCTTTTTATCCTCAGTGAGATTGGACTTCAGATTCAAAAGCCCATGACATTTTTGCCTTCTTTTTATTCATATAATATTCATGTTTATGTTTATGTTTTCTGACATCAGTCAGTCTGAGCAACCTTGGCTCTGCTCATTTACTGAATGGGTTGGTGTGAATCCATCAATGGTCTTACAATATCTTAGTAGATGGTTTTTTTTTTTTTACTTGTCATGGAAGTAGCATGTAGTCTTTATACCTAAATACCGTAAGGATGCTTATTTGTTATCTATGCATGGTAATTAATATGTGGCTCACGGTCTATGCTAGTAACAGCTTACCAGTTTGGATTTCACCCTCACTCAGTTTGTTCTTTTAACTGCCAGAGAAGAAGATGGACTGCCTGGTTAAGCGTTTACTGGTGCTTTGGGTCTCATAGGAATGGAAAGCGCATCGGCCATGCAGTCCTTGTACCTGAACCTGCATTTCCTATGTCGGATACCCCAGCAGTTCAAAATCCAAACCATCCACCAGAAGTGAGGCTTCCATTTGTTGCACCTCCTTCCTCTCCAGCTTCCTTTTTGCCATCCCCATCTACCATGCAATCACCAGCTGGTTCTCTTTCGCTCTCTGCACTTTCACCAAGTTCTTATTCTCCCAGTGGTCCAGCTTCCATCTTTGCGATTGGGCCCTATGCAAATGAGACTCAATTAGTTTCACCCCCTGTTTTTTCCACCTTCACAACTGAACCTTCCACTGCTCCTCTTACACCCCCACCAGAACCTTTGCATCTCACAACGCCTTCATCTCCTGAGGTGCCATTTGCTAAATTGCTGACTTCTTCCCTTGACGCAAATTGCAAGAAGAGTGAGGCCTATGAGTTCCCATACTACCAGCTTCATCCTGGAAGCCCAATAGGTCGCCTCATATCGCCAAGTTCGGCATGTTCGGGTACATCTTCACCTTTCCCTGATCCTGAATACCATTCTGCTGTTGATGTCTCCTTCCAATCATTTCCTGTTTGTGAACCACCAAAAATCGTCAGTGCTGAAGAGATTGCCGCTCGAAAACTTTTACCCCAGCACGCTCGAAATGGTGGATCACTTTTGGATGGCCAAATATCAGCAGCTGCATCATTTGTGGACTCTGCTATCGTGCCTAAGAATAATGAACACATAATGGATCACAGAGTATCATTTGAATTAACTGCCGAAGAAGTTACACGCTGTTTGGAAAGGAAGGTAGCAATCTCAGGTGAAGGTAGCTCAGAAACATTGACTGCAAGAAATGACAGAGCTCTACCGACTAGTGAACCAGATAACAGTCAGAGTGTTGGCATTGATGATACCTACACCGACTTGCCAGAGCAAGTACAACCTCCTGTTACCCTCCCTTCAGTTAAAGAATTCAAATTCGATAATTCGGATGGGGTTCCTTCAGAGCATAGTGTTGGTTCAGACTGGTGGGCCAATGAGAAGGTCGCTGGTACAGCAACCGAGCATAGGAAGAATTGGGCTTTTATTCCAATGATACAGCCAGGAGTAAGCTGATCGACTATATATTTTGTTTCATGTCCCTAGGATCCTTGTCTCAAGCACAAGAGAGCCATGTTGGGATCAGAACCGTATGTGAATATATCTTTCCAGTGAAGGGGTATGTATTTGACTGCTAGACTTGTTACAGGAGGTCTATCTCATCTTGCATCAAACGGAAAGAAGAGAAGATTTTGATCTCTTGATATGAACTGTGTTATACTTTTAAGAATAGTATTGTTGCCTTCTTGCTGACTAATAATCAGAAACACCAGCCCTTGTAGCATCTCTCGTTGTTTGGAAGCATAGATGTTTTTCCAGAGCTTTGATGTATCTGGTGCTGATTTATCTACGGTTAGCTGTTTCCTTCCTTGGCAACATCTGCTGCTTGGATGTACATTCACATTTTGTCAGGTTCATTATCGTTTTGGACGTAATCTGGAGGAGAGGTGCCGATGACCCAGATCAACTCCTCTGCCAAACCAGAACTCTTTAAACAGGAGATGATCTCAGGTCAGCCCCTAAGTGGAGACTAATAAGTGATGCCCTTTTTACATCTTGGGAAAAAAAATATCATCGTCTTTTAATTCTTTTTATTCAGTATCAGAAACATAATTTTAGCATAGCACTCGTTGCAACTCGCATTTCTCCTATTTCCTTGTTGGATATGGCATGCATCTCTTCCAGTTGCTTTCCATAACTTTGTCATAGATTGCTATTGTTTGGCCTTTTTAGTGTATAGATTTTGTTAGAACTCTGAAATTACGGCTCTCTCTCTCTCTCTCTCTCTCTTCTTGGCAAGAATGCCATTTTACTGTTCAGGATCTTGTATTTCATCTTGCACAAGGAATTCTCAGGCTCCCATTGCACAGAATAAGAATAATTTTAATGTGTTTCTACTTTGTTTTTAATCGCTTCATCTAAAGAATCTGATACTCCAGCACATAAGCCCCGCCTGTGGCTTTCGCCTGGAGTACGCTTCCCTTGATATGTTATTACCTGTACACACATATGGCTGGCAGCTGTAACAACCATTAGCATGAAAGAGAGAGAGAGAGAGAGAGAGAGAGAGAGAGAGAGAGAGAGTTGCAGCACTTAGAACTGTAGCCACAGGATTCGGGAAGAAACACTTAATTGTCTGGTAAGACCAGAAGATGAATTATGGAAATATGAGCCAATTCAGCATATTTTAGTCACTACAGTGTGTTTAGACAGAACTTACAGAAGTAAAATCTATCCTCCAACGACTCCCCAAGAACTGAAGCCTTCCCTCCCCGGAGAAGTTTGTAAATGCCAAAGGCTTAAGGTGATGATTGTCGACCAAGGCTTAACATGGGCATTGAAATAGTGGCTGAATATTGTAGTAAAGATAATGACACTAAAGGTGATGATTGTCGATGAAGACACCATTGACGAAGATCAATGACTATTGTTATGATAGCGATGATGTTATTACGATAGAGATGGAGGGAATAAGAGTTTTCTCACCCTTGAGGATTCTTTCTTTGACCTTTCATCTAAAATTATTAATAGTTATAAACACTTAGTTCTTTAGTACAAAACATAAAGAGAATATTTTACTATTTTTATAAAAATAGATATATGTTTGATGAGTCACATATGTCTCTTTCTAGAAAAGAAGTGGGTAAGAATTTATATGATAGTAACAAATGTTCCTTGAATGAGTGTTATATATCTTCTTCTAAAAATGTGATGAGCAAGAATCCTCCTAGGTACTAAGAATAGTGAGTTTAAAATTCATAGGATAAAGAGATATGTATATTCTAAAATTTTATATGATGTGTATTTTAAGATATATGACATCTCACTCTTGTAAGATCAAGTTCATGTGACAAGTTAGTACAGGTGACATGTGCTTGGTTTTAATGGGATAAGTAGGAAATGGATTTAGCTAATGTTTGGAGGTTGATTAATTTCTTTTATGGTATGTCATCTACGAGATTTACGTAGCCAACACCATTGGATAGACGAATCATAGCTTCTTCCATAAACATCATTCATCACACTGTACTCTCCAATTTATCACCATTCGAATGGCTTCAACACCTCCCGAATTCTCAAAAGGAAAACAAAGCAATAAAAGAAGAAAGAAGGAAAACGTTTATACCAATCATCATCAACACCTGACAACAGTGTAGGACTTATTTCCCTCGGATGGCGCGCTCAGAAGTCATCGCCACCGAGGTCATCCTCGACCCTCTCCGCCACATCGTCGGCGATCTTGTCCTCGGCGTAGTCGATCCCCTCCGCCAGCGCCAGCCCCCCCAGCATCCCTGCCGCCGCCCCCACCGCTAGCCCCGTCCCCATCCCAAACTTTGACTTGCTCTTCTCCTCCTGCCCGTACGCCATCGTCGGCTGCGGCGGCGCCTGAGCCCCGTACCCCACCGCCGGAGGCGCGCCGTAGGGGTAATACCCCGCGCCGGTCGGTGCCCCGTAGGGGTACCCCATCGGCGGCTGCGCGTAGGGGTACCCAGACGGCGCCGCGGCGTACGGTGGCCCGTAGCCGTAGCCGGCGCTGGAAGGCGGGTAGTCCCTCGAGGTGGCCTGGCCGTAGGGCGAGCCGTAGTATCGGGCCTGCTCCTTGACGGCAACCTTGATCTCGATCTTCCCCTGGGGGCGGCCGGAGGGACGCTTGAGCTTGAGGGCGCGGACGAGCTTCCCGCTGAGTCCGACCTCGTCGAGGACGTCGCGGAGAGGGAGTCGGGCGGAGCCGACCAGGGGCTTGACGCCCTCGGCAGCGCCGGCGTGGACGACGTCGAAGGCGAGGGTTGCGTCCTCGATGGGCAGGCCAGGGGGAAGGGGCAGCGTGAGCTTCTCGTCCCACACGGGGTCATCGTCGTCGCCCTCCACGGCGACCTTGGTGGAGCACTTGGCGGCTGGGTCGACCCAGGCAACGACGTAGGGCTTGAGGTCGCCGTGGCGCCAGTTGACGTTCTTGAGGTTGCGGGCGGAGGCGACGGTGACCTCCACCTCGTAGCGCGCGGCCATCGCCTGCCTTCTTCTCGAGCTCTTCCCAACAAGACAGTAGTAGAAGCGAAACGGAGAACGGGAACCCTAACGTAGCGATGGAAACACCACTTACAGGAATGTCGAGATCGGGGAACGCCGCTGGGTCAGTTGCGAACCGCTGAAGCGGTCAAGGATGTGTTGCGTCAAAATTGGCGGAGGTATCTTTTGCGAATCTCAACCCATGTGGTGTGACTTCATCCAGCCGTACAATGATGTATCCTTGGGAACATAATCGTTTGAACACCCACCCAAATGGGCTCAGATCCATCTTCGTCTAACTTAGATGGGCTTCAGATCCATGAGCCCAAAGAGACCTGGCTTGGATCTTTAAGAATCGTGCATATGGTAGGTATTAAGCTTGTGCAAGTTTAATTCGACCATTCCAACGAGTAACCAAAGGCAAGAAGACACACATGATCACAAGCGGACGATGGCACGCATCCCTGTCAACTGCCAACTCCACCTTCGAAGGGGCTATTTTAATGCAGACATGACCATATGATAGATTAGATTAGGGTGTCAGGCTTAGAAAACCTGTCTGCAACCGAGACACATACTACAAAGACCAAAACCTTGTCACGGCTAGAAGAACCTTCATCAACAAGAGTAGGCTTGGAAGCACATAGATCGCGTCCGTGTCCGGCGACCATCAGGCAGGGCTGGCAGAGCTGTGATCGTTGTCCCCCACCCTAACCAGAAATGGTTCTGAGCAGGTATGATAAGGAACCCTAGTGAGAGTGACAGGTAGAAGCAAGAAGAAGCTTCAGCGAAGAGCTCGCAATAGCAGGACCTGCCTTTGTGATCCTGGGTAGATAGAGCCAACGAGACTGTGTAGGTTGGTGTTGTTGGGACGTTGATGACGAGGGATGAGGTTGGATGGGGAGAAGACAACGTTGAAACCCTAGAATCTGGAGTCGGAAGCATGCATGGTGGCCCGCACGTAACGCATGTGCCGGGGTTTGACCGGTCTTCGAACACGCTTCCTTAAAATTAGATCCGATGACAATACCCGATGATTAGGATTTCATGTGATCTAATATATGATCCGAGTCCAAGAATTGTCGATCGGATTCGGATCGAGTTCCAAGGTGGATCCGACTCAAACTATACCTGTTTGAGCATTAGCAGTGAGTAGCCTTTTTGTACTGGAGATGGAGGGAGGTCTCTCTCTCTAACTAGAACACGATTTGAGCATCTAATCCTAATGGTACAAGTAAGTAACCTCCACGCCTAATTGGGAAATCCAACGTGAATCAATCAAAGATGTCGTCTTAGCTATCTATCCCTCTTGGCAGTGTCTCCCCGCTTCCCAACCCTCCACCCCCACTTCCTCTGGTCTCTCACGGGTGGGGCCCTGTTGGAGAATGAGATGCCCACATGGAGTAGCCTTTGTTGGGGGGCGATCTAAGAGCCCGGTAGACGCCACAACACACTGTCTACCATTGGCACACGCTCGGGACATGTGGGGGCTTTGATTTGATACGCATCATCGTCCTTGTGCACCTCAGTTGCAGGCACGTGATGGTGAATCCCAATGTCTGCAACAGTGTCACCTCTCTCTCTCTCTCTCTCTCTCTCTCTCTCTGGAAATAGAGTAGTGGAATTTGCATGCCAATCAACCCTTGAGAGGATTGAGACATTGCTCGCTGCTTTCGGACTTACCTCGCGAATATGATCGCGATTGGCTCATGTGGCCATCGAAGAGGAAGAGGGATGCATGTTTGTGATGTAGACTCAAGTCACGACCCTTAGTCGTTTGAGATTGGTCAAATGGCTTGTGGTTTGTGCGTTGGGCTGCCATGCCTCCATGCTCGAGTGGCCAACAAGTGCAGGGAGAATACTGGGTTGCAGACAATGCCACAAAATACTGCTGCTGTTCCTCCACCGAGCGATCGAACACAATACTGTATCGTGATTTTTACTGAGTGAGGGAGAGAGGGAGACGGTGTTGCAGGTTAATGGTGGATTCATACGGAAGGTAAACATGCTCGTCATTTGTCGTGTTGAGGGTCTCTGAGATGGAGACGAGGTGAAATGAAGGCCCAGGCACGATAAACAATGGGTGGTGCAGGCCATTAAGGAGACCGGCGCAAATAAAGTAATGGTTGCACTGGTGCTTATAAGGGGGAGGTGAATCATCAGGTAGCCTGAGATCGAGGGATAGAGAGGAAGAGATCAGCAGAACCGGAATCCGAGATGGCGGGGCTTGGATCTCCTTGTGGCGCATGCAAGTTCCTGAGGAGGAAGTGCGTGCGGGGGTGCGTCTTCGCCCCCTACTTCAGCCACGAGCAGGCGGCGGCCCACTTCGCGGCTGTCCACAAGGTGTTCGGGGCCAGCAACGCCTCCAAGCTCCTCATGCACCTCCCGGTCGCCGACCGCTCCGAGGCGGCGCTCACCATCTCCTACGAGGCGCAGGCTCGCCTCCAAGACCCCATCTACGGTTGCGTTGCTCACATCTTCGCGCTGCAACAACAGGTGAGCGTCTGCTGCTCGCAAGTCACATTGCCGACGTGCTCAGATCACATCCTCGGTCTTAATGGAAGAGCTTCCGTTGCTATGTAGGTGGTGACCCTGGAAGCCCAACTGGCCTCCTTGAAGGCTCAAACCGCACAAGGTTTTGTCAGCGGCTACTCTTCGATTCCCAGGCTCGAAGAAGACAGATACGGCAACAAGCTCCCACCCTACCGACCGGGAGAGAGCTTACCCCTGATGCCCCAGCCTTTAGCTGCAGACGCCCCCGTGAATCCTGAAGCCATGCTATGCCAAGACAACGAGCTTGTGGACTCCAACTCCTTCCAATCTTCCCAACTCGAGCTCGTCGATGACAACTCATCCTGCGCCATGGCCTCCCTCGATCTCGAAGCATACACATGGAGATCGGCGCATCACCATGACATGGAGGACCTTCACTCGGTGGCATTTGGCCGTCTCAATTGCGCGTGAGAGGGCGAGGTGGTGGAGGGAGTCGAAAGGTTTTGATTCTTGCAACTCCCACAAGTCCATGGAAGAAGCTGGGTCTTGCTCCTGTGATGGGGCTCGTCAATGTACTGTACCTACATAGGAATAAGAGAGCTGAGCTCGTTCGAGCTTACTGTCTTCGCAATGGGGAGTCACGGTTGTTAGATTAGGAAATCTAGGAGACCCTCGGGATCCAAAAACCCTGCCTCGAAATCATGATGATTAGGTTTTTATATGGTTGGCATTCGGAAAAGGTGCTCATAATTGTATGCACTTGTTCCCACTGAATGCTTGCACCGGTGGCTGCAAGATCCAAACAACGAGTTCTGATCTCCAGGAGACAGCGCTGAAAAGGCAGATGAACAGTTTGTTAATCCTGCAGTGATCCTTTCTCTTACACAGTAAATAACAAGTGTGATTCGGCTCATTCGATGAAACACTGTGCAACCGAAGACTTCCAAGTATGTGAGTTCCGTAAGAACATTAACCAAGTAGGTCGATGCCTTGTTTTCTTACCAGAAATCAATTGCATGGACAAAGGGAGAGGGAAATCTTATTGACACAAGCATAACGCTCTCTCTCTCTCTCTTTCTCTCTTATCGATCTATCTCTTCCCTAATATGTATGCCTCTTCTTTGTTTTCGAGATAGAAGCCGGTATTTGGATCGCAACTTTGATGAATAGGGGAGCTTTCCGACACACTCAAGCTTGTTCCTTCTTCCTTTCGGCTGTCGACCTTTCCATCACCCCCAACTGCGATGGTGATCGGAGAAAAGATGATGCTTCTTCATAGGCTAAACCAAATTGGCTTTAGCTAGTGGAAAACATCTGATCTGTTGCACCTTTCTTTATTTCGTTTCTTCTGGCTTTCAGGTGGTGATGTGTATCGGAAAACAATGTTTGACCTGCTTTTGAGTCTGAATTCAAACATCTTAAGCTTCGGTGTATCGGTCAAACAATGGGTTCTAAAAAGAGTTAAAGCTAACTCAATCATCAAAGGGAGGGATGTAAAATGTTATTCAAATGGTTGATGTGGAATCTCGTCCAAATGAATAGAGTATTAGTTGGAGTTTGCACCACTACAAGTTGCAGGCTTTGGTATACATACATATATGCTCTGACATGGCAGCTGTTGGATAAACTTGATGTATTTTTTTCTGATCACATCTCATACTTACTTCAACAGTACAATCCTAGTTTCTAAGGTTTCGTTTTCTTGCAGTAAAAGACACAAAACTCCTCCTTCACGGGACGTTGTCTTGACTCCTTTCCCCTTACGGATCAAACGGAACCCAAGGATAGAGAGAAGAAGAACACACACACACACATACACACACATAACTTGGAAGCTGCAGGATCAAGAACCAAACTACAGGATATGAAACCATTTGAAATGAGCATCTTCAGATCAATGTGATCAGTTACACACACGTCGTCATTCAGAAACCAGGAACGTGATTGCAAGAACAAAAGCATAATTCAATGTCGGTGCACATCAATCTCTCCGTCTGGAAACATACGTTCCGAGTAATCTGGTGTAGAAACACGGGGCACGGTTATGCCTCGGGTTAGGGTTAGTGCTTCTCGACCTGCCTATCCTTGCCATCCAACAAGGAGAGAATCATATGGCATTATTATTTGCATCATTAAGAGGGGCATCCGGAAGAATGTTTTGCTAAATATATGTACAAAAGAATACTGCCCCTTCGTATCTGAACACAAATTTCATCACCGTTACGCATTGCAAATATTATAAACCCTGACATCTGTGTCTGTAATGGTGGGTGTATATCAATGAATCCGATCGTCGCTCATTCGTGGTATTCTTACTGTCAGGTTCTTCAACGATCCAACATAACTATCTACAAATGGGAGGTCTAGCACTTCATCGTCAGCTTCACCCACGTCACTCGTCTCGGATAATCTTTGAAGGTTACCCAGATATTCGCTACCGCCACCATGCACATCATCACTGTGATGACTATAATCATGGTGCCCAAAGCTGGGGGGTTCAAGAAAACTGGCCTGAGCCGCAGAAGCAGTAAGAGCTGTACGGTCCCACCACCGATGATGCATGATGTGACGGTCTAGATCTTGAGGTGCAGAATTCTTGAACAAGGAGCCAGAAGTCGAGGCTTCAATGTGACTCTGAAGACGGTCAGAGAAGGGAAGATCCCAGCTCTGATCCGTGTTCTTGACCTCAGTTTGCAGGTTGCTCTGTGTCGCATGAAAATCTTGGATCGACTCAAAAGCCATTTCTTTTTCTGGCAAAGGTGAATCTTCTGGATTTTCCGGATCCTCGAGAGGCTTGGAAGTGTAATACCAATCCAGAATATATGGGTGATTTCTTTGTTCATGATTTGTTAGCCAGACAGACCCCGGGTGGTGGTCATACCTTGGAAAGCCTCCATTACCAGAAAACACATTGCCTGAAGGGAATCTGTGGATGATTTCATGCCGGACTCTCAAACCTCGGAGTGCTTGCCATGTCCATGTGTGTGAATTATCCTGCAAACGGCCTTGGTGGATCTGCTTCTCCTTGAAATTTTGAAGAGTGGAAAGGAACTGTCGACCATCATCACTGGGTTCCCAGGTCGGGTATGTGCATTGGAAGCTGCATAAGATGCAAACAGCCTGAAAGTTAAGAAACCAATTGACATGAAAATAAGATCAAAGATGGAATCCCAATAATCATGTTGACCTTATGAAAGCGAGAGAAGACAGGAATGTCTTTACCTCGACCGGTATGCTTCTTGGAATTAATAAGCAGCATATGTATATTAATAAAGAGAGAAGATGGTAATAAACTATATAAAAACCAGCTCCAGAGCACTCCGGCTTATTAATCTCTGGTGAATGTATTACTTGATTTGGTAGTTCTGAAGCATTATCCACATTAAACAAATCAGGGTATTCTACATAAAACAGGACATACGGAAATATTAAAATAAAAATTAGCTAGTTATTCCAACCTCAGGAATGGTCAAACAAGCACAGTAGAATTCAAAATAACTCTGTGCCTTTTTATTAACTACATACTGGACATAACTATGATGCTGAGTTGTAGAAAAATTTGCAAATATATTCATGAGGAACACATTGACAACAAAGCATGTGCTTCAGTCCCATGCCACATTGAAATAAAAATTTGCTTCAGGAAAATCTAATAAGAGACCCAACCACAAACAGTAGATAAGTTGATGCTAATCTATCATTCCCTGATGCTTTAGCGAAAAAGAATGTGAAATATCATCTCTGCTTAAGTGACTTAACACTTCCAATAAAGCAGTACCTGAAGAAAGACTTCTCCATTTTCCCTTGGGAACTCCTCCTCTCTCTTGCTGCATCATAGGGAGAACCATACTGCCCATTCCCATGGCTTTTGAAGTCAAAAGCACTGAAACTGCACCGCAACGACGAAGGAAAAATGTGAATGAAGAGAGGGAGAGAAAGAGTAGAATCAGAAAGCGAATGAATAACCTGCAGATGTGACCAACGCCATCAACATACACTGTGTAGTCCGAGATAAAGCGTAGGATATCGTCAACACGCTATAAAGCCACAAAATGTAGTGTTACAAAGTGCATATTGTCATGCCATACTTTCCAATTTGAAATAATGAGAGATACCTCGGGTACAACAAATATTAACATAATTGGAGTTAGGAAAATTGACATCATCTCCTCCAGCAACATCATTCCAGTATACTGCAACAATAACAAATCTCATGACCAAGACTATTCAAAGCTTGCAAGTAAGCTGGACGATAGGTACAAAAAAGCAGAGGAAGTTGACATACGGATGCACAGTACATATTATATAAGTCGGTGCTAGACATGCAGAAAATTTTCAAAGCAATATTTTGTTTTGCTATTTACTAATATTGACTAATTTTGCTCCAAAAAATTTAGTGGACAGGTAGCAAGTGATAATCTAATTCATCAATATATAGATAAGGCAATACTAGTCAAGTCAGAATATAGCTTCTGAAGCAATCATTAACAAATTGAACATATGCAAGCTGGATTGTGAAATTTTCACCATTATGCAGTCATCATCTTTCAGCACTACAGGTTTTTGAAATCTCACTATGCTATTGCATTTGTTTCAAAAGAAAGGAGGCTAATATGAAGTCAACAAATAGACAAAGTATTTTCGCTAGCACCATCTCTGATGTATGACGAGTTCATGAAAAGTAAGGAAAATATTTTTTTATATCTGAGAATGAACAAAGGGAAAAAGAAATAAACGAAAAGATAACAACAGTGAAGAATAATTAAAAAAAGATAATTACTAGATTTACTCTAGCTTAAGGAGTAATATTGTTTTATAACTTCGCATGTATCACATGTAGACAATAAAATTACATCAACGGAAATTAAAATGTGACTTCATTGCTCACATAATATGCGAAAAGGAACTTCATTTCATTCAATAATTTTATGACGTTTAACTACAATCCAACCCCCAAGTAGAAAAAAGAAATCCAATAAAAAAAATATATCCCTAAATCAAAACATACCAATTATTTCATTTTTTTCTTCTTTGAGGAAGATATATTTTCATGTTTGCTTTGGAAATGATATTTGTTGAGAAAATACTTGTTTGATGGGTGTAAAGATAAGATCTTCAATCGAATCAAAGATATAAATTTCTTTTTCCTTAGAATCATCAATCAAACATAAGTTTGTCTTCTTTTAGTTAATTTTTTTTTCCTTTCTCTTGAGCAATATTGAGAAGTAATATGAAATTATGGAAGTTGTTACCACTAGACAACTTATAACATTTTGCAAAATACCTTTCAAACTAATAAAATTCATACAAATGAGATATTCACTAAAGTGGTCCTCCATCAATCTCCACTTATATATTTCAAAACATTAGGACAACCAGATGGGAGATATCAATACTTGTCCACTTCCATAAATTAGATCCATCAACATTTAATTGCAAGGTAGTTGGCCCTCTAAAATATCCATCAAAGAAAGACAAATGAGCCTTAATCAAACAATTGAGCCATGAATCACCAGGCAGACAACTACAAGATTTTGATGGGAAACTATTGCAAATGAGATACCATTCATAAAACAGAAGCACATACCTTGATAGTGCAACATAATAACTGCAAAAGATATATAGCCAACATCCAAGCAGAAGGTACACAATGCACAGTTTAGCATCATTAACAGGTAATAATAGTATGTAGTAAATAAAATCTTACCTGGAACAGGGTCTCAAATTCTGAGCGAACCAAGTCACTATTTTCTTTACCGCGCCATTTCTTTGGCATATAATGCGTATGATCCACAACAAGAGACATGGCTCCTTCATGATCAAGGACCTGAAGCTCATCAGCTACAGCAGCTCGACTTATAGCAGTTACAGATCCAAAAATGGCAGCATACCAGAACAAATTGCGACCAAAAACCTGCAGATTCAGTTGAAATTACAAAAGAAACTGCCACGATGTCCTGTGTGAAAACAGAATAGTGTATGTACAAAAAAAATTTATTCACACACTTACATGGCCCTCCAACAGAGATTCATCCATAAAGGCAATAATGATCAAAATAGCAGCAAAACCACCGGACACAAAAGATATAAATTTCGCAACTATGGTCACAAGAGGTGCAGGAAACTGCTTAAGATAATTTGAAGCGTGTACTATGCTATTGCTCATGCGATATCTGAACAAGTGTTCAACCTGAGTTGTGTAGGAAGTGCCAACAGTAAATAAGAATGTTAGCGGAAGAATTAACCTATCTTATAAAAAAATCACAAGCTTAAACATGACATACTTTAACCAGCATAATGTAAAACGCATCAAACAAGCATGTCTAATTGTCAGAATCTTAAAATAATAAAGGAACATATGCAAACTTAAGATTACAAGTGTTTTTAACTATGACATAACCTTGCATATAATTTAGCATGGATCCTACAATTTCAGAGTCTTAGTTATTAAAGACACATCAGCAATTTTAAGCATGCTTGTAATAAAGTATTATATATTAAGCATGCTTCTGGTAAGTTATTCCTAGAGAATACCCTTGAATTTATGAAGCATGCCCACACAGGCACAATAAAGTATAAACAAAAAAAAATCACTATAAAACATGGCAAAAGGACAACCAAGGTTTTAAGTCTCACAATTTATCCAGCATATGATCTGAGGGATAAGTTTCGATGACAATAAACACTGATATCCATACCATTTTATACGATCACCCTCATAGGCAAATTTGGATTTGTTTGTTAAGAACTGGCTTGGTTTCAGGCCAAAGTGACACTATGAAGTTCCTCATTGGCTAACCTTTGGTTTACTTGACCTATAGGAATCAACAAAAAAGCTTCTGTGCCACCTCTTGCATTGGTTTTGTCATGGATATCTGTTCTTGTTCCCTTATCTTTTTAGTTCACTGTTCCATTGCATGACATGTTACGCCATGCCACGCCATGCCATGCCACCAACACATATCATGCTAGCCACCAATTGGAATGTACTAAAAACATATGAGAGCAAACTTGAACACCAAAATAAAGTGAAAATATTCAAAGGTCAATGCCATAAAAAGAATGGGTTCTGAAGTGTTAATACCAAAGTAGCAGCAAAAGTTTTAAAATAAAATAATTAATCTTTTTTGTGGTAAAAGAAGAAAGATATTACACAATAGCAACAACAACAACAATTCTGGAAGGCAGGAGCTAAACAAGATGTTCAAGCTTTTGGGGTATACACAACTAGAAGATTGGCTCGGTACATGATGAGGCTTGCTCAAATGTGGACTCTGGGGAGGGTTAATATACACAGTCTACTCTTCGCAAGCAGAGAGTTTGCTTTTGTGTCACAACTATTTACCACTCTACTAGAAATTTAAAGTTCAAATTTTACAAGAAAAGCTACAGCATGATTTTATGAATCTGTTTGTGCAACCAAAAGAACTAAATGACACTGAAAAGAAGTTATTTATTTTAAAATCCTATTCTCCAACATTTATCAAGATGAACATATATAAGTGTGGAACTGTATGTATATTAAGACCCGAGCCTGATGGGCTAACTAGCCTATCAACTTCGTTTGGTCTAAACCACTGACCAAAATACTTAAGCTGAAGTTGATAGTAGTACACTCATCAGACCCTTATAAGCCAATCTTAATCCTGCCCACTTTCGATGTGGGACTAATCAGGGGTGTTACAATCACCCCCACTCAAAGGCTTGACGTCCTCGTCAAGCCCCAACATAACCCAGATCAGACCCTAGCATAGTGCATGTGAGGCGTAGCCCAGTGGTGGCTCCACGCCGTGACGAGTCCTCTGACTCCGTCTACGGGTAGCCCTTTCCTACTCGAGCCCCCTCACCATGCCTAAATGCTAGGTCGGCTCTGATACCAAATATTAAGACCCGAGCCTGATGGGCTAACTAGCCTATCAACTTCATTTGGTCTAAACCACTGACCAAAATACTTAAACTGAAGTTGATAGTAGTACACTCATCAGACCCTTATAAGTCAATCTTAATCCTGCCCACTTTCGATGTGGGACTAATCAGGGGTGTTACAATGTATGTGCAATATGATCTATGCCAGTAGATTACATGCATACATAGTCCATGCCTATGTGCAATGCACTATATCATACAACAAAAATGTAGCAATTCATGATTACGGAGCCTACTTGAACTTTTTAGCATGCTTTGGCCCATTATAGCATGCTTGGAATGGTACATATTATGTTAACCAATGACAAGCATGGCTAGGGCAAGGAACACCTTAAACCTTAATATGATGTACAAAAAACATCAGTTATCCAGCAAGACAATTGAGAATAAGGATTTCCAGATAGTCCAAATCTATACATATGAACTGTCAATAAGAATCGTTTAGGGCAAGTACCTCATTGAATTCCCTGAATATCCACTTTGATAAATTTGACCACCTCCGAGATGATGCTGTGCTTGGATGATGATAGAACTGTTCAGCATGCCTTAGGAACAGGTATACTAGCATGAAGATTACTAGACATGGTGAAATGAGAAACATCCCAATCCCAACAATCTTTAGCCTCTTTCTCAATAATGAAGGGTTCTCTAGGAATTCTCTCCGAATACAAAATTTACTACAGAAAAATGATTCCATTGTCAGCACATAGATATTATCAGGGATTTCTTTTGTTCTCTCTTCTAAGCAATTACAAATGTCAGAAAATCTAAGCAAGAATATGATGCATATTCACATATTTAATAGAAAATTCAAAGACATAATAGAACTACAAGAATATTAAAGTAATGTGAAAAGTAAATTCTGCAAGTAAAATACACAGTAAACTCAAATTAATGACTAAGAGTATCAAACCCTACTTCACCAGTATGTTTCTGAAATTTAAAAAAAGGAAAGAAATTATTGAAGTAAAGTGCTTGCTCTGTGAACTCCAGGATCGATGACAACTTTTCTAATATTGCAGCAAAACTCCCTGTAAAGTATCTCCTGAAACTATAATACCATATGCTACAACCTAGTAGATTTAACCTGAAACTTTTAATTGCTCATCACCAATTATGATGTATATAGCAAGACTACAAGTGACAGGATGACGAACAAAATTACCTGTCAAACATACTTTGAAATATGCACCAATTTAATGTCCATTCAAGAGTCTTTGGTAGTATCATATGATATTTCCTCCCATTTTTAATAAAAACAGGACCAGCTCCAGGGATCCAACAATGAATTGGAAAAGCAAGAACACGTTTGTTGAGCATTCCAATTAAGTAGTTCTCCTTCCGCATCATTCGCATCACTATGTCATGTGCAGTAAGATTTCTGATCACACACAATTGCTGTGACCGCTGTAATTTTATGACTTTTTCTAACATAACGGGCCATGAAGTTGTTTGAATATCACGATCTGTGACATTGAGACTGGAGAAAAAAAGAAGAAATTTATCTTGATTTATTCAGCTATTGTACAATGTGAAATTTAAGCATATAAAGGATCTGAAACTTGACCTGTTATAATAGAAGTCACGAACTTTTAGTGTACTTTTGAATTGCACAATGAACTTCAAAAAGTTGAATACTCCATAGATTGCCAATATAATCATGGACCCAACAATGACACCTTTGGTAAAAGTAAAAGGTACAAGTGGGTGTTTATTGATGGCCTCCTTTGCGAGATCACAAGGCTTATTTCCAGACTCAAGTGCATCCATCCCACATCTTGCGTTGCGGAGAGCAGGCCAATCAACAACCAATAAGAAAAACCAAATAAAACATTCAACAAAGATTACAGAAAGGATCTCAACTATCCACTTTAGAGTGATGCACCGTAACCCTTTCTCGCAATAATAATTGTAGAGAGATCCAAAGAAGAGATCTAAATCAACAATTGGTTCTGTGTTCAATTCTTCACCATTAAGAAGGCCAGATGGGCTGTCAGGATCAGGACCTGGCAACTTAGAGTAAACAGACAATTCTACATCAGTCGGCCTATCATCGAGCAACTGGGTCGTTAGAGGACTTTTGCTTCGCCATGGCCATTCAAACCGGCTAAGAACGTGCCTACTGAACATCTTTCAACAAAAATGAAATCAAGAAGAGGCGACCAGCCCATACCACAATGTGATTATCTGAATGAGAAATAATAACAAGCCAGAGATGTTATGACAGACAAGATGAGGTTATCAAACCACAAGAGAATAGCCAAAATGTTACAAGAGCAGTAGCAGAGAGCAACCTGGCACATCATCAATTATATGAGACACATAAGAACATTATCATAATCATATAAAACAGAAATGGTTATACTAAACAAATAACATGTGTATAAATAGAATCACACAATTACCTTTTGTAATGTACTATGACCACATGAACCAAGGCATGCACATGAACAAAGAAAAAGGAAAAAACTGAGCAAAAGAAATAAAAATTATCAAGTTTGGTGTCTGGTCTCCCTCTACAAAAATCTATCACCCTGTTCATAGCAACCAGCAAAGTTTCACACATTTGGGTAGTATCTTTCCACCCCCTTCGATACCCTCTCAGTGATGGCATTATGCAGCTTCCACATAAGTTTTTTTTACTAAGAATTCAGGAAGTAAAGTAAGATATCGAAGAACAACCAGAAGATGCAATTGCCATTCTTAAAGAGGGGGTACATGTAATCATTACAGGAGTATCTTTTGTCATTTATTAGGGCCACATGAAAAACAAGGTTGCGGATTCTTAAATCAAAGAAAGACAGTGCTATTAAAAATGCTAAAGACGAAATCAAATTTTATGTCCTGCAAACAAATAGATGTTTTCTACTGATAGAACAGGAGGGTCCATGATCCTACCATGAAGGGTTTCCACTTTCGTGTTGTGCGCTTCTCTACCAAATCTAGACAATTCATAATCTTGTTCGTAGCAGTTAACATAGTTTCACACCTTCCGATAGTATCTTTCTTGCCCCACAATTCCTCCCAATGAAAGTAAATTGCCAATACAAGAACTAGCAAAACAAGTAATCACTCATGGTTCGTTTAGAGGGAGTAATTGTCACAAGCAGGACATTAAGACACTACAATAAACTCTACCATCAAGCGCTGGCTAGTCAGAAGACGGTATCTGGCACTATGAATAAGACAAAAAAGCAAAGCCGCATCCGAAACCTAAGCAAAAGCAACAATCTTGATACCAAATTAACATCCAAGAAAAACAACGACACTGGAAACATCCTTAGAGAAACCAAAGAAACCCCAAAACCCGGTAAATTCATCCTCGAATCGCATCGAGGAACCGGTTAGCCGATACGACACAACCTAAAGACTCCAAGACAAGATCCAAGAACCACCAATTTGTGCAAATTCCAAGGGAAAAAGACAAGAAGCAAGGAAGGAGTACCCAGAGGAGTCCGGAATCGGACGGAGTTCACGGAGTCCGTCTCGAGACCGGATGGATCAAACAACTCCAAGCGGCGAAGAATCGTGGAGGGAGGGAGGGATCGATCGATAGGACAGGGGGGTTTCCTTTTCGCCTCGAGCTTCTTTTCCCCGTCTCTTCGGTTTTGTCTCTCGCCCTTACGGCCTTCCCTTCAACGACGGATGCCGCCACGGGGGTCGATCGCGGGCGACGGATGTCGCGGATTGGGTTCCGTTCGGAAGAGGGTAAGATGGCGCCGCACGGCACGTGCGCGCTCGCCTGAGGTCGCGTGGGTTGTAATCGTTTGAGGTTGGACCGAGTCAACCCTGACGTTTGTCTCGGGTGATGTCATCACCTCTCACAGGCGATGGAGAAACCACGTCACCCCGTGAAAATTGCATGGTCGGTGATCTGCTTTGCTCGACGCAGCCCGTCATCACTTTCATTTGTGCTCGCCTGGCATACCAACCTTCCGATTGGATCAATGAAAAGGGGCCCATGGGCTGATGTCAGAAAGAACGCACGCGTGCAGAAACGACACTGTTAGATTGAGCAGTTCAGATATCATCACAACACCACAAACACTCGTATAGCAGAAGACACCCTACGAAGAAGCGATGCAGATCACTTCGACCACCGAATTCGACGAGAACTGCGCGGCCGCCCTCCGTGCGGATTCTGATGCGGCGATCAGCCGACGATCTCGTGCCGATCGGCCCACCGAATTCGGCGCAAAGAAACGGCGATCAGCCCACAAAATCATGGAACATCTGATGCGGATTCTGTTGGCCGCCCTCGTGCCGAAGGCCCAGCGTCAAGGACACCGCGTCAATCCCGCCGATGTCCATGGCGTGTTGGTAGCTCGCGAAGCTCATCAGCATCTCGCTCTCTTCAACCCTCGATCTCTTGTCGCCTTGCCACGGCTCCTGGGAGCGCTCGTCGGCGGCGAACACGGGCTCCATGGAAGGGCGTGCTCCGTCGTCTGTGCCGGGCATCATGTGCTTTGCATTAGCTGAAGTGAAATCCATTCCACTGGTTCCTTTGGTCTCCAGCATGTGGATCTCTTCTATCATGGGTTTCCATAGCCTCACCCTGGCGTTGATGAACCAGTTGGAAACCTGCATTAACAAAATCATCAAATAAGAACACCGAAATCTTATAGAAAATCTATCAAACTCTCACGATTGTGATTAAGCAACGAGAAAACATCCATCAGCCAGCTTTGCATTGGCCAAAAGTACTGAAAACGAAAGGCAGGTTTCATAAGCAAGCATGAAATGTCTATCTATTAAGGAATGATGCATGTGATCACATTGGAAAAGCTCTCCCAAAGCATATCCTTACAAGTATGTCACTTCTAATCACAAGGTCTAATATGAGTTCACCCAACTTTTGCCTGCACTATTGTTCTTGTGAGGTTAACACTAATTACTAGCCATTTCATCACTTATATAAAGAGGCTGGTTGAGCAAATAGATCAACCAGAGATGTGGATAATTCCTTTAGGAATGTTGAGTTGCTAGGGAATGACTGAGTGGAAATTTTCTGTGATCCTTGTTATGTTTACCGCTTTAGGTAAAGCAAGACACAAGCATGTTCCACGGTTAAGACCTTAGATATGCATCAATACCTGATTCCTCGACAGGCCAGTCTGAGTTGCTAACATGTGCTTATCTGTATCGGTCGGATACCTGGAAACAACAAACATGCAATGAGTTTGCAGGCAAGAAAAAGCAAATATGATGACCTCTAGATCGCAACTTACGGATGAAGAAAATGCTCGAACAACCAGGCCCGGAGAACAGATACGGCACGCTCTGGAAGGCCCCTCTGTGGCTTCCAAACAGGCTGGTTGTAGCCCGTGAAGCTTAGGGTGCTTTCGCCCACCTTTTGTTTCTGAAGACTTTGATCAAGGTACTTCGACCGTGGGGTTGTCGTAGCTTCCCCTCTACTAAAACTGGGTGATGACAAGAGTTCCTCGCCGAGAACTTTGCTTATGTTTTGTATCTGCTCTGATATGGCATTCTTTAGACTCCTGAAGTGTTTTGAGATGGCTTTCAGGGCTAGCGAAGTGCAGGGTGTGGCAGAATTGAGGCCAGCAACAGATTCGAAGGAGGAGACCACCATTTGCATTTGCTGGTGGTATTGCTTGTATCTTCTGCAAATCTTCACAGTCCAGGAATTAACAATTAGTACGACATGAGAATGCAGAGGACACCTCAGACTAGCAAAGAATGAAGCTCATCGACGGAACATAGGGAACAGAATATATCGAAAGAATTCACCGATAAAACTCACTGTATCACACTCAATATCATGATAATATTAGAAACCAACAAACTTAAAACATAATAATCACTGAGCTTAAACCATAATCTCCTCTTGACCATTTGCAGTACTTTTAGAGAACACACCATTTCTAGAGATCGAATGCTCCTTCGTAATGGAGTGACGGCACACAAACTACAGTGTAACACCGACAAAAGCTACCATTCAGTAATACATACTTCATAATTCTCAGCACATTTGCTCAGCAGTGACTCATGACTATAGGGACCAAACCGAAAATGAATCATCATCAACTCAATCCAACTTTTGCTCCACGATGCTCACTACTCATCTTGTTCCACATACTCGTGGGGTCTAATCCATCTACGATATGCTTAAACCATACGTTTCAGGTGTTTTCTACTATTCAAATCTTTTCTTTATTCGTGAGCTAATTCCATTCCATCAACAAATAATGGCAAACAGAAGTGCACAAGAAACAAGATGTGTACAGCACTTAGTAGAAGAAAATTAGGTCAATGTAACGTAGCCTAATGCACAGGATTCCCACCAAATGCAAGATTGTTCCAGCTTCCTGAACCTTAGTCATGTAGGTAACAAAGAGGCAATTTTGATGTCGTGTCAAGACTCACCTTCTAATTTTAGGGAAACTCAAGAAATATTAATCATCTAAAACAAAAATCCATAATCTATTTACAGACTAATCGTCTAGATGAGTACCACCCGTTTTGTACCATTTCAGGCCGTCCATCAAACACTGATCAAGAATAAAACAACTTTTACTTGCCTAAGAATCTTCTTGTCGATACATTATCAGACAATTAAAATTCATACATTAGACCTTGATTTAGAACCAACGGCGACATAGAGTTGACAAAAAGTAATATATTTACAGAATACTAGCCATCTAAATGCGTACCACCCGTTTCATATCATTTTAGACTGTCCGTCAAACACTGATCAAGAGGAAAACAACTTTTACTTGCCTACGAATCTTCTTGCTGATACATTATCAGACAATTAAAATTCATACATTAGACCTTGATTTAGAACCAAAGGCGACATAGAGTTGACACAAAGTAATCTATTTACATCTCCACCCGTTTCGTACCATTTTACGCAGTCCGTCAAACATTGATCAAGAGGAGAACAACTTTTACTTGCCTAAGAATCTTCTTGTCGATGCATTATCAGACAATTAAAATTAATACATTAGACCTTGATTTAGAACCAAAGGCAACATAGAGTTGACACAAAGTAATCTATATACATATTACTAGTCGTCTAGATGTGTGCCACCCGTTTCGTACCATTTCAGGCTGTTCGTCAAACACTGATCAAGAGGAAAACAACTTTTACTTGCCTAAGAATCTTCTTGCCGATACATTATCAGACAATTAAAATTCATACATTAGACCTTGATTTAGAACCAAAGGCGACATAAAGTTGACACAAAGTAATCTATTTACATCTCCACCCGTTTCGTACCATTTTAGGCAGTCCGTCAAACATTGATCAAGAGGAGAACAACTTTTACTTGCCTAAGAATCTTCTTGTCGATGCATTATCAGACAATTAAAATTAATACATTAGACCTTGATTTAGAACCAAAGGCAACATAGAGTTGACACAAAGTAATCTATATACATATTACTAGTCGTCTAGATGTGTGCCACCCGTTTCATACCATTTCAGGCTGTTCGTCAAACACTGATCAAAAGGAAAACAACTTTTACTTGCCTAAGAATCTTCTTGTCGATGCATTATCAGACAATTAAAATTCACACATTAGACCTTGATTTAGAACCTAAGGCAACATAGAGTTGACACAAAGTAATCTATCTACAGATTACTAGTCGTCTAGATGTGTGCCACCCGTTTCGTACCATTTCAGGCTGTTCGTCAAACACTGATCAAGAGGAAAACAACTTTTACTTGCCTAAGATTCTTCTTGTCGATGCATTATCAGACAATTAAAATTCATACATTAGAGCTTGATTTAGAACCTAAGGCAACATAGAGTTGACACAAAGTAATCTATTTACAGATTACTAGTCGTCTAGATGCGTACCACCCATTTTGTACCCTTTCAGGCTGTCCGTCAAACACTGATCAAGAGGAAAACAACTTTTACTTGCCTAAGAATCTTCTTGTCGATGCATTATCAGACAATTAAAATTAATACATTAGACCTTGATTTAGAACCAAAGGCAACATAGAGTTGACACAAAGTAATCTATATACATATTACTAGTCGTCTAGATGTGTGCCGCCCGTTTCGTACCATTTCAGGCTGTTCGTCAAATACTGATCAAGAGGAAAACAACTTTTACTTGCCTAAGAATCTTCTTGTCGATGCATTATCAGACAATTAAAATTCACACATTAGAGCTTGATTTAGAACCAAAGGCAACATAGAGTTGACATATAGTCTTGGTGTTTTGCATGTTAGTCAACGCCTTATTCTGACAGTAGGATTGCATCCCCATAAACCCACCACTCATTACTTAGCCTGCAGTCAACATTTCATCATCCGAAAAAGGTTATTCTTTTCCTTTTCTATTTGCTTGTGAACAAAGCAAAGTCAAAAGTATTTCTCAGTCATTTATCTCTCGAGGAATAAGCTTATAGCTTCATAATTCTCATAGTCACATGCTCATAGTCAGGCATCAGTTCCGGTGAATTCTTGATGCAGTGATGAGGCGATTCAACTTGCTAATAGAACATGAACAAGATGCAGCAGATGATGTCCGAAGCATAAGAGATGGATTTACTTTGGGTGAAGTGTCGACCAACCTCTTCTTGCATGTGCAGGAGTTTTGCCTTCTTCTGCTGGAATTCCGACCGATGAACCTTGGGAACCCCGCTACTAGAGCCGGCGCCGCGTTCACCGCCGGCCTCCACTGAGCTATACAACGTAGACGTCGATGCACCGGAGTTGCCTACCCTCGAGCTGCTCTCCTTCTCCCCGACCGCACCACTTCTGGAAGCTCCGCGGCTCGTCTCCTCGGCGAAGCACCGCTTCAGGAGCTTCGAGCCTGCGACCGCACAGCAGAACTCGTCCAGCAGCTGCTGCGTCGGCCTCAAGAACCTGGAGTTCTTGAGGAAGGCGGCGTAGCCGGCGAACGGATGGCGGGCAGCGGCGCCACCAGGCGAGGTCACGACGTCTTGTAGTGATCCGCCACTGTCGTAGACCCTGTCGCTGATCAGGAACTTGGGGTACGGGCAGGACGGCCCGGCCTCCAGCTGCGCCGCGCCCAGCTCCGGCACTGGGCTCGACGCGAGGGTCAAGGACAGGCTTCTCGCCACCCTCAGATCGCTTCCTCCGACGGCGGATGCGTCTTCGTACTTGGCGCTCATGAGATCTCCGCTCCACTGCGGAGGCGGCTGCCTGGCCATCAGCATGGCGTTGGCCGGATCCGCGGCATAGCCCGGCAAGAACAGCAGCTCGTTCCCGCCGCTATCGATGGCCCACGGACACGGCTGCTGTGCGACCGCCGAGACGAAGTCTCGCCCTTGGCTCGGAAGCGGCGATGGCAGCGAGACATAGTGCAAGTCCATCGATCCGTCGTGATACCCGACGAAGCCGGGCTTCGGCTGTTGGTGGCAAGAATGATTGTCCGGAAACAAGGAAGGATGCACGGCCCAGTCGCAACCTGGCTGACCACGGAGGGCAGCGGCGGTCTCGCCTAAGATCGCCGACGACGAAGGAACGATGAGGGGGACTTGGCTGCCTGCCGCAAAGTCCGCGGGGGCGGCGCCAGCGGCCGAACTGGAGAACATGGGCGGATCACACGCGTCGCGGAGCTGCAGGAGGTGGGACGGGATCCGGAGCTTGTCCCGGCGGCTCTGCTGGGCGACGTGGGCCTCCTGGCGAAGGCCGTTCATGGCGCGCCCGCAGCTGACATGAGTTGGCGGTGGAACCACAGTGGAAAGAGACAGGGAGAGCGGGCAGGAGGAGAGAAGGGCCCGGGGAGGGTGGCAAGGGGAAGGTTGGCTTTTAGAGGCCAATAATTTGCGGGCTTTGGAAGCCGAGACGCAGGCCAGCAGCCATGTCCATGCCTCTGCTACGAATCCAAGGCAAGTACAAAGCGAGATCACAGGATGGCAAGGATTGGAAAGAGAAAGAGAGAGACATATGGGTATAAGAAAGAAACAAAGAGAAGGAGGCGGTGGGTTTGAGGATTCCAAGCAAGCAGACACACCACTTCGATTCACCGAAGCGGCAAAGGCCAGCGAGGAAGCGTGACAACTGCGCCTTGCTGAAACCTACTTCACGACATCATCAAAACACCCACCCGAGAAGACATCAGCAGCAGCGGCTACACATGCGTGAATAAAGCATGACACAAAGAAGAGCAGCTGTTTCCTCTCTTCTTCCCATCACCACTTCATTAGCGAAAAGGCTTACGCTTAGTGGCGGCAGCGCTTCTGCTACTGTAGCCGAATGCCACTGAAGGGGTAACATACACGGAGAAGAGAGGGAAAGGAGACGGACGCAATACGCCGCCTGCCTGTGGGGTGCGAGGAGGTGGAAGTATTCCCGCCCAGCGGAGTTGCACACCGTCAGGAAACGGCGATCGGAAGCATCGACAACGGGATTTCCGACGGAGACGGCTCCCGGCTTCCCTTCTCCGCTTGCGCTCGCCTCTAAGTGCAAGTCCCGATGCCTCGCTGACTCTCGCCGTCGGGACTAACGCCGTCACTGCGCCTGATGGAAGCCAGATGACTGCAACACGGAAGGGAACGTCACCCCGTTGCGGTACCCGTCACGTTACCTTCTTCGTGATTGGATCGTACATGAGTCGGGTCCGCAGTCAATAGACACGGACAACACAGTGACAAAAAAGCGCGTCATTTTCTCGGTCACTTTCCTCCGCCCGAAAAGCGCGGCTGCCAAGGACCGCAAATGGACGACCCACGCTTCCACGCCAATAGTGCATGATGACGTGGCAAACAATAATTGGGTCTTGAGAAGTGGGTCCCAAACAAACAGTGCCCGCAGGAGAAACCTGATGACGTCATCAGTGGTGGGCCACAGAATTCCCGGGAAATGAGGGGGGCTACCGCCTGACCGAGAGATCTTTTGCTTCCCGAGCGGGTCTGCCTCTCTCTTCTCCGTCTCTCTCTCTCTCTCTTTCTTGACCGACCACCCCCCCGTACACATGTTCTCTCAATGCTTTCGCCATGAAATGCCCGTTCTCTTGGACTTCGTACCCTGCATGCCTTCCACAGGTTTCGCCCGCTCCCTACTATCTGTTTCGGTGGGGTCTAGCGCAGGTCGAGGACGACGAATAGGCCTACTACAGATTTGTAACAGGTCGATCCGCACTGCACCAAGCTGGGCGATGTGAAATCCCGTCGTCTCTCGACGGAAGAAAGAAACGCTGACAGCCAGACGATGAAGGTGACCGATCGAGGAATATGCATGAAGTGACGTTGATCCAAAGGATAATGAGCCAGTTTAAATAAATATTTTTGATCGAATTCTTGGATCGATCGGATAAACACAGATCTCAGGCGATGAAGTGCGTTCTCCGGTGGCCCACCTGCTGCAGGGCCGTACCGTCCTTCCAGAGACTAACACTGCGTCTCCGTCGCTGAGCGATGGCTTCTTCCCGTGCTCAAACCAAAGCAAAGGTTCTACTCCTCTGTCTGTATAACTTGGCTGGGAATCTTGAAAGTGGAGGGAGGGCAGACACGTGAAGAAGCCACCGGGAGTGAAGACCGTTCTCTCTCAAAAGACCTCCGGGCTTCCGCTCGGCATCCCATGCACACTGTACTACTCTCTCTTCTTCCCATGTCCTTTTCAGGTTTTTTTACTGTGAGAAAGCAACAAGCAAAAGAAATGAAATGATATGAAACCTTTATTCCTCTTTGTTATTCTACTGTTGGTGTCCATCGTAAACATATCTGTAAAGGCTTGTTATTCATGAGCTCAGCTCACAGATTCAGCGTAAGATGATGAACAAGGCCTTACTCCATTGTCGTTGACCACAGTAGATCTTCCTTCATTGTCAATTGACTGATGACTTTGTCTCAGCTAATTGATTTGATAGCCTTCAAAGTATGGCGTACAGAGGTGAGTGTAAGTTACAAGTGTAATGTAAGGTACGAAGAATAATGGAATCGAGCTCGTGGACTTGTTGACCACGATCGAAGTGTTTGCACGGATCTCAAAGACGCCAATCAAAGGGCTTGATACGATGCAGATCGCGGCGTACATCAGCGGTGAGTTGGAGTATGATCCCAACCAACATCAAATTTCGTGCCGACATCCCCAAGCGACGAAACTTCCTCTCGGGCCGAGACATCCATCGTGTTCCGGTTATGCTCACCGCGGAGCAATGGACACCGAGAGGTCGGTCGGAACGCTAACTCGCTCCGCCCACACCGTCGATTCCAGGTACAGCTTGGAGACCTTGCCGGCGACCCACGTCATGTCCGGCCGGGCCGCCGCCTCCGCATCCACGCACCGTAGCGCCACCGTAATCAGCTTGTCCGCCGCCTCCACCGGGAACGAGTCCCGCAACCTCCGGTCCACCCACTGCCTCACCCTCCCCCGCCGTTCCTCCTCTTCTTCCTTCCCGTCCCCCTCACCTCCGACCGCCTCCCGCGCCGTGTCGACGAGGGAGACCACCTCGAAGACCTTCCGCTCCTTGTCGTGCAGGTACTTGAGCGGCTCCTCGCCGGAGACGAGCTCCAGGAGCAGCACCCCTAAGGCGAACACGTCGGAACTACGCGAGACGGCCCCGTCGGCGAGCAGCTCCGGCGCCATGTACCCTCGCGTCCCCTCGATCTGGATCTGCCGCTCGCCCGACCCCTTCCTCGTCGGTGGCGAGGAGATCGAGGTGATATCCGCCTCATCGGCGGAGGGATCAGGGAGCTCCCCCGCGAGATCGGCGGCGCCGAAGTGGCAGATCTTGGCGCGGAGGTCGGGCTGTGTGACGATGATGGCGGAGCTCTTGACCCGGTTGTGGACGCCAGCGACAGCGGAGGAGTGGCAGTGGATGTATTCGAGGCCCTGGGCGACGTCGGCGGCGACCTGTACGCGGCTGACCCAAGAGGCGAGCGGGGTGAAGCCGGAATTCCGCGGGTTTCGGAGGCAGTTAGCGAGGCTGGCGCCGGGGACGAACTCGTAGACGAGGTAAACGTTGTCGCCGGAGGTAGACGCGCCGAGGAGGCGGGCGAGGCTGCCATGGTGGGACCTGCCGAGGTCGGCGAGGCGGGAGGGGAGGTCGCGGGAGCGGCGGCGGAGGGGGCGCTGGATGACGACGGCGTCGCGGCCGCGAAGGGTGCATCGCCAGGCGGAGGACGAGGCTCCGGGGAGGCGCTTGGCGAGGAAGTTTTTGGTGGCGGCGCAGAGTTCTGGAAAGGGGTAGATGGCGGGGGCCTCATGGAGGGCGCCGCGAAGGGAGACGAGGCTGAGGGCGGAGGATGAAGCGGAGGCGGAGGCGTCGGAAGAGGAGGAGGGTTTAGTCGCCGATGAGTTACCGGAGGAGGTGGAGGTTGGGGGAAGGCGGCGGCGGCGGTTGTCTGAGCCGTTGCTGACGCCGCCGGAGGGGGAAGCGGCGGAGGACGACTTGAAATTGGACCTGTGTCTGGGTGGGGCAGCCAAGACGGCGGCTTTGGACTTGCACATTGAGCAAAGGCATAGGATCGGGGAGCTCCGAAGCGGTGGCGGCGAGAAGGGAAGAGAATGAGAATGATAGGAGTGCAGGGGTGCCGCGTCGAACACGTTTCGTGACGCACCACTCCCTTGTATTTTTGTCTCCGCGTGGCTTCCCACGTGGTTCTAAAGGCAGTGGAACACGTCATGATTCTACCAAATTAAAACCCTACAATTCGTAACTAGCGTTATAGATCCTGTTCCAATCTTGCATCACAGAAAAGGATGATGGCACAGAGCAAGCGGTTGCACGAATCTTGAAGGACGGTAGCCCATGTTCGGCTCGGGTTCAACATTTATTTTCGGGTCAAATCCAAATCTAATTTGGCAAGATTAAGGGTTTAACTATACTAGTCATTTGCAAGGTGCAATTTAGCAAGCATGGGAGAAGAAGACGACGTCACACCACCGAGCGAGTACAGCATCGAGCCCACCACTCGTGTTCGGATCACAGACTCGCCACCGCCACCGAAGGAGGCGATCCATCTCCTGAGCACCTTCTGCAGCTCTCGGTGTGCAGAACGACTAGGCAACTAGAAAAAAGGGTGTGGCACTCCTTCGGAGTTCAATTTCGAAAGTATGGACGTAGTGTTTTTGTTTTTCCATAAAGCACAAATTGTGAATAAAACCAAACTACTATTGTGTGATCTTTCACCACAGGAGAATCGAATTCAAACAGAGTAATTCTTTACTAATCATCATCTCGTTCATGTTTAGATCGCAAATGCAACATAGGTGATAGTACAGATAAGACGACAAATAACATAGTGTGCTTGTAACAAAAGGTAATCGACCATAGTGTGGAGTACTTGTGCTACCAACATAGTAGAGGCTTCTGCCTAGGAGCCATATAATAATAGCATTCGAAAGGGTAGATCAAAGTGATACGTAACTGTAAAAATCAACTAAGATGATTAGCGTAGTCATGGAATAAAAATGCTAAACCTTTAGCTGCTCTCCTTTCACATATCAGTCAGAGAACTCAGACTTGCTCCTCAGATGCTCCTTGAAGTCCATAATGTCACCCTCCCACCTTGTGGCCGCTTGATTCTCGCAGACCCATATCTCCTGGGCCACCTGGTTGATCAATCTGAAGTCATGGCTCACCAAAACCAGACCCCCATCCCACTCGTTCAGTGCTTCCGCCAGGGAATCGATCGTCTCGATATCCAGATGATTCGTGGGCTCATCAAGCAGCAGCAGATGCGGTTGCCTCCAGGCCAGCCAAGCAAAGATCACCCTGCTCCTCTGACCATCTGACAAGTTATTCATCGGCATCACCTGTGCCTTTCCTGACAACCCAAACTTCCCGATCGCAGCCCTCATCTTCTCTTCCTCGTTTCCTGGGTACTCCTTCATCATATACTGGAGCGCCGGCATCTCTAGATCAAGCTTCTCGGCCAGATGCTGATGGAACTGGGCAATCCTGAGATGATTGTGCCGCCTAACCATTCCATCCAAAGGAGCAAGATCACCGGTCATCAGCTTGAGCAATGTGCTCTTCCCAGCACCATTAGGCCCTACCAAGGCTATTCTGGAGTCGAGGTCCACACCAAAATCAAGGTTCTTATAAATGAGGTTATCTGGAGTGTAGCCAAAAGTGACTCCCACAAACTGCAGGACTGGTGGGGGAAGTTTACCAACATCTGTGAAGCGGAATACCAGTACTTTGTCCTTCACCACCTTTTCTGTTAGTCCACCACGCTCCATCTTGGCAAGAGTTTTTTCCTTACTCTGGGCTTGCCGAGCCAGCTTAGCAGAACCATGACCAAACCGAGCAATGTACTCCTTCATCGAAGCAATTTGCTCCTGCTCCCACTTGTACTGCTTCATTTGATTTTCTTCCAGCTCAGACCGAGTCTGGACATACTGGTCATAATTGCCAGTGTAGAATTTTAGCTTCTTGTTCTGCATGTGTATGATGTTGGTACAGACGCCATTAAGAAAATCCTGAGAGTGTGATACCACGACTAGGATACGATCAAACTTTTTCAGAGTCTCTTCTAGCCAGACACATGCTTCCAAGTCTGCATAAGGAAAAACAAGACCAAGCAAACCTTAGCTTCATTTGAATCATGAAAGCAACTCAGACAGCATACGCAAGATGCCACTTGTAATTGTTCCCAAGGACCCATGCTAAAATGAGTTTGCATTTATATATCAAACTTGGCATGGCCCATTAAACTTGTCAAAAGGTGTCCAACATGAATTTTTCTACCAATTTTAAAGTAATAAAACAAAATGTAAAGGCAGAATCGAATGGAATAATGATTAATCTCATCATATTACCAAGTATGGATACAGAACACCGAAAACCATTAATTTGCTGATTAAGAGAATAAGAACTTGATACTTTACCAAGATGATTGGTGGGTTCATCAAGCAAAAGGATAGTTGGATTCATGAACAATGCTCTAGCCAATGCAATCCTCATACGCCACCCACCAGAGAAGTCCCGGGTTTTCTTTGCTTGCATTTGTTTATTAAAACCAAGCCCATACAAAATCTCAGCAGCCCGCTTCTCAGCGGTTGATGCATCCAGTGCTTCCAATCGCTCGTAGATACGATCCAACGCTTCACCACCACCTCCATCCTATAATAAGACAGTCAAAACTTGTCCCAAAAATATCTGATCAATGACAAATATAATAAATTGTGCCCACAGACAAACCTCGCCAGCTAACAATTCAACTTCTTTCTCCAACTTCAATCTTTCTTCATCACAGCTGATCACAGCCTCCAAAGAAGACATGTCTGAAGCTTCAATCTCCCTCGTAAGGTGATATATATCCATGTGGTCAGGAATAGGGAGCTCTCTGCATCCTATTGCTGACAGGAGAGTTGACTTCCCACAGCCATTTAGTCCTAACAAACCATAGCGCCTACATGTAGAACAGATTAGCATGACCAATAAATCAGGGGGTCAAATATAATTCCAGCATCATAAAGTAGATCAATATACAATACCTGCCATAGTTGAGCTCTAACTCAGAATCCACTATGAGGTCATGCCCATGAAAGGTTAATGATAAGGACTCGATCTGGAAAGTGAACAATTTGCAACCATATCAGAAAGAGAATAATTCAAAGAATATGAAACGGAAACCAAAATACATAATGAATAAAAATATTCAAAGCAGCAAATATGTTAATCAGTTTATAACGGGTTCCAAATATTTGCACTCGTTGTCTGTATATCTAGTACATTAAACATATTTGTTTGTGAGACATAATTGTGTCTTAAATAACCTGAATTGGCTGGTATTTTCATAATTCCATATCGATGTCCGAACTCAAGTATCCAATAATTATTTAAGGCTTTTCAGCAACATGTGGATACAAGTTTTCATGAAACAAAATATTGAAAGATTACCAGATAGGTACACAACCAAGACAAATTTCCTAAGATGAGCATTGAGAAGCTATGACATGGGGAGAGAAGTTGGTGACTAAAATGTACAGGAAGTAACGAACAAAAAAAGGAAAAGAAGTATTGCAATAAAATGGTTGCAGATACAATTTGATCATTTCAAGTTCAGAAATTGTAAATCACCAGCTTAGTTTATATGAACCCAGGGAAGCATCTAAATAGTTGTAAATATGTCAGTTGATTGGTTATCAGTGTCCAAGAACAATTACAAAATGTAACACCTCGTCAAAACCAAGCGTTGCCATCAAGGAGGGCAATGGACCATGACAAAATCAAAATGTTCCTATTGCTTTTGATAGTGACAATTTTTTTTAAAAAAAGTATGCTTAAGTGGATACTCCTGTCAAGTAGATAGAAACATGACAATCATAAACAACAAAGAATTTATCAAACTTCAAGATCCTGGAGTCCAAAAATCTAGTTTATAGTTCGAAGATCCTGGTGTTAAAAAATCGAAAAACAACATACAAAATCTTTAGTTTAAAACTCCAAGATGCTAGTGTTGAATGATAAAAAAACAACTTATAAACTCATTATTTTTATGCTTCAAGATCCTGGTGTTCAATAATCAGGATAAAGCTTAGTTAACTATTGCTCTCTTGTTGTATAATTAATAATTTATCTTTCTTCCTCAAAATTGTTTTGACACAAACAATATATTGGTTAAATATATCTCACTACACTTCATTTCCATCATTTTTCATTAAGGCCACCCTTAAGAACTTCAAGAAATTGATACAAGGTCTAACACTAAAGGTCTTTCATAATCGAATAGGTCAATAGTAGGAGAATACAGAATGAAATTCACAATAATTTTTGGATTCTTATAAGAACTTTAGGCTCAAGGGTTCATGGAGACCGGTAAATATAGAAAAGTTCTGTGCTAGCTCACTCTAACAGCAATTTCCGATCCTGAGTTTGTTCTTTGTCTCTTTAACTAAAATATGTCAGAAAGCCAGAGTGTCTAAGCCATGAAGGGCTACGGTGTGTCCCTCAGCAAGATTCAGATACGCTCTTTTCAGTCAGACCTTCCAACAACTTTGCCAACACAAACATTACTGACTATCTATATAGAAAAAGGATTCTCCAACCTAAGAAACAACAGTGAACATCAAAAGAATCCTTCAAAGAAACATTGCGTTCTGATCAAAATCCAAGCAGCGAACGACATAAAACTATCTAAATACATCCGTTTCCCATGGAGATCATCCGTACGAAAAATCACAGAAACCTGCCTAACTGACATCCAAGAAAATTGAATTTTCATTTTTGGATTCTCGAACATGAGCCTATCTTGAGTTAATAATCCATGATTTATTATCCTTCAGACTCATAGATCATAGTACTAAAATCGCAATTTCAATCTTCAAAATCGGGCCTTACGGCGGATCGCGTATTAGCTTATCGAACACATGCTCTTAAGAACCAAAAGGAGAAAGAGCAGAGAGATCACATGAATATCCCTGGACTGGGGATGCGAGGCGAGGACGCCAGTGCACGTCCGATCCGAGATCTGGAGCGATCCGACTCCATCGGCGACCTTGTCCACCGCAGACCCGTTCGGCACCTTAGACGCTGCCGCCGCCGCCTTGGACGACGCGGCGGCGGACTTCCCTCCCCTCTTCGCTGCCGCCGCGGCTTTCTTGGCGGCCGCCTTCTTCTTGCTCGCGTCCGACACCATCGTCCTGCTGGAATCCCAAGACAGACCTGAGTCCACCAAACTGAACCGAAGGGAGGTGCTACCCAGCAAAAACTTCAGAAGAATCGATCTCAAACTTACAGGAAGCCGAGGAAATCCGATCGAATTCGAAAAGATAAATGGATCGGGGGGGCGGCGTGGAGGATCCAAAATTTAGGGTTCGGGACTTACAGATACAAAACACAAAACCTAGACGTTTACCCTTTCTCCTGCAACGGAGGAAAAGTATACAGACCCCGATGAAAGGGTCAGAGAGGGATGAAAGAGAGGGCGAGACGGGACTTTATAGGCACTCGAGATCGCATTCGGGTTACAATGCGGTTGCGAATCCACCGTCCACGTTTTGATTTCCAACATCCATGGTTAATTTATTTCCGCATAAATTAAGACAGTTCCGAAAGTTTTCATTGGAATCTATAGGCTAATTATATATTAGCCTATTGTAGTTAAGATTTCTTTACTATCTCGATCATTAGATTTAAAAATTTATCCATAATATTTATCTCCATTTATCAGTAATGTCGACCTTCCATGCATTATTGTCAACGTCAATACAAATATAAAATGATATCGATGTCGAGCGATTCTTTCGTCGTTTTGCATCTGTATCAACGTTGACGCAGAGATAGAGTGTCGATATTTAAGTCATCCTCTTCCTCCTCTCCCTCATCATTTACAATAGTCATCGTAATCCTTAGCGGTGTTATTGTTCGTCACCATCGAAAATGTAACTAGAATGTTAAAATTATCTTTTTACCCATCATTTTCATATCATTTTATTTTTATAACTATAAAAATTCTATCGTACATGTTTTTTATTTCGAACATCGGTTAATTAATTTCCGCATAAATTAAGACAGTAGTCGGTTCGGGTGAACCAGCGGTCGAGATTAAAGCGCCAATCTCAACAGTAGTGATCTGGGCCGGAGGAGGCTTTGTTAAGTCCACGTGGATGCTGTTTACCGGGTGGTATAACGCAACCGTGTCGGGTCGTCAATTTTGTTTGTATATATATTTAACACAGCCAAATGCGACACGAAACGCACAAATGTGGATCAACTTTCTGTTCTGTTTCTTTTAGCCAAATCTACTTTACTCTGTGGCCAAAGTTGGCGTGAGGCTGAAGGCTTAGGGACGGTTCACGCCTGTCAAAAGTAGGAAGAGATGAGTCAAAGGATGTCTCTTTCATGGTAAGATGGCTTGTACCAAAAAGCTCGATCCTGTGGCAGGTGCTACAAAATGCATCACATCATTTGAGTCATACGTAAATGACTTCGTATACAAGTTTCTTCAATAGAAGGTAGATATTAGATGGGAAGCTGTAATAATACATCCAATGAGTATAACACTAAGGTGTAAAAATGTATCTAGTAAGATTTGAAACTTAATTTTCTTTTTTTTTTTTTATAAAAAATAAATAATAAAGATGAATTCAAACAAAAATCTTCTAATAAACTATCAAAATCTTTACCAACTAAATTGACTAATATATTCAAAAATATATCATATAATATTTTAGACCCTCAATTTTTAATAAATTAATTTAAGACATCGTAACAAAACAAACGCATTCAGTATTTGAGGACAGTCTTTTGAGCTCTTGACAGGAATATACACGTACTACTACAAGGAGGACAACCATAGATCTTGTTCTCAGCATGGATTATCTTCGACTTTGTGTACTACTGCAGGTATCTGAAAAATAAGTTCAAGTACATACAGAGAGCTTACCTGCTCGGATACAAAGCCAAGGATTTGATGCAGTTCTTTGACTCGTTAATATAAGGGTCTCATCGATCGCACTGTTCCGTAGGTTTTTGACAAACAAATGGCTTTCTGCAGCGCGAAATCAAAGAGGGTAGTTCGAGTCTGATTCCACATGTCACTTGAGTTTATCTCAATTTTTTGTTTCTTAACCTTCTCCAAGAAAAACGTGGACGTACAGTATTGATCTTGAAAAGTTTCTTAGGATGTCAATAAATTATTACCAGGAAAGCCTGATGCCTTACTCAGCAGTTTAATTGGTCTTTTACCGAAGAAACTGCTGCTTCAGAAGTGCAAAGAGTGGTTGGGCAGGAACACAGCTTTGAGAATGGCTCCTCCACTCCAACTGCAATACAAGGATCAGCTTCGCCTTCCGTCTACCAGCCAAACCTGAATAATTGAATGCATCAGCCACAGTTGACTTCGGAGAATGCTCCTTCTGGGAAGCTGTTACACAATCTCCCGGCAGCCAATTCAATTCTTGTATTGTCCTGAAGCAAATGTGAAGGTCAGGTATTAACATTGTCATGATCAGATGTCGATCGGTTGGTAAGGCAAATGTATTTAGAGCAATACTGAAGCCATCACTTTTTATCTAGTAATCATGCTTAGATTAGGTACCTTCCCAACAAAACTTATGAGAGACTGGACCCTGGATTTCCGTTGGCATCCTACATTGTGCAACAACAATCAGTAGGAGAAGAATCGTATTCAAGATTTGAAAGCTGCTTAAGCCATCCAGATGTTAAGACACCGCTAATCAGTAGTTAGTTTTCTTTTAAAATTCTTAACATTGATGTATATGTAGGTGCAGATAGTCTCACCTATATAAACATCTGGGAATTCAAGGCATAACTTTGATATTGTTTGAGCAATTTCAACCTGCAAACAACAAGACAAGAAACAAGGATATTAATAGCTTGTTAGTTTTCAAGATTAAAAAGTAATGAAAAAAATCCAGTATACATTTAGAGAACACTCACCAGGTCAGGTTCTACAGAAATTCTATTAACTAAAATTGTTGATGAGGTAATTTGCCAAGTTTGAAAATAAGAATTCACACAATTGATGAACCCAAAAATAAATTTACTAATATAGAAATCATCTACTGTATTTCCAGTAATGGATGTCAATGCCATCCATGTGCTGGTTGGGAAAAGTACCTGGATTGGTCAACACAGAATGTGTCGGCACATTACTGGCACACCCCAGTACCAGTACATCATGCTGGACTGACACGTAGAGGGGCTTTAAGCGAGAGTAAATCATAGATTACACATGTTACATGATGGAACAGAGATAATTCACTTCCTAACTCAAGATGGTATGCCTCATAAACCTCATTTGTTTCCGAGCCAGCTTTGGCACGTAATGAGAACTTTACGATATATAGATGCATGTATACATGTACATTTGCAATTATACAAATTTATTAACAAAAAAAAAGGATATCAAGTTTAGGAGTTCACAATCCTTTTAAACATTCTGATCTGATTAATAAGAAGCTTAAGTTGCAACTTATAGCAGTGATGATACTCTATTGCATGTGTAGCAAAAATAAGAACTTACTTTTGTTTTAAGCAGTGCATTTATCAAATTACTAAAGCTGAAATATGATACATACATCAGAAAGCATGCTACTAAGATGCTTTGACACGAATGGCGCCAACTGCACTAATGGGGTATTAGGTAATTCAAGAAGACAATCCCATTGAGTTTCCAGTTCACAAACATTTGTTGCAGCAAGAATAATCACATTTTGACATTTGATCTGCAATAGAAGAAAATGAACACATGCTCAGGCAAAGAAAACTGCTTAACAAGCAGAAGATAACTTTAAAATAGTTAGATGCAAACACAAATATTCATACTGCTATGCCAAATAAAAAAAAGATATATGCATTTGAACAGTAGTACACATACAAGTTACTTATGGCACAGTGGGAATAAAGGAACTATCATCAATGATGTGCTACAACAAATTATGCTAGAAAACTTACAACCAATAAGCAATCAGATGAAGCCTGATAGAGTAGCATAGAGTAGAACAAATAGCAGTTTTACAAACAACATCATAGCTAATGTGGAGTTGAAGAGCACTTTCTACAGCAACACAATAGAATGCAGCAAACTTATACCAAAATAAGATTGAATAACACAATTAAATTGTAGAAACATATCTTGATTGGAAGAAGAAAAGGGCTAGCTCAGCTTGGTGGCTTTAATGCTGGTTAATCAAGAGATTTGCATGTATAACGAGAGATTTTCTTTCCCTTAATACTAAGGCATACCTGGATATATTACTGGACCTTCCAATTTACAGGTTACAAGCAATTCCTTTGTCAAGACTTGAAGAGGATTCCATTGGGCTCTGACCCAATCGTATACTGAAATTTCATTCATAAACTTTGCAGGAGGATGGAATTTATCATCATTACGATAGTTTCTGTGATAATCTGCATATAAGTAAATTGTCTTCGCTTCATACTGGAAATCAATAGACCTAACAACCTTCTTCTCTAGGAATTCTCACATCTAACTGTCATACTTGTTAAAAGGTATAGAAATGTAAAAGAACAAGAGACGAGGAAATTGGAAGAAGAAATTCATGAAGAAGAGCCTGTTGAAGGGTACAAAAATAAGAAAAAGAAAGTAAGGACAAGAAGGAAAAAGGAAATTTATAAAATATATTACCAGTAAACATTTATGGGAATAGAAAGTACATTGTTTCTCTTGTGCAATGTGCATCTTGATGATTTCTAATGATCCACCAAACAATCATAAAATATCTAGTAAATACTGGAATAGCCCTCAAATTATGTGCAATTTCATCAAATCTCTGCATATTGTATTCCATATGATGGGATACCAAATGGCCCATAAGGAGAATTAATTGGAAAAGAAATTCAGAGTTCCAACCGTGGAATTCAAACAATATTAAGGAAAAGAGATCATTTTTGTCACCTTCACCTGCTGGTTTGCATTAGAAAGAGCTTATAATATTTTTAAGCAAAAAATTCTCATTCTTTTGTTTATTTGGGTATTCGTCTTTTGTAACCTATTCAGGATGAACAATGTTATAGGATATTTTCTCGGATGACTCTAGACAGCTCCAAGCACACCATAATCAACTTGTACACCTTGTAATTCAGTTGCTCCTCCCCTTCTAATCACTTTCAGTTTCTACATTCTCATTTTCTCCTTTCAAACATCACCTCATGCAGAGGGCTTCATACTTGTTTATATCCATTCTTTAATGGTAAAAACAGGGTGAGGTCTTACTTATCCCTCTTTGCAAAGACAATACCAATTAAAATGTCAAGATAGATATATATTTGTAAACAGGTGTGAAGCTCATTTTCCATGTCAGTAAATGCAAGCTAGATTTCTGGAATTAATGTCAAACATAAATGTACGAGATAATTATCAACCAGCACAATTTATATGAAGATAGACATACCAATGGCAGAGGCAGCTTTTCATGTTGCAGCAACTCAGTTATGCCTTCAGGCAATAGAGCCATCTGGAAAAGGATGATAAAGTAAAGTTGACTGTTTTTTGGCAACAAATACTAATTAGCTAAACATCTAACATTATTTATCCAAACACTGACTGGAAGATCCATAAATGGAAAGATAAATTTACAAGCATCAAGTCAAGTACATGTGAGTAAAACTAGATCATCCATTGGAACTACAACATATTAAGCATGAAGAATGACAGGAAACCTGAGTATGGCATTAGTGGTAGAAATCCTTCTCTAAAGATTACGAACAAATCTCTAGCAGAAGAATTGTTATCTTGTCATGCAAACACTAATCGCTATTCAAAAGAAAATAATTTTTCCCTTGTATTTACTATTTACATTTCAACAGTGCAGATTGTGCAGTCAAGAATTACTAGTCAAATAAATGACTTAAGATTTAATTTAAGAGAATTCAATAGACAAAATTTTTTTCTTAGATGTACTTTAAGAGCAACAGAAAGCATATTTACTGACAATAACATCCATGCAAAATGTAAGAAATTAGGATTGTTCTCCATGTTTTACCATCATGAATGTAATAGGTGGTCATGAAATCATGTTGATAGTCAAATCAAAATGTGAGGGAAAACTTACAGGGAACTCTTACACATACAATAAAGGTGTACAGACACCATTAATTTTACTTTCAGTTTATGTGGTAAATGAAGTATCATGCCTTACACATCCTTTCCAAGTAGTGATTATAAACTAATACATTCTTTTCCCCAGTACACTCCTGTCGCAATTTCCAGCAAAATTAGGCACCATGTACGAGTACTGCTAGGTAAAACAAGATCGAGTATTAACAATTCTAAGACAATTAACATAAAACAATACACTGTTTCTATGAGTCAACATATGACCAATGTAAGTTTGACATTGGCAGAAGAAGCTTTCCTTTAAATTGAAAAAAATAACATAACTTAAACCCTCATCTGAGAGATCAAAATCTTCCAAGGCACCATGTGCCAATTGAGAGCTCAACCAAAATAAGTCTCTCAGTAAGAACAATGTCTAAATAAGTCCAGCATACTAGACTTGAGCAAACACCTCGACCAAATAACATGCAATAAAATTTTGTTAATGTAAAATTGTAAATAACCTCACATAAATATATTTAAATGTAATAACTAATAGCAGAAGTGATGAGACAAAAAAAAAGGCCAGATGCTCAAGTATTTATGCATCACCTCGTTTCGGTCACCAGTGCAGTGCTTTCCTATAAGATGCCTAAGATACTCCTCAAACTCTTCATCAGGAGCCTGACAACCAAAATAAAGATGAAAAATGTTTGCGTAAGAGCTATATGTAAACAACTGTCTCCTCAAGCAGACTGTCTCATTAAACAGAACTATCAAATTATACTACAAAATTAATAAGAATTATAATGCAGATTAAAAGGAATGAGGACTTTCAACACTACCATAAATCAGTAGTGCGAAATTTTTGCACAATATACAGTTATGCTAGGCCATAACCTACCTAGAAGTTATGATCGCAGATCACAGAGGTGCAAATTGAATCTACAACACTTAAAAAAGATTGAAATTCTAAATGATTTTACAAAATATAGATTTACCTAACTACATCAAATCCATTTCTCAACCTAATGATGAAATATAAGTTGATCTCTGACTAACCACTATGAGCATGTGGTGAAGAAATGAAAGCATGCAGAAGTAGACGAGTAATTGAACATGGTTGATTCATTTAAGTTGCCAGTTTTTTCGGAGATCAGATTAAAGAAGAGCATAGTTCTTGAAAACCTATAAGCTGAATAAGAAGAAAAAATAGTTTTGTTGAACTGTATAAATTGAAATGTTAACTGGTAGGATATGTACCAATTTAACTGGGAAAAGCTCATTGTGGCATCTTAATGACCAAACAAATGCATTGGTCCATTTTGAAGAACAAGCTAAGGAGGATTGCTACTCTGGGAAGTTAAGTACATACCAGTCTAAATACAAATAAAAATGAGAAATGACATGCAGTGACCTGGGGATCAACAGGACTCAATCAATGAACGAAGCTTTAGATGATCAGCAAGATCAACAGCCTAGTTTAAGGCAGATCAACAGAACAGATCAAGCAGGGCAAATTATTTTGCTGCAAAAAAAATACTGGTGAGAGAATAGGCAACCTCCCACAAAAAAGCATCAGAGCTTAAAATTTCCAGTTTTGGCATGCATTGGCACTGAAAGTTATTTTCTACAGCCAATTCCTCTGTAAAAGTATTGCCCAAAATTTGTGAGTACAACACAACGCTTAAGAAGACTATAGTAGAGACCCAGTGATATACAGATGGCTCTCTAAGGAGCATGAATCAAAATCATTGTTCGGCAGTGATACCAACCATCAATACTACTGGTATAATATTGGCATGGGTGGTATCTTGACACTTGATTTCAGAAGATGACCAGAGAGACTATAAAGTGGAGGGAGAGGAGGCAGCAGAGGAATAAGAAGCAAAGGTGCAGGAGAAAGAAGTGGTGGCAACACAAAAGGGAGGGGGAGATGGTGATGACAAGGCAGCAATGAAGAGGCAGGCGTGATAGCCACATGGCAGTGAGGAGGAGATGATGGCAGTTAGGCAGCAGCAGGGAGGTGGGAACAACAATGTGACAACGAAGAAGAGAAGACGGCAGCAAGGCAGCAGGGAGGAGGTGGTGATGGCGACAAGGCAGCAAGGAGGTGACGACAATGGTGATGCAACAAGAAAGAGATGGAGGAAGAGGGACGAGAGAGACTGAGAGAAAGAAGAAAGAGATAAGAGAAAAAGGGACAATTATGATAGCTATCAGAAACTTTAAAAAAGGATAACACAGTATGGATAAATGGATAATATATTAATCCTTGCTGAGAAGTGGCCAAAGTTGACCTCGTATTAGCCAATGCATGAGTTTTGAGAGTAACTGAAACTCTGGAATCACAGATAATGAGATGGAATACTGATCTGACATGGTATGGACATGCCATGATGGGAAACCTAAAAGAAATAGGACAAGATGCAGCTTTAATATAGCAAACTAAAAGATACCCTTTACATTTGGTGTATTATATGTCTAGCATCATACATGTGCAGGTTAACAACGAATGTGATGTGATCATGACATAGTAACAACTATGAGCTCCACTGACATTAATTAAGAAAGAGTTCTTATTCAACAACATGCTACTACTAAGTATAAAAAAGTGAAACGAAAAGTTTATCATGAAAGAAGACTCATTATTATTCTAATGTCCTCAATGCAAAAATAGCAACTTCAAATTCAAATATCCATCTCCACCATTAAAATTCAGCAGAGTATATAACAAAAGTACTCCCTGAACTATAGTGCTGATTTCAAATTGGTTTATACAATTCAATTTGTCTCAATCAAGTCCCAAAATTTTATTGGTCATTGTAAATTGTCTCAGTTTTCATTAAGGATTCTTGATGGAAGGCTAATGTGTAGGCCTAGTTTGCCCCAAAAAGCGGGAAAATTCTAACCAAAGATCTTCTTACTTTGTCTAGGATTCTTTTTTTATACACTATCCTCTCCATTATCATGATTACTTCTCCTCTTTTCATGTTTTCCTCCTTCCCACTTCCTAGAAATTGACATGAAATGTTTTGATTTGACTGATCCATAGTTTATGTTTCGGACACAGATGACTGCACTACAGATCAGCACTTCACCAATTCCTCTTGACAGAAACTAATGGTAGGACTTGATTGCAATGGATATTTAAGTTTAGGGACTCAATTGAAACACCTTGAAGTTTGGGCACTAATTTGAAATTGGACCTATCATTCAGGAATTATCTGTGTAATTTACCCAATACACATAAACAATGTCCTTACAAGATGAATCTAAGAAGAATTACCAAGAACCCCAAAACTATCCAATTTTTGAATAATTATTTGGAATATCTGATACTTCCTCAAGTAAAACAAATATATAGAAAAAGTATGTGACGAATATCGGCACTAAAACATGTTAAAAATCAGTATGACAAGCATTTTTAAGTAACGATTATTTGTAATTGAAAACTAATCAACTGCAGCAGATCACAATCTATTATCTCTAGCAAGTATTTAAATATAGAACCTCCAAAAGCATTTATCTTCTATTTCCACCTTCCAATCCATTTTATCTATAATTCTCCTTATCCTATAAATGCCACAGCTAATTATAAAACTCTACAACATGGTGATGGAGAAAAGTATAAAGATAGTACAATTTTATTGAAGCAATGCACCATAATTTTCACATATTCCATTCAGTAAGCTGCAAATTTTATCATAATAAAAGGGTAAATGATGTGTCAATAGTATTGACATCCAATTAATTAGATAAAACTCTATTCTTTTTGTGAAAGAGAACAAATAAAGTATTGCGATGGCAGGACTTTTCAAAAGGCAGTGCAGCACTATATAGTTTAAGTTTAGACTACACATTATTGGTTCACAGACAAATTCCCATCAACTGACCAGCCGAACTCCAAAAGCTTTTGCAACACCTGCTAATGAAACATCAGACTGCATAGGGCCAAATCCTCCAAACAAGAACACCTGCAAAAACAAGTTCAATGATCAATTCTACATAGACTTGGTGCTGAAAAAAAAACCTAGAAAAATTAATTCTAAGAGAGCTGAAGGCCACTGAAACAAACCAGGTCGTTTGTAAGCTTCCGTCGTTCAACTTCTTCAGCCACAGAATCAATCTGCATCAACAGAAATACCAAAATTGCCTCTTATAAAATGATTTTTATGCCAACATTCAAAAATAAGAATAAAAGAGAGGAACCACTTCAATATTTGTCATGGGATTATTTATCTGACCTAAAACTATTCCAAACTGCTTTTTTTTTTAAATAAAATAGTGCGTAAAAACAACAGACAACATTTGTTACTCGGATGACCAAATAATTGAGAAGTTGAACATTTACAAGAGCTAGGAAGAGAATCATGTTGTCTACATAATTTTGAAATTGAGACATACAGCATGAATTTATGAGAGTTAACAAATATCGTAATAGATAAGTTGCCTCACTTCATTCTGGACAACTGCCACATGAGTTACTTGCCAACCAATGCCATAGAGCTTTTTGCACAATGCTGCACTTAGTTTGTCCTCAGCAGTGCCAAACCTAAAAACAAATGTGCACCAACATAGTATCTCTTTAATATATAGAACAGAACTGCCAAAAGGTTCACTTCAGATGATTATATGCTAAATGTTGTAGAAAAATAAACAAGTAAAACATAATTATATATGAAAGCGATTATGTTTGGATATGTAGGTGCAAAAAAGTGTTCAGGTCTTGCCCTACACCAACAACTCTCCATTACCACCCTAGCCCTCTCTACATCACAATCTTCCAAATTCATCAGTTGATCTAACACCTATCCTTGATACGACCCGTCTAACCTACCCATTTGCTAACAATGTATCAGTCTTTCATTCTTTTTCCTCTTTTCATACCATCAGTTCCCACTGTATGCTGCCAAAATCCACAACAAAACACCAGTTCAAGACAAAGAGCACTACAATGACTTCTACATGTCAAGCAATGAGATTATTGTAAGGAAGCAACATCCACCCACAATAAATTGATTATGGGCCACAAAGGTAAACAAATAGGGTAATGGTTAAGCACTTAGTAGAGTTAAATGAATTTGAGTCAGTTCAGTTTGTAAATTATCTGTCCCTGAGTCAGTGAAGAAAAACTTAGTTCATGGTAGTCTCTATTTTAAGGATCAAGCAACTATTGAGATCATAACTTGATTGATAAGGTTATCCAATTTACAGAGTTCTAGAAAATCAGCCATCCTCAAGATATAAACATGATTTTCGCAAAAATTTAATTAAGAAAGAATAACTGATGGCCTCCCTTACTCTGGTTCTCCTGTGTCTATTTTCCTTCACCATATAATGATATGGATCTGCATGTATATGGGCCATGGAAGAGTGATGTTAAATGTAGCTTACAGAATCAAGGTAGATAACTAGAAACGCTTCAGGCTAGAGACAACAGATAAATTCCATAGGGCATTTTATAACACCCCATTCTTTGATCCTAACAATAAACAAATATCCCCAGCATCTGCGAGCAATGTCAGCAAGTGATGAACATAAAAACATAAAAACCACTATGGGAAAAGGAAGGCAATTGTAATTTTCATGTCAACTCTATCAACTATCTTCTGTTTGAGCTACAGTTAAAGCAAACTCTAGCATCAAAAACAGTGGTATAAGCCCCACGATACTTGAGTTTTGGCTTCATAAACAGCTTAAAATATTTAGGTTGTGCTCTAAGTCAAAAGGAGGGACAATCTCTATCATCCTTAGCTTGCGCTACATTCAAGTTGCAAAATTCTGCTGATTCTTACTTTGAATATTCATACAATACCAGTCATCCATCTCAACATCCTCAACTACGTTAATTTTCTGAATGTATTGTTTTCTAACAGTTCAAAATCTATTGTCTTATTGGTCTCCTGCAAGATTTTAAAAGGGCATCTTGTGGATACAAAGAACATGAAAAATATGTCTCCAAATCAGGAAAAACTTCACAATTTGCTTGAGGACGTTTTCATAAATAATGTGAAGAAGTTGTTCCACTTGCAGGGAATTCTGAAGGGCATTGTCACTAGAGGAAAGTAATAATTGCTAAGTTAAGATAACTCAAAGGGTCAAACTCAGTCTAGCAAAAGATGATTTTGATTGCCATAAAAAACATCAATAATTTGGGAAAGCATGGTAATAAAAGGACTTGTACAGAAAAATATCCAAAATATCTACTAGATTCTTTTTTTCAGAAAATCAGCAGTATTTGAAAACCTTTTAGTATGATAAACATGAGATGACTTACAGAATCTCATCACCTACAACAACAATTGATGCCGTGAAGAAACCACTTGACGTAACACTGATCACACCATTATTCGGAGAAGTACTATTACATTTCAGATGCATCTTCTTTGTTCTCCCAGCCCTTTCTAGCCTTCCATCCGAAAGCATATATGCAGGTTTAAAAGTCCCTTTAGCATTTAAAGAATCAGCAATGCTCAACAATGCATTCGGAACTGTGTCATATATGCTCCCAATGGAAGTATATCTAAATAAAAGTAATATTGTGTGTCAGTATGATAACAGAGTTAATCAAATGATAGAAAAAGATCAGACAAAGCAATGCTGCTATCATGCTAAGTCATTGTTAATCTATTGAGCAAAAGTAGAACTGCAGATACCAAATCTGATCATAGTTAATTACCTGGAGTGTGGAATGTTCTAGCTCATGGCAAAAAAATGCAAGTATGGAGTATGCCACTTAGCTTGCCTTGTGAAACATGGGTTAAACTAGCTGATTAATTACTTTGCATAATGGCATAACTTAAAGCACAACTTTTACTTAGTACATTAGACAAGATATTTTTTACTTAAGACAAACAAATTGGTAGGAAAGACCTGAAACCTATGAATTCTGAAATTACTGTTTGAGTATTGTTTGAAAGATCAATCTATAAAACCAAAGGACATCAAGAAGATTGGATTCTTAGTTTCAGCAAACAATCCAGTATTCCAATGACCATGAAACTGATCTTTCTGAAGATCACAAACCACTACATGTTGTCCAGACTCCAGACCATTCAAATAAGTGGGAAATTATAATTTAGAATTTATTAGTGACATATATATGTTGTGGAAGGTGATTACAAAAAGATGTTCAAAGCCTGTTTGCTAAAACCTTGAGAAATATGGCAAAAATATGAGCATAATCATTTGCATCAAAAGATGAGATGGCAGACAATGTTATTGATCGTGAGAAGCCAAGGAACAAGTCACATTAGACAAAAAGAAGGTTACAATATGTCAAAGGAACATGCACCAGAAAAAGAAAAAGAAAAGGATTACACAACATCAATGAGTTGGAGCTTTAATGGAACTCATGTACAGGACTATGAATGGGGAAAAAAAAATCTGTAGATTTATAACATAATGATACAATGCCAGAAAGCAAATGACAATATCAAACAATTTGCAGCTTACCCTTGATCATAAAGACTGCAGTACTGAACTTTGCAGGTTAAGATGAAGGCCCACACATCTCTGCCAGCGGCATATATAAAAAAAAGGAAAATTAAATGGTGTTTTTACTACTTCTTTGATATCAATTAGAAATGCCTTCAAAATTCAAATTACAGAAATAACTGGTTTAACTCAAGAAGAACCTGTAAGACCAGTCCAAGATAGGATTCACCCTCATAAAAGGGGGCCATCCAATTGAACTAGGGGAGAACTGCTCTTGACCAACCTGTGGGTACAAATTACTAACTTAGAATGATTATAAGTCTCATCTGCATTGTGGATTGATAGAATCATGATAGTAAATATAAATCATGGTTTATTTGACATTATTATGGAAAGATATACCGCATTAGGATCACCAATTCTGGTTCCAAGGAAAATAGCTTTGGTAGGTTTTTCCTTCAGCAGAGCCTCTAAGCCAGACTTAAAATCTGAGTGAATAGTTTCCAGTTGCAAACCATAACTATGCAAAGAAAAGAATGGCAAAAATCATAACTGAAGTTACAGTCTTGGACAAAAGTCATGCTTAAAAAAATTGTCACCTTAAAACAGTAAAACAATATGTTACATAACAAAAATCAAGGCAAGGAACAGCATGCTTACACAGTGGCAGTTTCATAAGTAAATGAATTAATCTCAGGGAAAGCACAAGGGCTCTCAAAATAGATGGTCCGAATAGGACAGTTTAGCACACTATCTGACAGGCTCCCATTTGAACATTCAGGTTTCCCTTTATGCAAATAATAGCCAGCTCGCAGTAAATGCAGCAAAACCTGCAACAGAAATACAATTGGGACCAGTGCTAAAATATATTTTAGACATAACAAAGATGTGTGTGAAAATATTTACAGTGGAGTCCTTTCCCCCATTAAAGCTGAAAGCTACCTGCTCAAACCTGTTAAGATGCAATTTTTAAGCAACTGTCAGTGCACTTGGCTTTCTCTCTAAGTTGTACAACTGGCATAATTGTTTAGAAACATGCTTCAGATGGCTCACCAATATCTCTCTTTCAAATTTAAAGATAAAGAAGGTGGCTCACCAAATCCTTTCGATGTCTAAAGATATGGAAGGTGTTTTCTCTCTCTAGCAACTTCACTGTCTGACATTTATCCATGGATAGTCATTTCATCAAATTTTCTGGAAGTTTTTAATTAGGTATGGTTCTATTTTTCTATTCATTGGTTCAAATAACATTGATCTAATGTACTTTAAGCTACTTCCAAGCAAAATAAACAATCTTCTGTCACAAAGTGACGCAAGTCTTCTCAACCCCTTCATAGTCAAATTACGAAAGGAGAGGGATGGTCTTACTATCTCACAAAGTCCTCACGGAAATAGATTTAGGTTCCTTGTTTTACTATTTTTGGTTTTATTTTCCTAGTTAGCTTAGGTTAATATTTCAGGGAGTGTCTAAACACCAATTATGAGTTTATTTGGTGTTGAAGAGTCCTGCTATGATTAAAGTACATGTTAGGCAAGCTGTTTAGTTATTAGTACGACTGAAGTACAGTTTAGTCAAGTGTTTTAGCTATCCATAGCCGTATTGGAGAGCTTTGGAGAACTCTTTAATGGGTTTTCGGTGAGTCACAAGATTGTAAAAAACAAAAAACTTTCTCCTGCAATACCTTTAAGTAGTTTATAAATACCATATTATAGAGTAGTTGTAAGCCCTTGGGAAATGGTTAACTAGTTATGTTCTTTACACAAAACTACATTATATCAGTTGTAAGATTTCTTTTTTTGTGCTCTCATTCATCCCTGAAGGGCATTTTCTTCTCATCAAACTGGAAAAGGCCCCGATAAGTGGGTCATATCTTGTCATTTAAGTATTAAAGCAAGTGATGATTTTCCAGCATTATCCATGTTCTTCTACAATGACATCTCCACAGCCAAGATAGCTATAATTGATACCATCATCAACAAGATGGATGAAAAATTAGGAAATGTTATAGACAACATGTTTTCGACTTTAATTAAAGAATTCATTGTAAAACTTGTGGCCATGATTAATAAGACAAGAAGGCTGCTCTAATACAACAAGATGTGGTGGAATTTTAACACCTACAATAATACATTATTCTCAGTGTAGCATGAAGGTTGCAGAGCCCACATATCAGTCCAGATAACTCACATAAGCATACTGAAAAGTTCAGCCTATAGGAATCACACAGCCAATTTCGTATTAGCAGTTGCTCATCCTTTCCCAAGCCATCCCGTAATCAACTACTGAAATGTCCTCATCAACTCTGCTTGCCTAATTTGACCATTAAATCAATTACCTTGGCACTGACATTTGACAATCAAGAGAAACAAAATCCCACGAAACAAGTTCAGGTGACTGATCTATTTTTTAGGAAACAGTGCTTGAATTCTAAAGAGCGACAGGGCGGGATTCATCTTTTATGATGACATCATCCCTCAGCATGTGAAGAAGAAAAAGAAGATGAGAAAGATGATTTAATCTAGTGACATGGTCCGACCCTTCACCTTAATTGTAAGATAAATGTCAAGAGCAGAGAATTGCTATGGAGCAATTGGAGCTGACTTGCACTGGTCATAAGAGTATCTATTGTGCACGTCTTAATATGGCTTCAGTATCAGTTGAGAAATTTGTGTAGTTATCAGGAGTTGTATTGAAGAGTTCAAAAGGTTTGTTTTGGTGGGTTTTTGAGGAGCGAGGAGATTACCACAAAAAAAAAAGCATTCCTTGTTAAGGCCTCTTAGTAGGAGGTATTGTGTCTATATGAATGGTCGAGCACATATCTTCTTTATGCAACAACAGCAAGCCGTAATGCCCCAACAACAATGTAGGGGTCAATGTACGAACTCGGATCATATCTAAATGTCGTTTATGCAATAGAATATTTACTTTTAACTTGTTGAATCTTGTTTCCTACTCACCAATTCATCGGTAGGAGGCCATGACAGAAATAGAACTTCTCCGACAGAAACCGAACATGGAGTCGAGGAAAAACCTAGGTTCGTAATGCTTCAGAGGAATCAATCACGGAATTGGGAGAAGAAATGAACCGCATCAAAAACTCACAGAAAACCCCCACAAAGAACGTCCGAACGCAAATCCCACCCGACGAAAAAAGCAACGAAGAAGAAGCCGAGAGGGGGGGGGGGAGCACGAATCTCACTCGTAGAGAGCGAAAGCCCTCTGGATCACATAGACGGCGTTCCGGTACTTGGTCTGCAGCCTCCGATCGCTGCCCTCCCTCACGGCGCGATCGATCTCCATAGCGATGCGACGAAGGAAGAGGCTGTTTCTTCTGGACCAGGGAATGGGCTCTACGGATACGATCCCACGAGTTTGGCGCCTAGTAGTGTCCAAGGAAGTTGGGCTAGAGAGAGAGGGCTAGTGGTTGAGTGGTCTGCGCTCGCTTGCGTACCTGAGGGGTTGCCGCCGAGCGAGCGACGAAGATTCCTCGATCCACTGCCATTTCCCCGAGCATATGCCGAGACGACCAAGATGTGACACTAATAACATGCCTTCCCACAAAAGCCAGAAAACCTTAATAATAATTGTAATAATAATAATAATAATATATATATATATAATGAGTTAAATTAGTTTGTAAAATGTGATTTCACGGTGTCAAATCTATTGTGCTGGTAATTTGGTGGTGCAGGAGAATGAACCTTGCAATTTGTGGATGGGCCAGGCCAGGCCAGGCCCATTTATCAATACATGTATACAAACATAATACATGTATTGATACATGTAAAATCATCCTTCGCATCAATACATGTATATAAACATAATGATCCCTTAATCATACTTACTATAAAAGCCCCTTGTTATATTCCAAACAATTATTTTCGACACTGATAAATCAAGTTATCCGATTTCTTGGAAAAGATATATATATATATCACAGAAAAAATCACTGATAAATCAATTATATTCCAAACATCTATAACTTATTTTTTTATGCTTATAGCACAGAAAAAAAATCATGAGACACTCACTAATTAACTGTATCCGTCGTCGCATAGGTGGGTGGGGTTTGTAGTAATCATGAACATGCTTTTGGGCTCAGCAAGGGATTGAACTTTGACAAGGAGGCATTGGTTTAGCAGAAAGATGAGATTGTTGGATGGATCCCATGGACGGATGACTAATAATTGGGAACTAAGCATCATTGCATCTGAGGGCATTAGTACTTGACAAGGTTCCATAGTGGTAATCATATTATTAAATTATTTATCGATATCATTAAAATAATAATAAATCGGTAGATGAGATATGGTTCATTAATTTATATTATTAGTTCATGGGTGACAGACTATATATATATATATATATATATATATATATATATATATATATATATATAAGAATAAAAATTATTAAATGAGATATATATATTTATATTTAACCATGTTATTAATAAAGCGCTAAGTAGGACACGATTACTTGGGGATTATATAGATGACATAGTACCGATGAAAATAGGTCTCACAAGATCATAATATGCTATATTGACAAGGAAGTTAATTTAATAAAATTATTTCTTCGAATCCAGTTAGGGAAAAATATCATTAATGTCCTTATTAGTATGACGTGACCCTGATCCATGTGCGTGGAGTTGTTTGAGATGGAAAATACCTTCTCTCGAGTTGTCACTTGAACAAATACCAAAATCGAGATATGCTTCCCGAGACGATCCCTCCGACTTTCAAGTTAGTCCAATGTTTATTTCTTTAGGTCTAAGTTCCTATATAAAGTTGAAGATATATTTTTATACTTGAAGATATGGAATGTTCCATAATGATTTCGTATGGGAGGTGATTTATAACCGACTCAAACTGCCCCTTGGGCTCCTAGTAATATTCCTATGAATATCATGTATAAGAGGCAATTTGTAATTTACTTAAACTACCCTAGACTTATGAGAATATTCTTATAAATATTCTATAGAGGGAGTAGTTAGTAACCGATCGAGTTACCTCTTGTACTCTTATCCACGCGGGTAAGAGGGTGTTGGGTCGTTTGGGTCATTTCTCCCATGGGCCCTACATGATAATTGCATGACGAGCAAGGGTTGATAGACTATATATTCCCTACATTTATGGTTGTAATCATGATAGAAACGATAATACTTAGATTCATTTCTTTTCTTTGGTGGAATTTGCCTCAGTTGAGGATCTTTCAACAAGTCTTTTTTGTTTTATCCGTAAAAAAACTCCAGTCCTAGTTAGGTTCAAGGGGATTAGTTTGGACCTTAGGCGATGAAGGTTGGGTCGTTCACTTCTCCACCATGGTGATCTCGAGGTGGGAGCGGATTTGTAGTTGCTCCTGCCTAGGTCTCTTGCGAGGTTATTCATGTTTATGCGAGATCATTGAATCGATGATAATATACTAATCGACCCTTTAAAAAACCTTAGAGACTGTCATCGATGTCCTTTCTGCTAACGACCAAGAGAGGTGGGAGGGCTTCGGTCCCATCATAAAGGACCGAATCATGAGCGATGAATGAGCATTATCTACGTCTCAGATATCGTTAGTGAATCAAGTGATGAAGTCTGAGAGTATCTCCTCCTCACCTTGTTTGAGCTTGAGAAGCATCACTGTTAACAACCTCGGGCGCACATTCCTAAGAAAGTTGAGCTCAAACCCTTTTGTGAAATAAACAAAGGAGCTAATGAATAGTGACTTCAGATGAGCATACGACTCTCTTGTTGAGTCTCTTAAGGTGGTCGGAAAGGCATGACACATTAGAGCATCCAAAGTGTCATATAGTGACATTTAAGTCCAGAAGATAATGATATGCTCCACTATATCAATAGTGTCATCAAAAGCTTCCAATGATAAAAGACAAAATTTTATTGGGATCGACTCCTCTTGGATAAATGGTGATCGACCCAATGTGGGGTCGACCTACCCCTCATCATTAGATTACTAAAAGTTTTGATGCATCTCTTTCAAGCGTTGATCCATTTACAACAGTTGGATCCTTATAGAGTCTCTATCGAATGGGCCAAGTAGCTCTAGGTTTAAGTGAAGAGAGTAGTAGTGGGATAGTTCATTAAACTCCACGGTCGATGAGCAAGATGCTCCCTCGGCCAGTGGTTTGGTGGGTCTTAGATGCCCCTAAGATGCTAGCAACTTGTTGGGTGGAGGGACGCTAGCAAGCGTCGATGCTAGTGATTGTTGAGTTGTTGACTGTGATTGAGATGATGATATTGTCTGTTGGGCTAGCCGGGGTAGAATTGGAAAAATGGCATACATCATGTCGCTTATTGGAATAGGTTCAAGAATGCCTTAATACAGATGAATAAATGGTCCAGTGGCACTCTTGGGTCATTAAACAAATGTCAATACTGCATTGGTACTTATGCCAAGGTGGATGCATCCATATGGGAAAAGGGTGGCTGCTTTCTCATCTGAGCAAAAGTGCTATCGATCAGGGGCAGAGTCTCACCCGAGCATTCATTGAGAAGGTAAGCTTACGGATGCTCCTGCGACATCAAGCCCTCTTTCTAGTACCAAAATATTGGGGGAAAATATCATTGACATCTTTGTCAATATGATGTAGTCTTGATTTGTGTGTACAGAGTTGTTTGAAATGGAAAGTGTCTTCTCTTGAGTTGTCACCTGTACAAAGAATAAAATCGAGAGAGGCTTCCCAAGTTGATCGCTTCGATGCTTAAGTTAGTCCCATGGTTTGCTTCTTTATGTCTAAGTTCCTTTTTCTTTTTTACTTGATGATGTTGAGGGTGTGTTTTTATACCTAATCTTAAATAGATAGAATATTCTATAAAGATTTTGTAAGGGAGATGATTTGTAATCAACCCGAGCTACCCCCGGAGCTCACAAGAATATTCTTATAAATATTCCACAAGAGAGATAGTTTTTAATCGATCCGAGCTACCCCTTGAACTACTAGGAATATTCTTATGAATATTCCATATTAGGGCAATTAGTAATTAACTCGATTTATCCCTTAGACTCCCAAGAATATTTCTATGAATATTCCGTAGAGATGGTAGTTAGTAACCAACCTGAGCTACCTCTTAGACTCCTATCTATGCGGGTAAGCAGGTGTCGGGTTGTCCGAGACTTTTTCACCATGAACCTTATGCGACGCTTACGTGGTGGGTGATGGCTGATGAACTATATATTCCTTATCTAATCTGAAGCCCTAATAGTTTGATACACAATTTTGTGTCATTAATAGTTGAATGATGCATGTTATTCTTTCTAACATTTACCACAGTCATAATTCAATGGTTACTCATCATGTTATAAAAGGCTCACTAGGTTCATTCACAAATTGACGTTTTGTTATAGACTTAATTGGTTTTGTAGAAGTCATGTGGCACCCTTGTATGTTCATTCGTAAATGGTTAAGTCTCCCCGAAACTTCTTATGGTCTCTTAAGAATCTACAAAGAGCGGGGTCCCACAAGTAATCATTTCAATAAACACTTAATAAATAATATAAATTATAAGCAGAGACTTCGTAAGCTCTAAACAGCCACATGACATAAGATACTATTACAAAATAAGGCAGTGAAACAGCTCTAAATACTACACTAAAGGCTTGTCTAGCCATATGAGGTATTATGTTGGTTAGAACTTTGCACTATTTTATTAAGCCAAAAAAACCCAAAAAAGACTATTTGAATGGCTTATTTCTGGGTAGTTTTATCTTTATACATAACTTATACTTACAAGCTTGAAACAACCATAAAATTCAACCAAAATTGGACTACTAAACCCATTCTAAGCCCTCTACATGCTATGGAAAGCATGAACAAGACTGAAAGACATAGATATACCAAAGTATTACATTAGTTACCCTATTTATAATTTTGTCCAGATATTCTCCTCAACTTGTTCCTTCGATACCCTCATCGAAGCCTTTATGAATATTATATCTCCTTGCCTTCGTTGAATTTTCAATCTTTTACTTCAATTGCAACATGCCTCTTAGCTCCCAATTGTTCTCTGTCATTGTTATTGAGTAATTAAGTACCTCAATTCTCTTATTTATCCAGCATATGAGCTTTATACATGTTTCAAGTCTCTTTAAAGAAACATAATGTGATACAACAATTGTTAAATTATCACTAATAGTGATAAATGCTATCAAAAGTACATTATCTATTTTATTTTTCAACAGAATATTAATCGAAAGCAAAAGAATATGAACTTGCTTAAAGGTAATAATTAAGTAAAAGAGGAATCGATGAGCAAAATTTATAGAGAATAGACTTAAAAAAACTTTAAAGTTTACGAGGCATGCTCGCTAAAGCTCTAATAGGCATCCACCCAGTTTAAGCGGTGTAAGACGTTTGAGAGACTAATGCATAATAATATCTTTTTCTTTATTTGAAGGATCTATAAGAACCAACAAAAATTAGCACAAACTTGACCAACCCCACACCATAGTTAAAGTCATTGGCGATTTGAAGTAATATAGCAGATCATTCAAAAGGTTTTTATATTCTATGTATCGAGTTGGTTACTAGTCTTCGTTGCTCTTTGCTTACACTTTTGAAAGAATTAAAGTGATTGCACTCCTTGCTTTAAGTTAGCTATTGTGATTCACCTTCTCATTATTATCAAAATTTTGAAATGTTAGAAGTTTTATCTAAAAAGAATAAAATTTTATCTCGACTTAAACAAGTCTTCAATAGTTTTGGTCGCCTTTGGGATTATTATTATCTTCTCTATTATTTCTATCATCTATTATTATAAGTAAAAAATATAAAATACAATATACTGCCTACTCATTTCTTGGTCAAGCACTCCTGCATTGATTTGAAGTCCCCCATCTTTAGTTATTTTGATGAGAAACATGTTGACATCGGTCTTATAAGATTTCCTGGCCTCTACCTTTCAATCTTGTCTTGATATTTGGAGTTTGCATTTGCATTCTCCACCTCCTTGGCCCTTATCATGATTAAGTACTCACCCTCCATGAGAGCAAGAGATCGATAATTCAATGAAAGTTCTATCTCTATGGTACTATGGCACTGCCATGCACATGGCTTTACTATCTGTCACCTTATATGCATGTTCCTTTCTTCAAGATGGGTAGATCTACCTCTGTAGCACTATAGCACTTTTTCGAGTCCACGTCTATTCTGATGCTTAATTTTGAGTAGCTAAGTCCCTTTGAACTTGTTATTTCTTCATCTCTCCTTTCGACCATCTATTTTAATACCTCTGTGTTCTCTATGTAGTTCTCCTTGGTGGATAGAAAGATAGACTGTAATTCTTATGTATGGCCTCTATCATCATATTGTAAGGCTTATGTTAATTTTGTTCTCCTTTGCATCCTTAGTAGCAATATTCGCATGGCTTTGTCCTTTGACTTGTCGAGTTTTGTTAAGTAAATATGAGCTTTGAAACAATCTAACTCTCCAATCGTTCTGATCATATTATTGAATGATCAAGTCCTCCCATGAGATTCACTAGTATTTACACTCGAAATTCTCCCTTGGTGGTATATAATCCACATATGCTGATGACCATTATTTTCATTCGATGCAAAATTTAATTTATGCAAGGAAGACTCGTCCGTATGGTACTATTACATTCACTCCTTATGAATTCATAACCCTTCTTATCATCATATTGTTCACTGAAGTAGAGCTTCCAATAGCTCCCGATTATACCTTTGTATGGCCATGTCTCTTATGATGCTTCCCTCACGTATGTTGCATTACCTTGAACTATTCCACCATAATCTACTACACCATATCGTCTCCTGGTGACATATTCATTACATTTTGATCTTTGTGGGATGAAAATGGACTACAATCTCTCCATGTGTGGCCTCTACTAGCATATCGTAGGGCCTGCGCCACCTCCGATTATATTTGCTCATTTGACAATCGACTTTTATCCTCCGCTCTTAAGTCATACCTAGATAAAGTGTAGTTCTAGGATAATCCATCGCCTAGTTGCTCTCGAAGTCCACCGACTTCACTAAAATTAGCACACAATTATCTAGATCCTAACCCCATGCACCCAGCATAATCTCTATTATGCATCGCTTCATTCACAATAACTCGAATGGTAGCACTATAACATATTATTTAAGAGTACTCACAATAACTCGAATGGGAGCAATATGTTAAGGCCTTTTGATCCCAATTTCGCCTTCACAAGTTATCTTAATTCTTTTGTTAAATGCTTCGTCGAGATAAGATGCATGTGCCTTGAAGCTCCATTCGACTTTAGTACCATACAAGATGAGTCTGCTTCATCAGAATGACAGACCTATAGAATAATATGATCTTACTCTTGCCTCTGTAAGAGTTCATGTCCTTAACCTCTATTAAAGAAAAGCTTCATGTCTTTACTCTATGTTTTATCTTCTATATCGACTCCTTTTATGCAGCTTAAGCACTTCACTAAATTTTACTTAAGTTGTTCTACTTCTTAGTTTGCATTAAGTTGATAGTGACTCTCGTGCCTACCATGTCACGTGTCAGCCCTCTATTAAGTCTGATCTCCACATCAACTCTAAGTGTTCATTCATTTAGTATTGCCTTTAGTCGCTCTCCCATTTGATCTTACAATACATCCACCAACACATTACCTCTTGTGAGATCATGCAATGACTCCTCGTCGCTTATTCGGTTCATTGAGCTTTGTGGAATTGTTGTCTTGAGGTACCTTTCCTCAATATGTACAGTCCATTACATATGATTCTTCGTATGGAAAATTGAGACTTATCCCTCCTAGATATCAGTTCTGTTGGAGCAACTTTTCTTTTTGCATCATTCCCTATATAAGTTTTAGAGATCATCAAATCTATAAATTACTTCGTCTTACTGAATAAATTATGTATTGTTTTTGCCCTCGTAAACACACTTGTTAGATTACGGCTCTTCGCCAATACAACCCCCATTGTGTCCCTTAAGGCCTAGTAATATGTTAAACTTGTTGCATACTTCAGCCTCCTAAGGATGTATCCATCCCGTGTTGAAGAGAAAGTTTTAATACTTCATAACGTCGAGTTTTAGTCACCTTGGGATGGCCACGAATAGTCCATCATTCACATACAAGCCCTTTTATGAGTGACACATTATTCGAGTTGGTAATTTTTCTCATTTCTATTAGCTTTGTATAGCTCTTTTAGTTTCCAAGCAACCCATCTCTTATTGCACAATCTTATCCTTTGCCAAGCACCCTGCTTGCCTTGAGCACCATTAAGTTTAGTTGTTAACGTCGTGCCGTAACTTGAATTCAACCATCCTAACCTTTATGCACTATGCGTTCATTTTAGCTCGTTTGTTCTTGTGATGCCTCTTAAAAGGGTTCGTCATTCATCTGAATTCCAATCTCGGATGCTCACTCCTTTGAGTGACTTATTTTTCTATATCTCAATAGTCATTTCTCTTATATAGTCGGGCATGCTGGTTGCCCTCAACACAATATCGCCAGGTCCCTCACGTTTGTATATGAAGTATTTCTAAGTAATTTTATCCCACTCTGATACCGTCTGTTACAAACTTAGTTGGTTTTATCTAAGTCATGCGGTACTCTTGTGTGTCCATCTGCAAAGAGTTAGTCTATCTGAAATCTCTTATAGTCCCTTAAGGATTTACAAAAGAAGACGAATTAGATGAAATGTTTAACTTAGGATCTCATAATTAGTCATTTCACAAAATATTTAATAGAAAATATAAATTATAATATAACTTCATAAACTCTAAATAATTATATGACAAAAGGTTTAAGGTGATCCATTATGGTCAAAAGTCTCCACATGATTCCGTTGTGAAACACGACAATGAACTAACTCTAGACACTACCCAAAAGTTCATCCAATCATGTGCCACCCAGGTTGCTCATGGATGTTGTGTTTGCTAATACTCCGCACCACTCTATAAAGTTTGAAATCTCTCAAAATGATTACATGTATGATATATTTTTAGATAGTTTTACCTTTACCCAATAATTACACACAACTTACGCTTACAAATATAAAATAATCATAAAAATTAGGCTACTAAGCCTTTTGTAAGACCTTCTATATGTTTGTGTAAAATATAAATAAAATCAAGATATATAGATATATATGAGTATTACTCCAAATATCTTATTTGTAGTTTTATTTGGGTGAATATATTTATTTTACTTTCATGTACAATCGAATCGAAGAAGTTTTTACTAACTGAATATTCATATGAGCTATTTAGAGCACATTGGGGTGTTCAAATCAACTAAAATAATTAAAGTAAGTATGAATTGAATCGGTTTAAAAATGATTTGGGGTACTTATTTTCAGTTTTATTAATCGGTTCATATTGAACAGATTTTATAAAATACTTTGGGATACTTGATGATCAACAAACAAACATACACACACATATATATATATATATATATATATATATATATATATATAATAATAATAATAATAATAATAATAATAATAAACCGAATCCTTAGAGGTTCAAATTGGTTTGAATTAAATCGTTAAAAGTTAAATATAAATGTTTTATTTGATTCGATTAAAATAAATTAAGTTTAAATTGAAATTGATTCAGATTTATCTAATTAAATTAGTTCAAAATCGAATAATTTGATTTGATTAATCAATTAACTGTTTATTATATATATTTATATTGCACACTCAACAATTGCTATATATATAAAAAAAATATAAATTGTAAAAAAAATAGAAATAGCTATGCGGAGCTTTCCGGGACTCAAGAAGAAGACCATCGGTCAACATAAGCATGATGAAACATCCTATTTTATTGTTTGTTTGGGAGGCCATGCAATCTCCTTGTGATAGCTTGGGAGACTGTGTGATGCATAATTCGCCTTTTGGGAGTCATAATAATGTAGTATTGTGGAGACTGATAGTGTATGTATTGTGCACTCCACTAGCCACAAGTAATCATGCTCTGTGCCCCACTGTTGACCGTCTTCTCTCTTCTCCATGCAATTGCCATTCCATTTCACAACCTTCTCACTTCTAATAATTAATTATCTCATACAAAGTGATAATTAAGAGAACAATAAAACCTACTCAACATTTTTCTTTTATGACGTATCTTTGATATCTATTATTCTACGCCAATTTATAACGACTATGATTTCGCTTATATTAAACTCCTTATTTATGGGCAGCGCTCTAAAAGCCGTGCCGTTTGTATCGCACACACGCAAAAGGGCGCAGTGCCGTGGAACTGAGAGTAGTGTCGCGTATCTCGGGCTCATCATTACCCGTATCGCCTCCACCGCGGTGCGTGGGGCAACTCTGTCCCCTTCGCCCTCGACACAGTTCGACGCCGCCTGTCCGATCATCCGCACGCAACTTCTATGCGGGAGATGCCATTGAACGATCGAGATGGCTGTCCTCGACGTACGGACGGTGCGGATGGTTTACGTACGAAAGACCCTATGCTCGACACCGAGGGCGTTCGCGTCCGCACCGGCGGTCAGTTGGACCCCTCTAATCCGAAAGGACGCCCCCCGATTTATACCTCCGAAGCTGTTCCCCACCGAAAGCGACGGCAGGCGGTGGGTCCCGCTGTCCCGGGCCTGTCGGGACACGTGGTGACGAGCGGCTCGAGCTCTGAGCCCGGTCCCCGTCTCGTCTAAGCCTCACGGGCTGTCGTTACGCGCACAGCCATCGGCCGCTCATCCGACGGCCGCCGGCGTCCCACCTCAGCGCGTGATCCACACGCGTTCGAACTGGTCGTCCGAATCGCCGGAAGCCGAACTCCTTATCGTTTCTATACTATTTTTTCTCGAGCAGTTAAACCAATAACGGGCCACTATTATTAGTTTTGAAGGACAGCTGTAAAATTAATTTTCACATGATTTAACTGCATCGGTAAAACAATCAATTTACACGTGGAAGACAACGCATCCTCCGTCTCGTGAAAGCAAACCTGCTTAAAAAGCATGGTGAATCAATCGGCTTTGGGTTCGGCACGTGGCTGTTGTTGGCCCCGAACACGGATAGCATCTTCAACAGTGAGCATTACCCACACATTGTTTCGATTCGACGTTGTTGTTGTTGTGATGAATTAATCGATTACCAAAGATGGTTAATGCAACGGGAGGAGCAGCGGGAGCGTTGTCCGCACTGCTTAAGATAAGACGCCTTTATAGCTGCTGTTAATTGATGCTTCTTGTCAGCCACGGAGTGTTGCTTGCCACGGCCGAGACAGGGAACACGTTGGTATTCCCTCCCGCTCACACCACCTTGCTGATGTCTGGCAGCTGGATCCCTGACGATGCTGTTTGCTGGCTCGAGAGAAAAAGGTGATTTGGGAACTTAATTATACAAGGGGACAAGAGGTTGTTGGGGTCTACTAACAGCCAACCCCGCCCACACATCTTTTCCGACCCCTTATCGCACCACACCAATGGCTGTCGGCCCCACCCACTCTAATCTAATAGAGGGAGGGTATCGGTGCGGTGCGGTGCGGTGAGAAGAACGCCCTCGCTCTCCCTCCTCCGATCGCGCTGCATAAAAGGGCCCCGTCGCCGGTCTGCAGTAAGCGTTCCCCGAGCCGACTGCCAACGCACAGGGAGAGTCGCGCCAAGGGAGGATGCAAGGGGTTTGTGGCTTCGACGGAGGCGTGGCGTCGCCTGAGTCGGTGTCTTCGGTCTCGAAGGCGGCGGTGGCTGCGACGGAGGGGGGAGAGGAGGAGGGTCTGGTGGTGGACGACGTCCACGGTGGAGCAGTGGGTGAGCGGGAGGAGGAGCGGGAGGTGGAAGTGTCGAACGGGGAGGAGCTGGAGCTGGGACTCACCTTGGGGGCGGCGAGGAAGGCGAAGGCTGCGCCGGCTCGGAGGGGGGCGTGTTGCCGCATCCTGACGGCGAAGGACTTCCCCTCGCTGGCGGTCCGCGCGTCACGAAGGTCCCACTCCGGTTCCCTCGCCTCGTCGTCCTCCGGCACCAACCGGGGCGGCGGGACGGCCGGGACTAAGCGCGCGGCAGAGTCCGTGTCCCCTGACGTTGGTGGTTCCCCTCATCCTCCCAGGTGAGCCTTAGGTTATGTCTCTACCTCTCTTGCCTTCTCTTTTTCTCCCATGTTCATTCTTTTCCTTTGCTTCCCTTCTTTACTGCCGAACGTCTCAGTAGTAAAGGTTCCTTTTTTACTCCTTTCTCATGTTTATGTCGTTTTCTTTACTTACAGCTCACCAATATTTGTTCTATTTAAAGACAAAAGTCACTATTTTCTTTTTTGTATTTTGTTATGTAACTTTTAATCAGTCTTCATGTATTATTTTGACAAAGTATTGTTTTGAGCTGCTGATCTGCTTGAATGCTACATTCAATTAGTTTTCATGTACTATCATGTCAATCATATGGGCTCAAAGAAAAACATTAGTGATGAAACCAAAAGAACAAATGAAAACGAAGGAAGAGCGGAAAAAAACTTGTTTTTGCCTCATCATACATCTTATGCTGTTGAAATCTAGTAGGAATTTTGTGGTCCTCTTGATTTTTAGATTGCTGCTGACATTTTGGTATTGTCTCGAATAAATTACATGTGGGAGGACAGTCAGATGGTGGTTGGATGGCCACCTATCAGAGCATTCAGGATGAACAACTTGTTCACCCATCCGAAAGACACCACCGCCCTCAAGAAGGCCGACGTCGACAGTGGTGTTGATAGCACTAGTAAGACCGCGAGTGGCAGCAGGGATCAGGAGGACAAAGGATGTGCTACGAGGAGTTCGTTCTTTGTTAAAGTGAAAATGGATGGTGATCCTATTGGTAGGAAGGTGGATCTCAGTGCCCATCACTCTTATGAAACTCTCGCGGTCGCGCTCGAGCTCATGTTTCACAAACCCACCATGGCCTTTGCCCTTGCGACCGCTGCCCGTAAGTGCGTTACCCGTAATTATGTGTATTTCGCTTCATGGTTGTTCTGCCTAGAATTCTGCAATCCATAATTTAAGATCTAGTTAGAATTCCTTCTGGGTTAGAGATTCTTATATCAATGTTAAAGCTTATAAACATATCGGCCCTTCCCTTTTGCTGACAGTGTGTTTATTGTGAGTTTATTAAGATGGTATTAGAGTTTATTGTGAGTTTGAAACATGAATTGCTTAATCAAACATGTGCCATATCCTTTGTTGATGTGTAAATGTTAAACCAGCTTGCACGCTTAACGGGTTCTTGGCTGCCCGATCGAAAATTTAAAAGTGGAACTAGATTTGTAAATATTCTGCTGTTCTCTGCCTCTTTGTATTTTATAGGAATTGAGTTAGATCCCACAAGTAATTAGGAATTGAGTTAGATTTGTAAATATTCGAACTTGGGCCGCTCTTCTGTTCTCTGCCTCTTTGTACTCTTTAGGAATTGAGTTAGATCAGACAAGTCTGTATTTTTTATCGGCATGTTGGAATGCAATGGAGTGCCAATTTCATTGGTATAAATGATGCAGATGGAGCGAAGGTTTCAAAGTTGTTAGATGCCTCTTCTGAGTTTGCTCTTACCTATGAAGACAAGGATGGTGACTGGATGCTGGTTGGAGATGTCCCCTGGGGGTAAGCCTTCTGATTATTACTACAGCTTGATACAGATACCGATACTTGTCTCGCGATACAAGCATGTACCTGAACTCTGTAATTTCATGGTGTCTAAACTCTCAAGCAGCATTAGCCATACATGTCCACTCAGATTGATTGTACTATGGTTTTAATGCATACAGAGTTTCAATAATATAGTTGTGCTGCATGAATTTAAATTTTGTCCTTGTTCTTCTCTTTCTAAAGCATTTTATTGGCTCTATAGGTCTCTGATTCTGTTAAATACTATGATTTGCAGAATGTTTTTGGAAACAGTGAAGAGACTAAGGATTATGAGGACTTCAGATGCAAATGGGCTAAGTCAGCCAGTCCATTTTGGAAAGGTCAGTTCCCAGTCTTACAACATAGTAAATCAACCCTTGCATATCGCAAGTCAAAACCCTCCTACATTTTTAGCAAATTAATTGTTGTTTTGCTTGAAACACAATCCTAAGTGGACTTCTAATTTGAAATGCTTATTTGCATTGCTTGATATCTTAACATAGTTGGAATTATACGCAACTCCAGGGATTCTACTATCCTTCAACACTGCCAGTGGATCAATAGGAAGCAGTCCTGCCTGACTTGTTGTGGACTTTGGAGTATACAGAAAACAGAAGCTGAGATCAAGTTTTATTTCAAGTTTAGACCATTTGCCTCATTTTGCCAGTTAAGATCAGGTCTTGGAAAATTGCCACTAATGTTGGGTGGCTGATTAGGTAGATAAACATGTTTATGAATTTTGTGTGGTGATTCATAGCTTTGACCACTGCATGCTTGCTGTTATGATACTGTAAATACTGATTTTGTTCAGTTCAGGTTAAAAAGACTTGTTGCAAGTGTTCCTCAAATATCTAATGGATAGATTATTTTGCTGCTATTCCTGCTTTGATTATTTCTCTTGTTTGAATCTGCCGCAGATGGATTCGTCGTTCTCCATTGCATGTTTGCCCCCAGTGCAAGCTTCAACTTAAAACATGGGAAAGAAACAAGATGGTTCTAAAACCCAGTATTCATTAAACTATTTATGGTAGTAGCAAAGGTTTTCACGTAAAATAAAAAATGAAAAAAAAAGATATTGATGAAAGAAAAACAAATCAAAAGTTAGCTACCAACTAATTAGTTATTACCAACTAAATAGTTAGTTATTTCCAACGAACTAGTCACCAATAATTAGTTAGTTACATCCTGAAAAGTATTCCTAATTTGAGCCAAAGTTACAATCATACTTACAATCACAAGGGTTTGGTTCGCCTCGCCAGCTTCCTCCTCGACGACGAATTCTCTCGAGTCCGCCTCTGCTCGTTCCTCTCGGAGTTCCCTTCGCTCAGAGAGAGAGAGAGAGAGAGAGGAGTGGCGAAGAAGGGGAGGAGGAGAAGGTGATTTAGGGCATGGCAGCGGTGGCGATCCATCAGTTCGCGCAGTTAATCACCTGCCATGCTTGGTGCCCCGATCAATCTAGTAACCTCCGTTTCCTCAATTCTTCTCTCTTTTATCCGTTTGCTGCTATGTTCTTCAATCGTTATTCCGGATCTACGTATGGGATCTTGAATGGGTAGCAGTTACTGTAGGATTAGCTTTCTTTTATTGCCGTCTTTGATTGTTTATTAGAGTGATACTTCGTACGGCTATTTCCCCCTTTCTGTTCGTTCCTTTTGATCCATGCGACGTGACTTCAATTTTGGTCTCCTTGAATTCGTTTGTGGAGTATTTTGTTACCAGTGAAGGGTATTAGTACTATCTTAGAACCATTTTGTATTCTTACCGCTTTCCTTTCTATGTCATGTGCTTAGACCTGTTGCTCTCTCTTTCAGCCACAATTTCCTAGAAAAACCTCTAGATTATCTATAACATGCACATCAAGGGACTTGAACATGGTTCATACTTCATACCTACTTTGTCACTGCATTTATATGCATGCTATGTCATGGTATGATGTGAATGTGTGGCGAGCATCTGATATAATGGACAATTCGTGAATGAATGAGTGCTTTTGTTGTTACAGGTAGCTTATAGAAAGACACATAAGAATTCATTAGTTAGTTTGGTCTTGATAACTTGTAGTTATTGAGCACTCTTGGAAGCTTTAATGGAGCAGGACATTTAAGTAGATATCTTCTGGAGGATGCAAGAATTAGTACTGCACTTGATCTTCTGGTTTCTATCATGTTAATAGAATATTTACTGATTCTCTGTCTATTAGATGGTCAGAGACATTTACCTATCTCTTTATTCAATAAGATTTATCCCATGTTTTGGCAGAGTGATGATGCTTTATTTTATTTGCACCATTCTTTTGAAAGAAGCAAACAGGGTAAGATGTACGATATCTACTATATTAGTTTCAACACTTTGCAGTAACAAACCGACATTTGTGAAATTTCTCACAGTGGTGTGGATATATGGTCCAAAGATGATTTTTAAGTTGCTGATGATGGACTATGCCTGCAGTTTTGTCAGTTTCTACTGCATGATTTTATGCATAATACTAGCTTAAATTGTGTTAAAAGAGAATTGATGTAGTGATAGTGGGATACCATGTCTAATAGGTTTAGTGTTTGCCTTCCATTAATAGGTCTACAAGAACCTCCTTATCGTTGTCTTCCTCGGTTTTCTATTGATCTGTAAGTTTCAGGATTCAATCACCTTTTGGTTCATTGTTATATTGCCCCATTTTGGTTTGTATTGACAATAACTTACTTTAAATCATTAAGAATTGATAATAAGTCATGTACTTTATATGTTGAAGCTTACAACTCAATACTATTCTCTCTTGCAGTGGTTGCATTTTATCCAAACAATCACGAGGTTCATATCTATGAACTCTGTGGTGAAAAATGGGAGAGGGTACATATACTTCAAACAGTATCATTATCTTTGTTTACTTCCTATTTTATATGACAGTATTATTATGAAGCTTACATCCTTTGGAAGCATTTGCATTTTGTGTTTGTAACTAGAGTAAGTCTTATTTCTTTCTTTGGCATTATAATCATGTATTCTGAGTACAAACAATATATTTTAAGCTGTTATGGAATTTCTTTGTTGTAGGAATTGCTTATATTGTACCAAGCTGTATTTAGATAACACATTTCACTATATTGGAAATACTCACAACAATTTTGTTATATATCACACAGCTTTTGTAGATGCACTAAATATGAATTTGGAGCAGCTTAAGCCATTAAGATAAAGAAAAGGGCTTTAATAAATCCTGTAAAATTTAAGAAGCCTAGATTGATGGAGCTGGGAAACAATGAACTTGTTCTTATTAGACATATATATTTACATATATGGTTTGTTTTACTAGGTTGTATATGTATAGGTAAAGTTCTGTATAGCTAAAGGTCCTACTGATGAATGTCTTTTATTTTCATTTCAAGATTTCTTTCTTCCTAGCAATGACTAATACCACACCAAATACTCAAGAAATGGCTAATTATGCTAAATACAGAAAACTGCTAAAATTAGGGACCAACAATTATTGAAAGATTTTAAGTCCGGAGGATTTTCACCTATCTAAGTTTATGAGTGTCATGTGGTTTAGGCAGTGCTCATTCTCATAAACACTTCTTGTGTTTCTTGTCATTGTATTCTGCAGCAAATTAACTTGTATCTGGAATAGATTGGAGCATAAGATCTAACAAAATCGTAACTGTTTCACATGATCGGAATTCGAGAGTATCTTCCTATAAAAGATTGTACTCTGTGACAGTTAAGTATTCATGTGGTTAAGATGGTACTAACACCTCCAGATTTACGTACCTTTTGATATTCCTAATCTCAGATATGTTTGGAATCAAGAAGCATCTGAGTGGGTACCTACTCTTATTATTCTTAGGCTTAATCGTGCTGCCCTTTGTGTTTAATGGAGTCCTAAAGGTGATAGGACAGGATGAGATGCACAATCTCACTTTTGTTTCTGTTCATCAATGGCTCTTGTTGGTGATTTTCTGCGTTTGAGTTAGATTGTTCTATAAAGTTTCATGTTCCTCTTGACTTATATGATTTTCTGCATTTGATATAACAGTATCGCTAAATTTGTTTTCTTTCATGTAAGCTATTTCTTAGATGGTACTTGCTCCCATTGCTGTGCTACTGTCATCGTTGGAGCTTGTGTAATCTTCTACTTTTCCTGTCATTTGTTTTGCCACCTTGTCCCTCATTTGCTGAACTCTGCCATCTATCACCTTGACCCTTTTCTCCTTTCTTTTCCTTCTCCTCACTGTTTTTCTATTTTCTTGTTTTCTTTTCTTCTCCTCTTATGCCCTGCAACAGCCAGATCTAGTGCTACATATTGCTTTCTTTTTCTCGTTCTCCATTTCTTTGTGTTCTAAATCGTTACACGGCTCGAGCCATTCTTTTTTGTTAACAATGATTCTTTATTACTTTCTGTTCTGCTATATATTTGCTATTTATCATTTTTAGTAGCTATCTTTCATGTATCATGATTAAATAGATTAATAAAAAGGCTCCAACTTTTTGTCCTTTTGCAATTATGTATTAAGCGGATCATGGTCTTGTGGTACTTGGTTCAAAATGTATTTCTCTATTGTAGTTATTTATTGTGTATTTTTCTTTGTTCTGGATGTTTTGAATTGATGTATATTAACTGTATGCATAGCGCCCCGTGCACATATGTGAATGGTGAAGTATGTCTTCAGTACCTCTACTGCCTGGCATAACAGGACTCACAACTGTAGCCTTGGCTAATTAAAATATGAATGCACTTTATGGCTACTTTCTTTATGATTGCATCCTGCAGCACCATAAATTCACAAGTTTTTTTAACATAGTGGTATGATGTGCCTTGTTGTTTGATGTATATGAACAAAACTGAAGAGCAAAGTGAGGGTGCAACCATGTCATTGTCATGTTTACTTTTATCCGTTGACTGTATCAACTTGAATGGTTGATGTGGATGACGGTGACAAATGATACCTGAATGAAGAGTGATGGGACACAACCATTTTACTGTTCAGTGAACAAAAAGTTTGAAAGGCCACATCCAATTTGAATTCTTAAAAAGTTTGATATGCCTCGTAATCTATGAAATTGCAATTTAGTATTAGTAGAACTTTTTGTTAAAATCTAACAAATACACTTGGAGTTATAGATTACTTGGATTTGGATCAGTAATCAGCAGAAGTTTTTATATTAAGATCTTGCCTGATATGTAAGGTTTTGGTTCAGGAGGATAATCTCAGAAAACAAGTTTGCTATTGGAAGTGGTGGTAAAACTGTATGCACATGTTACTTTGAGCAAGAGAATAACTGGTCAGGAGTGGTAGCCAACCTTACGAGGGCTATTGAGTGTCGATAGAGGATCATTTGCTCTCGGTGTCATGAGAGGAATATCTCATGTATTCTTGTTCAGAAAAAACCCTGGCCATGGTCATTTGGATTGAGAGAGAAAGAGTTCTCCGGGAGAATCTGATTAGAGCGAGACTCGAGTAGAAACTATATGGGCTTGATAGTACCAAGCCTGATATATGGTCTCTTGGATATTAGAATGATGAGGGACTATAGGTATACGATAACTGAGGATAGATAGGTCCAAAGGATTAGATTCCGTTGTATTGTTTGCGGACTACGGCGTAGTGACCTAGTACGTCAATAGTCGATGAGTCGAGTGAATTATTATGGAGGTGATAATTCACTAAGCTAGAAGGAATTCTGACAGGTATGACTCACGGCCAGCTCGATACTGGGCCTAGAGGGTCATACACATATGATAGACATTGCGACGAGTAGATGTTCGGATATGAGATATCTGTTGGAGTCCCTATTCTATTCTAATCCGTGCATCTCCTATATTCAGTAGCTAACTTCTATGCTTACTACATATTGTATGCATCTCATATGTGCAGTGAAATCAACTACCATGTGTCTTATACATCTGTTTACTTATATACATGAATACATCTGTCTTGGCGCTTGATAAAATTGTTCAATCTGGTCCAAAGGCATTTTTTTTAATTTAGCACTTTCTATGGGCTCATCTTTGTTCATTGTCAATGATCAAGCTGCACATGTGCCAGCTAATTGAGGAATCTACAAATCTGCATCCAGTAGATATTATTTGTATTTTGGCTATTAAAAAAATACATAGATAATTCCTAAGAGGCACTACCACATTTCATCTGATGCATAGTAAACTACTTCCCTCTCTTGCTAGTTTTGTTTTTGATGACATTGTCTCAACAAGCATGTCTTTGTGCTTCAATAGCTGCACTAGTTTGAACTTTAAAATGTGTTCCAGAGCAGATATGTTAGTTTAAAGGTGAAATCTGTAGATTGTACGTTAGTTTAAAGGTGAAATCTGTAGATTGCATATGACAGTGATTATTTATATCCAGCTAATTGAGGAATCTACAAATCTGCATCCAGTAGATATTATTTGTATTTTGGCTATTAAAAAATACATAGATAATTCCTAAGAGGCGCTACCACATTTCATCTGATGCATAGTAAACTACTTCCCTCTCTTGCTAGTTTTATTTTTGATGACATTGTCTCAACAAGCATGTCTTTGTGCTTCAATAGCTGCACTGGTTTAAACTTTAAAATGTGTTCCAGAGCGATATGTTAGTTTAAAGGTGAAATTCTGTAGATTGCATATGACAGTGATTAGAGTGTTTCATGTGGAATTGATAGAGCATCAGCACCTTTTTAACCAAGCTTCCTTGTTAAATTAATCTCAAAGCTAGTTGGCTAATAATTAGGGTATGCCCTATGGCCATAGGTACATTTGAGAACAATCATTTTGGAGGGAAGTATCCATGTAGGAGTTGTTGCACTTAGTACAATCTAAGAAGGTTTGTCATATGTTTGGTCAAAACTCAAAGAACTATTTGAAGTCATTATTGCTCTAATTTTGGAAATCTGTCTAACCAGAGATTCTTTATTCTGCTCTTTCTAAGGGTTGACTAGTTCACATCATTAAACTTTGTGCTTTCTTTATTTGTTTCTCTGGGAGAGCTAGCAGAAACTTTTGTTTTTAAAACTGATTGCGTTATGTAAACTAATTTTAACCCCCTTAACGTAAATTTAGTTTCTTACCCAGGATTATTCTTTTTCATTTGGTTAAAGCTTATCAAGAAGAAGCATAATTCTTCTGTTTCAAGTGTTGAATGGCATCCTAACAATGTAAGTTTGTCAATATAATCACCTTATTCATATCATGCAACCTTTTTTTTTTTCGTTGAAGTTCAAACACTGAACAGTGTAATTTGGTCATTTTTATTTCAGTTTAACTTCCACACAAATTTTTGATGTCTAATTCTCTATTTTCTCTCCTGTCAAATAAATTGTTGAACTTCAGCATGTTTTCCAGCTAATATAACTTATTTTTTATGTTTGAACTGTAAGACTGCATGTCAAAATAATTTTCAAGATTTGAAACGTATCTAGAATACCAAGATGGTTAGCTGCTTTTGTTCTAAAACAATGAGTTTTGTGTTATTATGCTGTGAAAAAGAAGGTGAAATAGCAAGTGAAGTGGGTGAAAGAACAAAAGTGAAAAAGGAGAACACTTATGTATGACATATAGGATATCATGGAAATACAAGGAGATTTAGGGAAGATGTCAACCTACTGTGACACTGTAGGTGTGAATTTATCCTTCCTGATCCTTTTGGCATATATCTATTTATATAATGTAGAACGGTTGGGCTAGCTTGATAGCAAAAGAGGATGAGTAACTATGGATGTTAAAAGATGGAAAATCTTATTTGTTTGATTTTTAAGAATAAGAATGGAACAGCTGCATAGTCAACAGATTTGTGAATAATTAAATTTGAAACAGTAATTGAAATAATAAAATAATGTACTGGTCTTGTCTCTGTTGGCTTTCTGTTATTGGATTTGGTGTAGAGCAATGATTTTGGATCATTAGATCTTTTAATCCAGATATGGGGCCTTTAAGAATGTACACTGGAATAATATATGAACATTTAGTGCTCTGTGAAATCACATGTTGGCAATTATTATCAAATTGCTATATCTGGTCTTATGTTGCTCATATAAAGCACATGAATGATTTAGCATATCCCCCTTCTTGTTTTTGCTTCAATTGCAATATGACAATTGGTAACATGTAAAAGGGAGAATCTGGACTTGGAAAAGTTGAATCAACTGATTTCATCTGCATTCATGAAACCTACTGTATTTGCAAATGTGCATCTGTTTTTACACCTATTACCAGAACTAAAAGAGCAATGGTGCTTGCAACCATCATATCAGAACAAATTCCATTGTTTCTTTGACTTCATCTTTGACTTTGTGGTTGCAGATTCTTCTTGCAACAGCATATACTGATGATAAATGTCGGGTTTTCTCCACTTTCATCAAAGATTTAGATTCACGGTTGGTACAGATACTTGGTTACAACCTAAATGATACTTCTAAAGAAGATAGGTTATATTTGTTTGATTTGTGCTTAATAATTATAGCATTGATTGACTATAATAGAGACTACAACATGGCTATGTGTGTTCATATAACTTAATTTATTTGACTTCAAGGACTTGAAGACTGAAACTGAAGTCCTTCTAGTTACCTCTAGAAGAGTCACGTGAGATCCTGTACATCATAGAACAATATATAGGCACAGCTGAAGTGGATTAGTTCCACAATACAGAAAGGATTTTGATGCTATGCTGTATGGATATTGAGATTATGACTTTGTGCACTAATAAGTAGATGGAAGAAGTGAAGGAAAAGAAGCGTCAGCTCCATCAGTTTTAATAGTCTTTTTTTTGCAGAATAACACATCAGCAGTATTCAAAAGTTTGTATCATAACCTGCTTTTGTATCATTAAAATAATCTTTCCTGGTATAGTTCTCGTCCATTGGTATAGTCCAAGGTCTGGAATTTTGTGTTTTCTTAATGCTGAAATGTATCGGAAGTGCATCATGTTCCATTTTTTCTGGTGCTGTCTATCTTCAGCAGACCTCACTGCTGCAATTGCTACCATCGGTATATCTTCATTTAGTTTTCAGCTGAATGGGTCTGTCTTTATTCTTGCGATTCATTTGCGTTCTAACGATAGAGATAAAATTGGAATCAGATTACGTCCTCATAATTGTTATGTTGGGCTTATCCTGAATTGTTATGTATCATGATTTATCAAGAATTGAGAAAGTTCATTTGTCATCCTATGCTATCTACAAAATATGTGCTATCTACATGATAATAGTGCGAGATTGGCATCACTTGGACGGAGACTAATTCAATGAATTAGTATAAATAACTAATCAATTTGATGGATAATAGCAATCTCGTGCTCTCTTAATTTTCCTTTTCCTAAAGAAAACTAGGAATTAGTTATGATTTTTTAATTTGTTAGACCATGTTAGATGTAATCCGATAAATCAACTCAAATCTTCCTTTTGCGTCCAATGTCGTAGCACAAGAGCCTGCCCGTGCATGGACCCTCCACGAAGGAAAGAAACACGCGACGACGGTGATGGAACGCCAAGATTCTGCACCCACTTGGAAGAGATAGAGCAGCATCATGTGTCCTTTAACCTGGTGCATGTACCTTGCAGAGCCGAGCTTTTAAGCATACAGCGGACTTATCACATCTTTGATTGTGATGACTCACAAGTCACCAGAACTACTGCTCCTTCCAAGTGCTTGTATGTGCCCGAAAAACCAAAGGATCTGTAACGCCACTCTTGATGTATCTTTGAGCTCACAAAAGAGTTTATCCATTTAGAATCTCAAAGCTTAGTGCCATGCATTCATGGATTCTGGACTTGCTGTCACTTTGGATGATTACTCTGGTTAGCCCAGCGGCCAATGACGACGATAAATTGTTCCATTATATTTCAAACACTAAACGTAATTACCGGCGGTTCTTTCTTAATTAATTTATGTATTAGATCCTAAAAACACAAGACTCAAGGTCCTAATTGGGAAGCATGTAAGTCATAAAGTTACTTGGAAAGCATTATTCAAAAGGTTTTTTAAGCATAATCATAATATATATTTGTTGAGACAGTAGTACTTTCAAGTATGTTTATAGCTTAGGATATTACTGCATTCATACTCGACTTAGCACTTAGATTTTGCATAATTTACCAACCTAGAAGATCCATATCCATTACGACTCTCTGACTGCACAAGCAAGAGAACGAGGCATATATGGTTTTTCCTGTCTTATTGCATTCAAATCTGTGTTCGCATCATTTGCAACACCTTTGTACACTGTTAGCCACTTCGCTAGGAGGAAGGCAACTCCAGACGCAGTCCAGACGCCGGCGGCAGTTAGTAGTTGATGTAGTGGCGGTCTTCGTCATATGAGAAAGAGGCGTCAGAAATGCCGACCTCCTCGCGGAAGAAGGGAGCTCGGCACATGGGGCAGGTGCACTGTCCGTGATCCAACCACCGGTCGACGCACCGCCGGTGGAAGACGTGGCGGCAATTGCTCATCAGCCGGACCTCGTCGGCGCCCTCAAGCTCATAGAGGCACACGGCGCAGCTCTCGGGAAAGCAGTGGCGGCCGCGATGCGCGGCGAGTAGGTCCTTGAACTGGACGACTGGCAAGCTCTCCTGGATCAACTTGGCCGGAAGCGAGTAAAGGCTTGTTTGGTGGTGGTAGCTGTGGATGTCTGAGTCATTCCACTGGGTTTCGGACCCCAGGAGGCTGCTGAGGCCAAGAGAGTGGAAGACCAGGTTGATAAGCCTTCTCAGGTGGAGTAAGAGGAAGAGCAGGTGGATGAGGAGCCTCGGGAGCTCGGGGTAGCCAAATGGGAACCCCATTGAAGGGTCAAACTGCAAGCGCAGAGAGAGAGAGAGGCTTATGGAGATCGCTAGGCCGGTGTGCAGAAGGGTGTGAGAAAGAAGGCTGGTGGATTGGTCATTTTGTACAGGGAGGAGAGGGATGTGGGACATGATTGATGAGATGAATCCCATGTGACGTTCATCTTGTGGATGGAAGCATTAAGTGAGTTGATGTCCAATTGGCCAATCATTCGAGGTGCGATGTGGTTCTTGGAAGTAAATTATTCTCACTCGTTCATCTCTCCACTTCTCCCTGCAAAAGGAAAAGGAGATGAACAATGACAAGTGTTGGTTGATGGGTTCACAAATTCATGTGTTTGTCTCATCATCATTGTCCTTTTCCTGTAAGTGAAAACTAGTCATTCGACTGCCAAATCCATGGCAGATAGCTTTCTTGAGTAGTTCTCAACAATGACATTGAGATTAGTAGCAGTCTCAACTCCTTGACTCTCCATATCACCTTTCATCCAACACGGATAACATCACGAGGCATGCAAGGTGGGAACAAGCCAACATGGTGGAGCTCATACGGAGCACCATGCCACTTGGTGCCACCATGATGCGCTCAACAAGCAAGCATGGGCTTTTGGCATCTCCCATTACATCTCTCCTCCATGTTAAGTTCACATGGTGGTGGTGGTGGTCGTGGTGGAGGATATGGAGGAGAGACAAAGAGTTATTAGTCTATTGTTTTGGAGTAGGGGAGTGGACACATCACATCACTAGCTCCTCCTTTGTCTTTCCCACCGTCGGCCATTAGAGCACCAACAGGAGCAAGACACGGCGCCCGGAAGCGGACGACTTGTCTCCCTCCCCTGACTGTGCCATGCCCGGTGTGCCCAACTCTAAAAGGGAAGAAGAGCCAATGAACTCAACATACAGTGCTTGTCCTTCCACAGTTTTCTTTGTTAAGGGAATCATTCGGGTTGATCAATCTGCACCCACATCATGCTACTGTTGCTGTTTTATTTACCCAGATATTAAATTGCTAGGAACAGCCTCACTTTTAGTGTCATGCTTGGGATGGGTGTCAGCGAGAGATCTCCACGAGGAGGAGGAGGAGACGTGGGAAAGGGATAAGTACCATATTACCTACTAAATATATTAACAATGAGAGAGAGAGAGAGAGAGAGAGAGAGAGAGAGAGAGATACCACCTTATCCACATTAAAAGGTATTTTCCTCATGAATAAAAAAATAATATTTTCCTCACTTAAATTTATATAAAAAAATATTTTCCTCAGGAATAAAAAAATTTAAAAAAATCAAAAAAAGGGAATTAAAGAGCCTCATTTTTAGTGCACTTTGAATATTTAAAAAGGCATTATTGTTGGCAAATTAAAACCATCAATTCCAATGTATTTAATACACATCAAACTCGATTAATTAATTGCACATACGCACAATTCTTTGTGTCCGACTCCATCCCAAACTTAACGAAGAGAGCATCCCACCTTACTTCCATGCACGTTCTAATGGAAACTTGCATGCACGTTGCAGTTACTCGACGAAGAACCAAATGTAGAATCCCCGAACCATCCTTACTCTTGGCTCAAATTTTCGTCCGATTCAAAGTAAATATTGCCTGTTCCTCCACCCATTTTGGTAATTCCCCATGCACTTCACGCCCATCGTGCAGTCGACGTCCGAGCGCGGCATCAGAATTCTCCATCGCAGACACATGCAGTGTTGCATGTATAAATAGCTGATAGCAGTTTGGGCAATGCAGGGAGAAACCAAGGAAGAAATGGCTTCGTCGTCGTCGTCGTCGCTCCTGTGCAATCTCGGGTTAGTGGTGCTGGCAATGGCGATAGCCAGAGCTGGCGCCGTGTTTCGCCCCACGCCATGGTCGATGGCCCACGCCACCTTCTACGGCGACGAGTCTGCGTCAGAAACCATGGGTTTGTCTCATCTCAACGTCGCTTAATGCATCTGTGGAACAGATCTAACGTTGTGAATGCCATCTATACGTATCTCTCAGGTGGAGCTTGCGGATATGGCAACCTGTTCAGCACGGGATACGGCACGAACACCGCGGCACTGAGCTCGGTGCTGTTCAAGGACGGATTTGGCTGCGGAAGCTGCTACCAGATACGCTGCTCCGGCGCCTCCGCGTGCTACAGGGGTTCCCCGATCATCACCGTGACAGCCACCAACCTCTGCCCCCCAAACTGGGCTCAGCCCTCCGACAACGGTGGGTGGTGCAACCCCCCGAGAGTGCACTTCGACATGTCGAAGCCGGCGTTCATGAAGATCGCCGACTGGCATGCCGGTATCGTGCCGGTCATGTACCGTAGGTAATCAAAACCATCCATCCTTCCGTTCTCACTGCCGCCATGAAGAGTGCTGAAACACCATGGCATGCATGGTTGCAGGGTTCCTTGCCCGGTTCGCGGCGGAATCCGGTTCCTGCTGCAGGGGAACGGGTACTGGCTGCTGGCCTTCGTGACGAACGTGGGAGGCGGAGGAGACGTCGCCAGGATGTGGGTGAAGGGAAGCAACACGGGGTGGATCAGCATGAGCCAGAACTGGGGTGCTTCCTACCAGGCCTTCTCGAGCCTGGGAGGGCAATCCCTTTCCTTCAAGATCATGTCCTACACCACGAGAAATACCATCATCGCGTCCGACGTCGCTCCTTCGAACTGGAACGTGGGGTTAACCTACGAGGCAACCGTAAACTTCCATTGATGTGGGACCTTCGATGTTCTTGTCCATGGAAGCTCTCGTAGAGAAGAAAGGCTGCCCACTAGGCTAGAAGGCCTTGTTTGGTGCAGATTGGGATAGGTTTGGTTCTGTAATCTTCTCGAGTCTATTAACAGATCAATGATACTGCTCATCGTTTGGCTTATTGGGTAATGGATCGAGCTACGGATTGCAGTGCATCTACCACGTAATCGTTGACCAAGTCAATGGGAACTCACCACGTTTTATCTTGCTTACTGGCTAATGGTTCAAGTTACGGACGGTACCTTCGATGTGACTGGGGAGGGGCCCGTGCGGGACCCGCCTGTGGAGGTAGCCGAGACGCGTAGCCGTAAGAGGGTGGGAAAAGACGTATGTGTTTTATTTTTCCTAGGACGCTTTACGTAGCAACTAAAGTTACGATAGACACTCGTCGCGACTCAAGGCGGGACGTGAGGCTGCGCACCTCGCCGTCGTCCTTTCGACGAGGAGAAGACGCGAGGCAGCGGAACCTAAGCGGATCGCGAAGCTTTAGGGGACCGCGGGCGAGCAGATGGTGGGCATTTGCATGAATCGAGGAGGACGGAGAGACACGAAAAAAGGTTCTCAATGCTCACGAAAACGAGACGGCCTTTTGCGCCAATCGGAGAGCTCGCCCTTCAAATCACAGTGACTCCGCCTTCGCCTAAGTCTCATTCAGCCTCCTCCTCCTCCAACCCCCACGCCATGGAACTTTCTGCAACCTTTAACCCATTAAACAAGCGACGGAGAGAGGAAGCAGAACCACGAGCACAGAGAGGGCGGGAGAGCAAGAAGAAGAAGATGAAGAAGACGAGGTTGGTGAGGAACAGGAGAAGCACGTGAGGCGGGACTCTCGAGACCTCGGCCAGCCGAGCCGCGTGTCCACACCTCGTGGGCTGCTGCTCTCGTACGTACGATCACCCCACGCCACGCCGGACACGCACCCACCGCCACCACCACCTCCCCTCCCCCTCCTCCTACCCACTCACCTCGTACTGACCCCTGCGACAGAACCACCACCGCACCCCTCCGAAGCCTCAGCTTTACAAGAAAGCTCTCTCTCTCTCTCTCTCTCTCTCTCTCGCGTTTCTGTATTTTCCTTCACACATACACACACACACACACACACAGGTAATGAATGAGAGGTTAGCACTTGGATCTTTTTCCGCATATTACTTCGACGATCATTATACAGGCAGATCAGATGGACAGAGCAGAAAGAAAAAAGTAGTACTCTTCTCTTAAGAATGGACGTTCTTTTCGCATACATAAATCAATAGTGAGATGACTCACTGTTTAGTTTCCTCCTTGGATGATGGGGGAGGAGGCAGAGAAATGATGATGTGCCCATGGCATCACTCGACACAAGATCACATTTTAAGGTTCTAAGATGTCATCAAAGAACTCATTGGAGATGTACATAAATCGATGCTTTTCCAAATCAACCTAAACCAGAGGCAAAATTATGTTCTACTCTGATAAAGTGGTCAGCCCTACCAAGTAGGAAAAGTTCCCATGAACTTTAGACTCCAACGCTGTCCATGTCCTTTAGATTCTACAATTACAATACATTATGCTTTTCCTTAAAATGAAATGGAAGAATTGAAAGACTAACGCACACAAATCCAGAATAATATAGGAAAAGGCTAAAGAAACAGCAGCTGAGAAGACAATGTTTGCTGTGCTAACAGGTAAGGCCACAAATGCTCTCACTTCCCCTCTTTCTTCGTTCCTTAATTTGTTTTAGAATCTACGACAGTGTGACCAATAAGGAAAGGGATGCATAAAAAAGGAAGAAGCGAGGAGGACCGACACCAGAGAAGAAAGTGTTATTCTTTTCCTTTCTGTGATTATTCTTTAGCCATTTGTGGAAGTGCGGTTTCCAGCTTTAGTATCCTCTTACCCTTCATAAGTCCCCTAAGGTTCAGAGAACGACTGAGATGGGAGCCCAAGAGTGAAGAGATCACAGTTCAGATCAGAAGAACGGTAGAGTGACAGAGAGAGAGAGAGAGAGAGAGAGAGAGAGAGAGATGGTGAGGGGCAAGACGGAGGTGAGGCGGATAGAGAACGCGGCCAGCCGGCAGGTGACCTTCTCCAAGCGCCGCAACGGCCTCCTCAAGAAGGCATACGAGCTGTCCGTCCTGTGTGACGCCGAGGTGGCCCTCATCGTCTTCTCCAGCCGCGGCAAGCTCTGGGAGTTCTGCAGCTCCTCCAGGTTCCTGACTCTATAACTATTTTCTTGGTTTCCTTTCCCCTTGTTTCGTGTGATCTCGCCCATCGTTTTCGGGCCTGTCTTCTTCCTCCTTTGATGCAGTACCCAGTTAATCGATCGGTCTCTCCCTTGTCCTACAAGTAGTACATGTTCTTTGCTGACACTCTCCTTTTGATACTTTCTGTACCTCCAAACTGACAAGGAGCTTTTCCACTTGTTTGATCTCTGGACGCTGCTCATGCGGTAGTACTCTTGTGGATACTTTGGTGTTGATTCTTCTTGAAGATCACCATCATCATGCACAGGAAACGATTACAGAGATCGAAACTATGAGTTGGATCATAAATCCTGAGATGAACTACATCAGAAACAAAAGCAAAATGGATGAAGGATGACCAGAGATTTAAGTTTCAGATACATATAATCGTGCCATCATGTGGGTCATATTTCACATATTAGTGCATCCGACAGCAGTAGCTACTTGTATCATGTATGTTCGGTATGTGTTGGATTAGCATTAGCATTTCACCAACCTGGAAATGCTTGGATGTAAGCTTCTTCTATGCACCACCAGCAAGTCTACCTGAAAGCCACAAGCATGGAAACCATGGCAAGAATGTGCTCCCTGGTGACATGGAAACCAAGTAGGCCTCAGGAAATAGTGACCTTTCTACTGTAGATTAAACTCTCTTTTCTTGCATTCTCCCTTGCAACTTCTCTTTTGCTGATACCAATCACTTCCCTAGATGATTTATTTCTCCAGATTTGAGTCAATAGCTTTAAAATGGTAGCTATTTTTGTTTGTTTTAAGTCCATTTCTCAGGATTAGACATTTAAAATCCCTCTAAAGCATAGATTCTTTAAATAGGGATCCCTTTGTTGTGTCTTAGGAGCAAAAGTTCATCCTGCTCCTGCTGAAATATACTGCCTTTCCTTCAGAAAACAAAGTTATTGATGTCACTCGTTAGGTATCTCATTTTAGGCTCATCTCATGGGGCTTGCATGCTAGTGGACACTTTTGACTGATTGGGAGAGCACCATAAGCACATCAAATTTCAATCCCTGTATCTGTTTTTATTTTTTACTTAATAAGATTATTTGATTTTGAACTCTTATATGTCGCATCATTTATGAACCTGTTTCTTTGCAACTACCACATTGCCAATGGGGAGGATTTCCCCTCTACTTGGCATCATGTTCTTGCAATTATAAGGGTTCTTGATTCAAAATTGTATTACTTCTTCCTCAGAACCTGCCAGTTTTCTTTCAGATCTTCCTTCCTCTGCCTCATTTATGTGCAAACAATATCATTCAATTTTCAACCATTGCTTTGGAAGAAGCAAATGACACACCCCTTTCACCTTACAATGTTAATTTTGCGTTGATTAGATGCGCATAGCATAATGCAATGTTAATTTTCAGCTAAATGTTGTAATTTAACCTTCAAACAACTTTACTTATCACCCTAAGATCAAAGAATTAGTTTGCACGTGCTTATAGTTTAGCCTTCAAAAGCCTTTGAGATGACTAATCATTTCTAAATGTTGTTAGTTGTTTCCACTTGACATTAACATTTTCTTAAACAAAGTCAATGTGAGAACCTATTCAATCTAAAATGTATAATATGTTCCTCATCCCAAGTCAAGTATGCAACATATCATGAGCATCCATACCTCCATGTGATATTATATCAAGCTTTCTTATATTTTTTCTTGCATACATGTAACTCTGGACTGTGTTCTAAATGACTAAGAAATCCTAACCTCAGATGACTGCTCTAACCCTGAAACCAGTGAGATATCTGAATCAACCTATGGATTCATAGCTTTGAAACATATCTGCTGGAAAACAAAGCACATTGCCTTTACAACTAGACTCAAAAACATGAATCCTACCTATAAAGTTATTTGAGAGAATTGACCCCACTTGGATTAGAGATAGATATGCTGCTGCATTATAAGGTGCTAATAATGATTTCCTCATCCCATCTTGTTTATGCCAAATGTGTATATGATTTAGGTTGCATCAGAAATATCAACAATGAAGAAGAATACCTTATTCAGATCAATTATGTGACTAGAAGTTATGGTCACTTGTTTTATGGTTTCATTTCTTTTTAATGTGGTGATTACTTTGGATAAACTACTAATTAATAGAGGGTGCTGCAGTGTGTGTGTGGGAGAGAATTGTGACTGCTGCAAAGTTATACAGTGCTTAGTATTATGTCATAATTGGCAACTTTAATCGAGTTCCATCGGACCGATCCCAACTGATGTATGACAATAATACCAAGATAATATATAAAATGAGAGCGATCTTGGATGATACACGGATTGAGTATATCGTATCCAAATCAATCGATATCATGGAGAACTCTAAAAGATGTATGAGGAAGTAAGAAAATTGCTACTCAATCAATGCAGTATGAAAACATGAGCACAATGATATCTTATCTTCTTTTGAAGTTTAAACACATAAATAATAATAGCAAAAATGTCCTAACATGTCACACATACTGACATAGACATGTGCTGCTTCATAGGATTCTTCAGTTTGTTCACTTCCACCTCCCAAGAATTTGGATCAGTAAATGGGAAGCAAACAGTGATGTGCTTAGGATACTAAAGGAATCGATAAAGCTCTCTAAATAGTAAGCCTTTCTTCATTTTCCGCGATTAGGTTAAGCCAGTATTAACTCTTCAGTAGTATGTGAAAAAAAAAAAGCATGTTGGAATGGATGCAAGATTTTATTTCATGTACAGAAACACTAAAACAGATGGATTTTTTTTTTTTTGGGGGTTTTTTAACATCGATCTTTATTATGTTTAGCGTTGAATTGAATTCCCGAAGCTCATGTTATATTTAAGCATTTATCTTTCTTATTTCAACATTGATATTTTTATGTTTCTTCCTGTTGTGTACCAAAGTTTGTACTTGATATTTCAACTTCTTTAGCTTTTATTTTTTCTGTCTCTTGCATCTTCTGCAAGTAAATGACACTCATCCTTCTAAACTTTTCAGTAACCCCTTTGTTACTAATCTCTTTTGGTCACTCATTAAACAAACATAATCATTAGGTTAAGCAAGTAAATGACATCCTTTCCTTGTTGAGGATTAGCCAAAATTCTATGGTTATATTTTTTATGATGGATTCTCCACCCAAAATAAATATGGCTACTACCATGACTTTTATTATACCAAATCTATGTTTGTAACTCAACATATAGGGTTGAGTTCTGTGGATCAAATTGAGGCAAACATTGAATACTAAGTATATTCTAGGAATAAAAAAGATCAATGTTATCCACTAATATTATAGGGATGTGAGACATCCTATTTTATCATCTAAAATCTCTCTTCTTCTTTTTTTTCCTCATCAATTGTGAGCAATTTTTAGTGTCTAATGCTTTTATGATTCATTTTTCTCAAATAGTTCATTAACCCTCTTCCATTCTTTGGTGTTCAGCATCGAAAAGACGATGGATCGCTACTTGATGCAAACAAAGGATGTGAATACCAAACACAGCGCAATGACCCAAGAGATGAAGGTTGAAAGGCTTCATCTTTTTCTATCACATGGATTCTGATAAGTAAATGATTGTGCTGTTGATCTTTCAAGTCAAGCATTCCAGTAGTTAGCTGCAGAAACAAGAAAGATCAGTTCTGCAATAACACTCACCAGTGGAAACATTAGCCATATTCAACAACATTGAATCCAAGCATTCAAAAGCATCTGTTCATGTTTTTTCTTCACTTCTGAAGATTACTCAAAAGCATTGAGTTTTTAGCATTCCATTTTAGTGCTATCAACACTGTCCAAGGAGATCTTCCCTCAAAACTAAAAGGAAAAGGAAGAAGAATGAGATCAAGATCTTATCAGTAACCACTGTGAATCATAAAGTAGACCCAATGCAGCTAATAAGAGAAATTAATGTTATGCATAAAAGAAAAAAATAAAACCTTCATGACTTCTTCTCCCTTGGTTTGTCATGTGTATATTTGTACCTGCTATTTGCAGGATCTGATGTCTGAGGCCACTAATATGACAAAGAAGATTGAACTTATTGAAGCCCATAAAAGGTTCCTTAATTTTGCCCACACTCCATCCTCCTTATTGTTCTATCCAGTTTATAATTCTGACCACTTGGTGAGCATGCATCATTTGCTTTGGTACAGGAAGCTCCTTGGTGAAACTTTGGAAACTTGTTCAGCAGCAGAACTGCATGAACTAGGGAATCAGCTGGAGGAGAGCCTGAGACAAATTAGGAAGAGAAAAGTTAGTCCTGATGAGACATCCTTTCTTCTCTTGCTCATCTTGCAAACCTAATTGGTTTTGACTCACTTTTCTTCTGTTCATTCAGCAATGCCTCCTAGCCGAGCAAATCGCAGAGCTCAGAGAGAAGGTAAAAGCATCATTCCCTGCCATATGATCATTCTTACTGCCTCACTGTAAGGATCTCTGTTGTTTTATGTATGAAACCCAGGAGAAGAGCCTTTTAAAGGAGAATAAATTATTACATGAAAAGGTTATCTATCTGCTTCACTTACATTTCTCTATCAAGTAGTCATTTTTCAGTGAAAAATAATCTAATTAGACTTATTTATTCTGTTAAAATGAAGTTCAAGGGAGGAAATATGCTACGATTAAATGCAGCAGAGGTTCAAAGCATGGAGGTAAACACACAGCTGATGATTGGGAGGCCAGCAACTCTCTGAAGTGACAATACCTCAGAATGCTCATTGACCTTCGATTTTAAGTAACCTACATCTGTTAATGCTGCTTCTAAGCACTGAGTTCTGTGGATACACAAATGTGTCTACGGCCAAAGAACCATAAGGAAGTAAAGCTGAACTTAGAACACCTTATGGTAGGTGATGAAATAAGTAAATATCATGCTAAGATTCATGTATCAGTCAGACTTGTTGAGCAATGCTGATTGCCTGCAATAAATTAGTATGATCCTTAGATGTTGAACGGCATACAGAGGTCTGACTACTTCATGCAAGATTAGTGAAGGTGTATATTAAATCCTTGCAGTAAGGACAGCATATCAAGGTTTCTTTGGTTCTCAAGCTGCATGCGGTCACGGGGTCTGAGGTTTCTCTTCCGTCCGAAGCAGTGGGAGGGAGCAAAAGATGTATGAGTGTGACGATCGACAAGTAGCGCTGCCGGACGCCACAGCCAAAGAGAGAAAGCAACGAGACGTAGTAGTTATAGTAGGCTTGTCAAGTGAGATCCCATCAAATCTTTGTCAGAGAAAGAAAGCAAGACTTTGACCTAACAATTCCATCAAATCATTTTGCGTCGGTCACCCCCCCCCCTCTTTTGTGTTGACGTGATAGTTGTTCCTACACTGTTCTTGGAAGGAGTGATGCAGCCAAATGAGACTCGAAATGACTTGCGACTTTGGGGACGCAGCAGTTGCTCTCCCCATTTTCCGTGTCAATTCAATGCAGAATGCATCTTGCGCAGAAGGTTTTCTCCCGGTTTTGTGGATCCGTGGACGTGTCTCATTGCCCTGGGCACATGTAGGTCGATGTCTTGACAAGACTCGAAGGCTTGGCAAGACTACAACTTTGCTGCAGTAGCCTTTGCCCAGGTTTCCTGGATCTGTCTTTTCATCGGAGGCCAATCTTGCTAGATAGATTTCAAAGGCTTAGGTAGTAGTGCAACTATGCATCAGAGATGCTGCATGAGTAATATAGTTGATGGAACCTAGAATGGGTCAGGAGCACATGAAGGATTCTGGATCTAAAACCCTAGCATAAGGATTGCTGCCTAACTCAGATTATGATCATCTGCAAGAGAAGTAAGTTTAATATAATGTTTCAGTTCATAGTTAATCAGATATGGATTGAAAGAATCATTTTTTTTTTCATGTGGATTGTGTTCATAGCATGTTCATCTTAAAATAGTTGATGTAGGTGGAAAAGGAGGAGTCCATGCAATCAGCATATGCCATGACTAGTTGAAACTGTTCATTCAATATATTCTCACCTTACTCGAAGACTATGTTTTCAACTCTAAAGATTGAACTTGCACTCTGCCGATATGTGATAACTGGCACTTCTCTTATGCATTTCCTTAAGGAAAAGATTGCTAGATGGAGAGATTGTATTGAACTGTTCTCTTTCTTGTGCTGACACTTGTGATGCTTGACCACATCGAGGAACTGAAAAGGAAAGCGAGCAAGTTTTTGTTTGTACAAAGTGCTGATCCACAAGGCTTAAACATGGCATTGAATTAAGAAGCATCTCTGCATCACCTTTTATTTTCTTTCATAAATATGTAAGCATTATTTGTAGCTTGATCTGTTAGTTCATTGCTAGCCATCCAAAAGTAGGTTTCAATTATTTGAGATGTATTAAGATGCTTTGACCTTTACCTGCAATGCTCTTCTGAAACTTGGTGCTAACTTCTCGAAAGTTGACCCATAATTTGTCAGTGCTCTCTGATGGGGATATAAACAGGAATAACCTTTATATATGAACAAATACTAGAAGGCCATGATATATAGCGGAATTAAATGAAATCACAATCAAATAGAACACCAAGATATATGTGGAAAACCCCTCCAATGTGAAGGGTAAAAACCACGGGACAAACTAGAGATAATCCATTATAAGAATAATGAATATACAAATCTCAATCTCTTGTCCTAAACCCTAGCAACAATCATAAGAGAACAACTGGGATACAAGGATCACGTCACTGTCCACGATATCTAAAACCTCCCCAAGTAATCACAGCAAGAGTCTACTGTAGTTTTGATCTAACCTAAGATGAGAACACTGCTAGATGATTGAGAATAGTTTCTCTGCGTTCTCCTTGTTTTCTTCCCTTTCTTTTTTCTTTCTCTTCCTTTTCTGTCTTGTTTTCCTCCTTTTCTTTGGAATCTCGTGGCTGTTTCCTCTAATGTTTTTCTGCCCTATTTATCACTATGTCAGTGTTCTCATCCTTTGTGGAGTACCTTTTCCCAAGAAGATTACAAGGTGAAGAATTGACAATCTTGTAACCAGGTTTAAAGCTCTGATCTGATCAATTAGTCATCAAGTGGGTGAGATTGGCTCCATGTAAATTAAGATAGTGATAGTAAAAAACAGCCAATGATAGAATGGTTGGTATCTGCACCTTTAAATTTATATAAAAAGATTTGCAAAGAAACATCATGTGAAGAATGCTCTAATTTCAGGAGAATGAGGAGATAAATCATGAATCATTCATTCCTATCCACATTTTAGTATGAGGGGAAGCCTGTGATCCTCTTCTCATCTATCTGTAGGTCCACAAGGATGAGGCTTGAGCTAGTGATTCAGGGCTTGTGCTGCTGCTGGGTCTTCTCTCCAAGTACATGTAGGTTCATGGATAGCACTGCCCACCGCATTTCCCCAAACACAGCATGCATGCTCTGTGTTTGAAGGCAATGCAAGGATGACTCCGTTTACTCCTCAGCTGGTCCACTTTGGTACAGAGTTCAGGTGGCTATGGGGCCCGCAAAATTCACCAGCATTCACCTGTTTGTCCATTGTGACAGAGATCAGATCAAAATGGAGTCATCATCACCTGAAAGATTGTACTTTGTGTGTGGTGAGGAATGGGACCATCAGCCTTGAGGAACTCTCATCTGATTAGTTTCACATGGGATATGAACTAGACTTTGATTAATGCATTCACTACACCTCCAAGCAAACAACTTGTAGTCCATTCTTTATCTACCACTTAGGTAAGCAACTCAACTCGAGCTCTAGCATTTGAACTTGGCATTCAAGTCATCTTCTATTGAGATCCACCAACCTCCTCTGAGGTGTGTGGAAACTACCTCTGTTAATTGAGATCCTGTGATGGACCACCCACCTCATGGTCTGAGGCCACTTGAGCTCTTCCTAGCCATCGAACTCTTCTGACTTGCAAGTTCATCTTGCTTCCTTTCCTTTCACCTTTTTGTTTTAAGCGAACTGGAAGGCAAACCTCACCAGGATCAGTTGAGGGTCCTCAAAATTAAGATCAGAAAGGGAGAAAAATCAGTCCAAGGTGCTTCCTCTCGATCCAAGTGCTGCAGCGGCAGTGCCATCTTGTGACACAACCAAGGAAGATGTTGGAATCAGAGATGTCTACCATGAGGTTTGAATGGGATAAATTTGTGCTTGGTTCAATTAATAATCTAAGATCTTAGATCTGTACAGTACACAGAAGAGCAACAGAAGCCATCTGCAACCGAGACTGGATCATGGCATGCACACCATCTTTTCTTCCCTCTCATGGTCATCGTCAACCATCAACCCAATCCTTTGCAGGCAAAATAAATGGATTTACACACTCACAAGATGCTTTCTTTTTCCATGTAGAATCATGTACACCAATATCTCGAACGAGAGAACACAGTAAAGAGTAAAGGATTTCAAGTGACTCGTCAGTCTTAGCACCAACTTTGTACATAAGCCTCTTGAGGTAGGTAAATTATGGTTCATCAGGGTACAAGAACACTGTATTAACCCACTGTATGCAGCTAGCTACTCTTTGGCTTCAACCTCGGGAAGGATCAGCAAACGCGGCATCGTCCTCCTCCTCCTCCTCCTCCTGCTCCTCCTCCTCCTCCTCGCTTCCGTTGGGCAACAGCTGAGCTCGGCACAGAGGGCAGGTGAGCTGGCCAATGTCCACCCACTTGTCGATGCAGGCCTTGTGGAAGGCATGGGAGCAGTTGCCGAGCTCCCTGACCTCGTGCTTAGCCTCCAAGGCGCCGAGGCAGACGGCGCAGATGGCTTCGCCGCCGTGGTGTGAGCTGGGGCGGAGGGTGGAGAACCTGACGACGGGGAGCCTGGTCTTGATGGCGGAAGGCGGAGAGGGAAGCGAGAGGGGGGAGGGCAGGTCGGGGAGCTGCAGGGGGAAGGCGAAGTAGTCCTCGTAGGACGTCGCGAGGCCGAGGTAGAAGAGGGCCATGGAGACGGCGAGCTTGATGCGGTCGAGGAGGTTGACGACGAAGGCGACCGGTCGCGGCAGGATGACGGTGTAGCAGACGGAGGGGAAGCCCATGGATGAGTGAGCGAGCTGATGAAGAGGAATTGCAGGTGGTAACGGTGGTTTATGGAAGGAAAATGAATGGGTTGGTGGAGGGAGATAGTAGGCCTCTATAAATGTGACAGAGAGAGCAGAGAGACAGAGAGAAAGAGATGAACACCCCATGTGATCTCTCTCTTTTTTGGGAGTACGAAGGAATCGGAGGGCTGAGCGAATGCTGCCTTCCCCAGGGATGGACAAACTTTGACTGCAAAAAAGTTGCATGCATTTTAAGTTGTTTAGTGCAGAAGCCACCCACATAAGAAAGAAACCTTCAACAAAATAAAACGTGACACTAATAAAGGGTTAGAATGGCCAAATTTTTCTATATAAGTTAGGAAATTGACCAACTTTCTTTTTTTTTTTTTTTCCCTTCAAATTAATTGACATGGTTTTGCAGCTCGGCAATATAGACAGGAAATGGAGTTATAGAAGACGCGATGAACTCTGTGAGTGCCCTCACCTGCTTTACACACATGATATCTTGGTAAAGTATTTATGAATGTGTACAAAGTTTCATTGTGACATATCATCATTCACCATGTGCCCAGGGGCCCCATAGCCAGAATGCACTTCTGTTTGGTAGTGTGTCAACTTGTTTAATCTCAGAGCAATCTTAAGATAGATGAATACTGTTTCTTGAGGTTAAACTTGCTTTACTTCATAATCAACTCTAACAGAGAGAGAGAGAGAGAGAGAGAGAGAGAGAGAGAGAGAAGGAACCTTGTTGCATGCAATATGCCTGTTTGTTTAATGCATAGAAAAGTCAGGATAAAATACGAAAGATACTATGCTTGATGGAGCACTTATAATTAGATCAAGCCATTCTATGCTATATTCTAATCAAAAGCACAAAGATTCGAGGAGAAATGAGGTCACTGATTTACCTGAACATGTGAAGCTTCCTCAACACTCTTCCATAACCATAATGAGTTGCTTGACATGAAAGCTCAAATGTCAACTTGTTTATGTGTGTGTGTGCATTGGCATGGATGCACTTCACATCTTTTTTACCTCGGCAGTAGTTTGTACAAATGCCACTGTCATGCTCACCCACTCCTGCGACAATGCATCATGGCAGGAGGTCCCACCGGGCTGTGAACACCCCTGCCACACTGAGAAATTGTTAGTCTATTATATCAATGATCACATACCAGGATTCCTTGAGCCTTTACCCAGCTAAATAAACAAGAGTCTTTTGTCTGTGGCATGACCTTCTTGTCTGCTAAATGCAGGGAAGGTGAAGCCATGGCTACCCCTATTATAAGCTTGAGGAGGAAGAAGGGTGGGCAAGGAGAAGACATGGGAAGTGGGTTTGGTGCAATCGGGTAGCCGCTTCTTCTACCATGTCTTAGAATTTTGCTTGCAACTTGTTGATGTTCCTTAATCGACAACCAGTTTGGTAGTGACAAGATTAATTACCTCTTGCACAAGTGGAGCGGTCGGTGCATTTGTTGTTGTTGTCATCCCCACCTTCTCCTCCAGTAATATCAGTATATCTTTACCTGCATGTGTTGAAAACTTATGGTTACACATCAGTTAATTAGAAGAGTGGATGACAAACTGCATAAAAAAATTCCAATTTGAACTAGGAAAATAGTTAATAAATTAAACTCAAGAATGAGGATCCATACCCAAAATTTCAAATTGGATTCAGATCAGTCAGCAGCTTATCGGTACCATTCAAGACATAAACAGGGGAAAAAAAGGACAATATAATTCTGAACTAAAAGCTGTTTTAACATTAATACAAAACAAATGAGAGCTGCTTCAACTTTCAACATTCCATAGTACCACCTAAAGGGAAGAAAAAAGCTGTTTTCACTGTATCCCCAACAATGCTTGTTTGTATGTGTCCATGGTGCTTGATGTTCACCATCAGGACATCCACAGTAAATTCAAGAATCTTACAAAGCTTGTGGGTTGCTTTCAAAGCACAAGCAACTCACATTATTTTCATTGATACAGCACGTTTTGCTGAGGAACCTACACAAGAAAAGGGGTCATGTTAATTTGATAAAAAAATATAAGAAAATTAAGAGCTGCGGCACCAATGAACAATTCCTCAAGACATATATTTCTTAAATTATTAAGCAAATTGAGACTAAAACAACAATTTTAAGTCCCACAAAGCAAAAAAAGTTTTACAAAACATAATGGAAAAGGATATTGTTTGAACCATTTTAATGCCAACGATTTGATGTCCTACTTATGCTACCATCCATTATTCCTCTGCAACAAAACATACTTTCATTGCTCGTATAATGGACAAGACACATGTTCTGTTATCATGGATAGCAGAGAAAAGGGAAGGAAAGCAATTCACCATACCAAAAGCTATAGGTGTTAAAAAGTAAAGAACTAATATAATATTTTAGATAAAATATAAAAATATAAACACAGTAACAAACAGTAATATATATGGTTTGGTAGAAAGCTTAAACTGCATCATATCTTATCTGACATAGCTTACCTGACATAAACAGATCAGATCTACCACAAGCATATCTATGCAGCTCACCAGTCATGAAAGAAACACTAGTCTCAGGAAAAGCACCTAATTACATTGCATCTACATATTATATTTATGTGCTCGAGTCTTGCAGACCATTCTATGTCCCCATGATCATCTTCCTAGAAGTTAAGAGTAGATTTTTTTGAACCTGGAAACATCAACATCCTTCTACGAATTTAAATTTATTCATTGTCACAGATGGTCCAGGAAATTTTCTCTGGAACTCGAAGCATTTCTTGAATGCAATCAGGAATACATAAAATGCACTTCACAATTTTTTTTTCTTCACGTAGCAAATTAAGAGGATCAAAAGCTGAGTGTATATGCTGACATATGATAGTTGCGTGGAACATGCTAATAAGAAGGTATTGATATCCTAGTTAGAAGGTTTCAATCCATGATACAGATGTTAATCTTGCTGAGCATAAAATGTCACATGAATCCTAAATCCAACAAGAAAAGTTTGCACCAATCACTAGAAAAGCTACAACAACATACAAAGATGACAAAAACAAAAGATCATATAATATAATTTACCAACTAGAAACTTTAGCTAAGTTGCTCCAAGTCCAATTTGACCTGGAATAGTCCAAAACGTCTCATGGCAGTCTAATTCCATACCAGACAAGCTCCAAGCAACAAAGGAACCAAACAATTAACATCACATCCAGAAGTTTGATGTTTCTACCACTATTGTTAGAGACAATCAAATAAGTAGCTAATATACTTGGCATGGGCAAACATTTTACCCAATGCATTAAGCAATTGGAGAAATTGACCCAAATACTGACCAATAACTCCATTTTAGTCCTTCAACCACGGACCAAAATGCTTAAGTGAGAGTTAACATAATACACTCATCAGACTCATATAAGTCAATCATACACATTGCCCACTTTCGATGTGGAACTAATGGGATGTTACATTTAAATAGCTATACATCTCGAGTAACACAAGTAAGTCTCTGATTATGAGCTTCGAGCAGACAAGAGGTGGCAACTATTTAGGCGAACCACAGGTGGCAGAAGGTTTAGCATCTTCAAACTTCCCATATAGTGACAAATGGTATCAATCAGCCACTATACCAATCCCCTTTACTTCTTGAAGAAGTCACAAGGCTGAAGATGCACCATGACAGACCCGAAAACAAATGCCAAGTTGGTCTATTAGGTTATATACTTGTGCATTCTTGGCACCCCTGCATTTTAATGCACCTTGTGAGAATGAAACAAGCACTTAAAAGATGCAGCATCACAAATTACAACATACCCCAACTAGATAAAATTTCACGTTTGCATTTGAAATAAAGTATTACTAGCATTAGCATATGTCCTATTAAATTAACTCTGGGCATGTTTAACATGATATATATTTCCAATGAAAAATAATTGGAAATTGGAAACAGAAATAAGATTGTAACTGACAGTGAAGAATTGTTGCATCTCAAGAAGCAAAACCTCTAGTGGATATTAAATAAGGTAGTGAACAAAGTAAAACGATACCGAATAATATATGGTGCCAGTGGATGAAATAGAATGAGCCATAACCAGTGAACAGCCAAGGTACAGACCATTATAGATAAAACAGGCCCACTGAAACTCCTGAGTTGAAATACCGAGTAGCTGGTGGAGCATGATAACTTAAACAACCCAACTGATCCAGAAGCAAAGAAAACTTTCCACCGCCACTGCCAATCCTCCGTGCTAAGATGCATGTAAGTTAGGACAACAGAAACTTCAGCACAGACACTGACCAGCAATAGGACTATGAGTAGGAATCCAAACACATAATGGACCCTCCAAGCCACATGCTAGGAAGGATGAAGAAAAGTTTAACAAAGAGGGATCCAAAGGGAAGAGTCCACAAAGGATGCTACCTAGAAGAAATTTATCTTGTTATCTGGTTCTTTTGCACATAGTGCTGAATATGCTAAGCCAAAGTGCGTCAGTAACCCACCCAAAAGGCTAAGTGGCATCAAGATCGAGTACCACAAGGACAAAAGATCTAAGAACAATGAGATTGGAAGAACTCCTGTTATCTTGCTGACTCACAGTATGACGTTTAAAATGCATATAACAACAAGCCCGATCACCCTCCATCCTGAGGCATGTATCCCACCTTAAGAGACATCCGATGTCAATTCTCACAAATACAACTTCATAGGCAACTGAGATCTCTTGCCCCCAAATTGATTGGGACTTGTCAAGCTCCAGAGTGCAGTCCATTGGATCAATTTTATCATACATGTTAAGCTTCGACATGGCAGCCGGATCACGCTTCACGCTGCATGGAACAACTTCAAATCCAACAATATAATACCCAGACATCTTTTCCTTTGCAGTCTCCGATATCACTCCCACCCTTCTTCATCTCTGCCAATAAACTTCACATTCTTCGCTTCAATATGTTACCGATCTAACCCTAAACAATATGAAGCCACAAAATTAGTAGAACACAGAGTCGAACGCAATGGTAAAACCGATACCTAAACAAAAAAAAATCAAAGATTAAAGAGGAATTCCTACAAATTGTAGTTCCTCGTTCACTATTGCCAACAGAGGTCAACGGTTGAAGATAATAAATGTATCGATCGAATTAGGTCAACGGATTGGATCGACTGAAGAGCAACACAGTGAGGCGATTGGGGAGAGGAGAAAGAAACGAAGCAGTTCTCTCTCTCTCTCTCTCTCTCTCTATATATATATATATATATATAGAAAGAGAGAGAGAGAGAGAGAGAGAGAGAGAGAGAGAGAGAGAGAGAGAGAGACTCGAACTTAACGTTTGTCAGTTACGCTAACTAACCAAAACACTAATTTTGATAATACAACTTTTTAAGATTATTTTAAATATATTATTTTTATTTTTAAATTATTATCAACCATAATTATCAATAATTAATGTTATATATTTATTTATGAACTTCACTTAAACCTAAATATAAATTTAATTTACTTAATTTTAAAATTAAATTTTACACGATAATAGTATATTAGATTTACTTAATAAAGATTATGAGTTACTAATCTTATTATTTTGTATTTAAAATATTAATATGACTTGTGGATGAGGGTGCCTCGGAGGGCGATGTCTTGGAGATACGTAGTTTACTTAGTTTAATTTAAGATACATCAAATCTTATATGATTTTAGTATAATAATTTCTTCTATCAACAAACATCATCATAATTTTTTTTCGATTCATTACTAAGATTTGTATACTATCTAGTTATTCACATGTTAATCAACAAAGAAAACCTTGACCTAATAGATTTAGTATTCCATTTAATGGAGTTAGAAGATGAGTCTTGAACCATAGTTATCCTACTAGTGAATTTTGATCGTTAATTTTATCTAGTAAAATTAGTTCTATTTCTCAAATGTTATTATGGTTATAGTAACTTACAAGAGAAAATTTATCTGAGGATAATAAAATACTCATTCCATAAGAAATACATACCTGAAAAAAAGTATAAAGGGGTGCATCCAGCTAAACCCCTTAGATGGATAAATTGATTTTTATTTATTGCAAATATAGAAAGCTCATAAAGAGTTCAATTTTAATCCTTTTTAAAGAATATATGCCTGAAAATATTATTTTATGTACTAATATTAGTGTTGTAACGGCTAGTTTAATGATAAAATGTTTTCTCTAGATGTTATGTTAATATTATATATTCAATAAACTTTTATATATTAAAAGTTGATGTGGCATGTCTAATAAGCTTTAATTAGACCCCCACATATTATGTTTTTACTGATAAAAGTAGATTTACATGCCTAATTCTATTATAACCCAAAACCTACCCGACAACTCCACCATCAATTTTAAGATTTTGTTCTCATAACATATAATCATTTAAATATTTTTGAATAAGTTATTTTCAAACATATTTACAAGAGAGAAAAATCAAGTTGTATATCAATTGATCAATTTAATTTGTGCATAACATTTTTCAAATGCTTAATTCTCTTATAATCCTATCGTCCTTTGGATAAAAGCCAGGGGTAAATCTGTCATCCTGCCAGCACTCGGAGGCATTTCATTGATTACTCGCGACCACCCGCCCCACGTACTCTCTCAGAACGGTTTGTGCCCATAGCGGGGCCCACATGGACCCCCTCCTTGGCTCTTCCATAGGTGCAGGTGAGCGCAAGGCGGGTAACTTGGGATGGGTGAAGGGACTTACTCCCGTCATCCGACGTGGCGGATAAGGGCGGCCCAGGTTGCGCGAACGCCACATGGCCGGGCCCCTTTCTGGGGACCGCTGCGGGCCCCGTCCCGGCGACGCGCTTTGCGCCCGCAGCCTCATGTTCACCGCGATGTCGCCGGCCATACGTTTCCCATCGACCGTTCCCATGCGCCCGTCCTCATAACTCCAACCTCCATATGCGGCCGCGGCTGCATTGGCCTCCGCGCAGACCATCAAGATCAATCGATTGGGTAAAATCAACGGTTCTTGTCATCCTGTACGTATATTTTATAGGTGTGTTCTACAGGTCCGTATAAAGCTTCATATCTCGTGGACTAGCTTTCGCCACCTCTTCCCACCGAACAACTCCGAAAAGCGCACCTGAGTCCCAGAACGACCACTGATATCCGTCCACATGGCGCTAATCCGGACCGCCCATTTCAGCCTCAAAAAAATAATTATTTTAAGTAATTTAGATAAAGCTCTCCGGGCGTTCTCCGCGTCTTCTTCCTTTTTCTTTTCATTTTTATTGTTTTGTTATTTCTCAAAACCACAAGAAAAATTCGTGGCTGAGGTTTCTCCTCCCCGCGTCGAGAAAGCGAGGCCGCCTCGGCCTTCCTCCCGCTCCTCCCCTTTTCCGGCTCGTAGTTGCAGTCGAACTCCGCTCTCTCCCGAGGAATATATAGATCTGTTTCGCCTCTTCAAAATCTTCTCTCCGTGGAGATTGCGTTCTGGATCCAGTTTTGTGATGTAGAAGGGTTTGGGTCTTTCGATCTTTCATGCGCGATGATTTTTTTGTTGTTCTTTTGGCAGTTCAAGGCGACTGGATTGATTGGGTTTGGAGGTAAATATTGGATGGAACCGATCTGTGATTGGCTGATTTCTTTCTATTTTCTTTTTGGTTCTTGATTATTGTGTTTGGTCGGATGATGGTGCTGTAGATTTTAGCAAGTTATGAGGTACTTCTTGCGCCAAATTGAGCATCTGGTTGGAGATATGGAAGGAGGATTTGTGCTCTTTGTGGATGACCTGAAGTCCAGCTGATCCTTGGTTGTTCTTTTGTCTTCGCTCTGCTTCTTGAATTTAAGATTTCGGTATGGAAGGGAACTCTTCTGGAGAAGATGTGGTTGTCGTGAAGGTCGGAAATTAGTGATGTCTCAGTTGATCTTTACTGTTCTTTTTCTAGTGGATGCTTAAATAAAAGAGTTGTTTTGGTGCAGACGAGAAAGCCATACACAATTACAAAGCAAAGGGAGCGGTGGACTGAGGAGGAGCACAACCGATTTCTTGAAGCTCTGAAGCTGTATGGGAGGGCCTGGCAGCGCATCGAAGGTTTGTGGACTTAACTCATGCTTCAACTTGGACCATTAGTTTGAAACTGGAGTTCTGTGTGTATATGGTCCGGCTGTTCTATTATGAAGTGTCCTTCTTGCCATAGGGTATAAGACCGTTTGATTCCTACCTCAAAGGAGTAGACCGTTTGTTACTTAAAATAGTATTGAGATGAGTACTGATTTTTCAGTAACAAATTAAATGCTATGTTTAACATTCTTTTTATCTTTTTCACTTGTGAATGAATCTCATCTGTTTTATGCTTGTGACAGACTGTGCAAATTAAATCTAGTTTGTGTATTTAGCTTAACTCATGATTCAACTTAAACCCGATCAAAGATTTAGTTTGGAACTTGAGTTCTGGGTGTACATGGTACGGCTGTTCCATTATGAGGTGTCCTTCGAGCGATAGCATGTAAGACTGTTTGATTCATACCTCGAAGGAATAAACTGTTTGTTACTTGATAGTATCGAGTATTGATTTTTTAGTAACAATTTAAATATTATGTTTAGCATACATCTTGTCTTTTTCACCTAGTCATGTCATCTGTTTTATGCTTGTGACAGAGCATATTGGTACGAAGACAGCTGTGCAAATCAGGAGCCATGCACAAAAGTTCTTTACTAAGGTCAGTTGCTTTTCTTCTTTTGTAGAAATCCATATATGAACTCTGAAGCTTAGGCAAACTATATGTGCTTTTATACTGCCTTTCATGGAAAATTTTATTAGATGCTTGAGTCAACTACAAGGATTCTTTCTTATTTGGTAGTTAGATTAGCTTTACTGATTTAGAGTCTCTCCTTGATGAAAGTACATGCTATATTGTTACACAAGTGTTGCTTAGTCTCAAAAAAAAAAAAAAAAATCCTAAAAAAAGTCTTACTAGTCAATATTTGCATAAAACTTTGCAACCAGATATAAATGGGGATTTGATCTCATGCTTTTGTGGCACATTATTTTACTGCTAGGATACTAGTGGTTTTTTGTGGAAATATTTTCAGACAAGCACTGCCAAGATATCTTTCATCTGCAGAGGTATTTATAGAGAATCACCACAAAAATATTCATCATTGATAGTTTGATACTTTCCTTGAGATATCTTATGCTACCTATCGTCTTAAACTCCGGCATAATAGTTTCTTCACCTTTACTTTTAAAATTTTTTCTCTCAGTACTTCTAACAAGTTTGAACTTTGAACATATATGATATAAGCTTTTCATTACCTGTATGCCATGCTGATAAAAATGGTTACAATGACCTGATAATATATGATGCATGCTTGAATGTTTATTGCTTTTTACTGAGATGTTTTGCTATCTGGACCAGATTGAACTTGATAGAACCCTTAACTTACACTTTTATTTCATTAATAATGTGCAGTTAAAATAGACCATGTGACTAGGCCATGACGCCAAGTCCTGAAATATTTAAGCATTATGGAGGATCTTTTCCTTTCATTATAATCTAACAGAATATGTAACGGTTCTTCAATCTTTATGAAGCATAGGCTTCACTTTTAAGTTGAAGGTAGATTGGTTTTCGGGCTTAGTGGTGTAATTTACAAGAACATATGTGTTGATAGCACGATAAGTTTATTTGTTTGGATTTGTTTCTCCCCTTTCTTTTTTGGTTCCTTTTTCTTAGCTATTCATCATGCCTAACTACTCATGTAATTTTTATTTCTATTTTATCCCTTATCTCACTTTGTCATGCTATTTTATTTGTTTATATATTTTCTTCATTTTACTTATATTTTCTTTTCTGTTGAAATTGCTCTTGACCAAGGATTGAAATATCGTACTCTACCGAAGTTTCGACATTCTCTTGGTACGGTACGGTACAATGCTGTATATCGAGCAGTATATCGTTCGGCACACACACACACACACACACACACACATATTTTGGCGACATCGCCGACTCCCCCACGCGAGGTGATGTCGCCGAGGTGGGGCGATGTTGTATATAAAAAAATGTGCGACGTCGCCTCTCTTCTCCTTAGGGTAGGCAATGTCGCCGAGGTGACGTCGCAAAAAAACAAGGTGACGTCGCCTCGACGTATGGATTTACTATCGGATCGGTACGTACTGCCCGTATTGGGCGGTATCATTCGAAATTGTATATCTTGCTCTTGACATCATCTACATGTCCTTTCTTTTGTTTTCGTTAGTACCATGCATATTGCTTCCTTTTCTTCTCTTGTACCTTTGTCGTTTTACGGGCGATATCATTTGAAACTATATACCTTGCTCTTGACATCATCTACATGTCCTTTCTACACAGGGATGAGCAATATCAACTTGTCTGATTCCATATCAGGTTTGCAACATGGTAGACTCACCACACCAAACATATTGCCTGGTACCTTTACTGTATCAAGCTATATGGTACTAGTATCCAATCTGACCTTATTCTACTCTTCCTTACGAGAACTATTTTCCTTTTTAAATTTCTTAAACATCAGCACCTTCCCTCTCTTTTACTTGGATCCTTCTTGAAATTGCTTCCATTTTGCATCCAATTTATCAAATAGCTTGGATTTGGAGCTTTTTCTCTTTTTATGGGTGGATTTCTTAAAAACCAGCTTGGTATTTCTCCCAATCAAGGCAAGTTTGAATCTTATCATCAGGTTTATCAATTTCCTTGTTTAAGAGATTTTTTGCTTAGATTAAGGCTAAAATTCCTCACTTGAATCATACATATTTTGCGTAAATCTATTTGAAAGGAAGCTAGATTTGCATGGATCCAACCTAGATACATGCAGATCTAGTCTAGATTTATGTGGATCTAGGCCATAAGAGTTCGACGTAGATAGTGACCCTATGCGGGATCAGTATGAAATTTGCCACGATTGTTGCAAGTGTCTAAGATCATATCAAGCTTAGATCTATTATGATCTACGTTAGAGCCGCCTGGATTCAGTCTAGATCTGCAAGAATGTAAGTCATTTTGTCACTATTCAAGTGTAATTCTTTTAATTGGCAACCTAAATCTATTTCAAAAATAGTTTTAGAAAAATGACAATTAAGCATCAAATTGTTGATCCAACACATGGTAGCTCCAATCATCACTTGGAGCACTACTATCATTGGTAGTGCACCCATCACAACTTTGATGATTAGAAGTGGATAAAGACTCAAATTGACTTATAAGAGCATAGAGTGTACTACTATTTATTTGGATTTAAGCAGTGATTTAAATAGGTGCTCGGGAGCTTGCCTAGGCGCTTGGGCGAGGCGAGGCCCAAGCATCTCGTGCGTGGACCAGGTGGCACGCTTATTGAAGCATGTCGCCTGGGCGCTCACTCGAACTCAGGCGCTAGGCACTTCAGGTGAGCGCTTGGTTCAAATAAGCGAATCGAACCAAACTTTTAAGTCTGGTTCCGTCGCTGCCACTGTTGCTGTCTGCAGCCTCCGTCGCTGTTGTTGTTGCCGTTCACAGTGTTGTCGTAGCTGTCTTAAACTAATCCTCCGCTACTATTGCTGTTAGCTTCTCACCGCTGTTGCTGTCACTTTTTGTTAGTTTCCACTGTCAGTGACCCTTTTATTCCTCTCTGTTACTGCTAACAGTTCTTTTCTCCCCTCTAACTACTATTAGCAGTAAGTAATATATTGTTAATAGTATATTTTTAATTTAATATCATATTTTTATTTCAATAATCATATATATATTTTTAATTATATTATATATTTTTTATATTTTAATATTTTATAGCGTCTTGCTTCACTCGGGCGAACGCTTAGCGCCTCGGGCGTTTTGGGACCTTGGCGCCTTTTGACGCCTAGCGCTTTTTAAATCATTGGATTTAAGCATTTTGGACCAGTAACTTAAACTTGACAAATTTAAAGGGTGAGCAGTGAATGACTCGAGGGTCAGAGGGCACATGAAGGTGTGGAGTCACCTCTGAGTTAGGTCTCACATGCACCAGGGTTTGATTTTGGGTTATGTGTAGGCTATGTTGGGCTTGGAAGAGGGCATCCAGCCACTAAAGGAGATTGTAACACTATGGTTTAGTTCTACATAGAAAGTGGGCAGTGACTTAGATTGAGTGTACTATTGAACTTGCATTTTGGGCTCGTGGTTCAGGCTTAATAAAGTTGATGGGTCGGTAATCCCATCAAGCTAGGTTGTAACAAATTCGATCATAAATAATTCTCTCATCTACGTGAAATCATCAAATTGCCTTCCCTTTCTTCCCTTTGTACTTGTATTTTTATTCAAAAGCTAACTAGGTCAATCTGCAAGCGTTGTGATCATCCTTTTAGCTCGTTAATTGATTCCAAAGGATCAACTGGTTATGTAGCATAACTTTTCCCTCATTGATGATTGACTCTACTATCTTTTGTCATTGCATGTTCACCGCCTATAAAGAATCGATTGCCTTAAGCCTGACCGCATCCTATCATGAAGCGTTTCCTGCTTAAGGCTGTAGTGATCCTTGTTACTCCTTTTCCTCGATAGACTCAGAAACAAAACCAGATGTATGTGGGGGATCTCCTGCCATCTAATAGTAGATTGCCTATGTCGTCTGCTACACACACCCAATTTATTATCAAATCTGAATCATTAATATAAAATTGAAAAAAGAAGGATCAATCTTGGACTCCTCTGTATCCTAATCTAACTTAAGACAACATAGCCTCAGACTCATATTATAGTGTACATAGACTAACTTCTCTAAGTGTTTGTATTAAATTCATTTGCTAAATTTAGTGTGATTTAACACAAACATCAACCAATTATGCTCACTGCTGTCGGCTGATATTGTTTCTTATAAGTTACAATACTTTTCTCAAACGTAGTGTGGATCTTTTGGATTATAATTGCTACTAAGTTGGAAAAGGACAATTAAGACTTGTATTATACAAAAGGATTAACATAAATAAAAGATGAATTGTTGTGTTTAATTGTGTTATCATGGTCCATGTTATATCAATAAGATAATGCAGGTATTCTCGTTGAATGTAATGAGAGCCTCCGAAAATAACCATCCCTAAATTAATAAACATAAACAATTAAGCCATAAGAGTTCACAAATACCTTATGTTACTGCTCTGAACTCTGCTTCAGCTTTGCTTCTAGCAACAATTATCTGCTTCTTGCTCCTTCAAGTCACCAAATTTCCTCCAACATATGTATAATATCCTGAAGTTGATCTACCATGACTTATTGATCCTGCCCAATCAGCATCAATGAAGGCCTCAATTCTCATAAGATTGTCCTTTTTGAATAATAATCCCTTGCCTAGAGTCCTTTTTAGATATCTAAGAATCCTATATACTGCTTCTAAATGTTCTTCATGTGGTGAATGTATAAATTGACTCACTACACATTGCAAATGCCAAGTCTAGGCGAGTATAAGATAGGTAAATCAACTTACCTACCAATCTCTAATACTTGATTGCATCTGCTGTGACTCTTTGAGAAGGATATCCCGAGGCATGCCTCTTTTGGGAGGAGAGAATGATAGGGCATATTCTAGTACTGCCCTCGCGGCAACAGTCAGCAATCACGTCAGAGTCAACGTGGAGCCTCGGAGTCGACGTAGCGCCTCAGAGTTGATGTGGCACCTCGGACCCATACGAGACGACTGATCGTGCCTGCGCTGCTCGGGGTCGTACGAGACAGCGCCGCGCTGTCACGGACAAACTTTGAAACAGGATGTTTGATGTAATGCTTATATCTGTCCGTGTCTGTTGGCATGTTCATGCCTTGTACAGAATGTAGAGGGGCGGCCGAAGGCTTAATAGTCCCACTTTAGTTGGGTTGGTGGCCTCTTTAGGCTTGTAAATAAAGGTTGTGTCATGTGGACACGTGCGAGAGCTTTTCGGTCTGTAATGGACCATTTTACCCTTTGTTGTGCCACTGTTCAGAGCTTGTAAAGTCTGTTTGTAATTTGCATTGTCTATGAAGTGTTTTTCGGAGATGTTTGCTTGTGGATCCCGATTGAGGCATTCTCTCTTGCCCGTTCTCTCTTTTGTTGGTCCTAAGGGACAATGGGAGTCTTCGGGGAGGCTGACCTTTGCGGACGGACACGCAAGGGTGCCGCACGACTTAGGCAAAACCAGCTAAGTCCGTGTCATATGGTATCAGAGCGGGACAAGCACTCATAGAAACACTTGACATGCAAACGTGGGGGACCTAGCGGGGCTGCGTTGAGGGCAGTCAGCACACGCGCGACCGTTTGAGGGAAAACGGGCATGGAGATGTAGGGAAAAGAGTCGCTCAAAGGAGCGGGCATCTGAGATTGGCATTCGGAGGAATGGCCAACCCTTCGCGCAAGAGGCACCACGAGAACAGGCAAGCTTGGAAGAATTTGGAGCGCACAAAGGTTGGGATGGCTGAGTTTGAGCTACGGCTCAACGTTGACAATTATACTTGATGGTGCTCTAGGCAAGCGAGGCGCTTGTCAAGAATGAGACCATGCAAGGTGGAATGAGTTGCTCAACGACCAAAAGAGTTATGCAAAGCTCACAGAGGTGAGGGGAATTGCTAACTCGAAGAATTTGGTACTCATGCATGGGCTTGTATGCGGACGATGGAATGTTCGTGGCCATCCCAAGGCGGTCGAGACTCGGCGCCATGGAGCATTGAAACTTTCTCTTCGGCATGCGAAGGATACGTCCGGAGGAGGCTGAAGTGTGCAACGAGTTCAGCATGTTGCTAGGCCTTGAGGGGTGCAGCGGTGGCTGTATTGACGTGGAGGCGCAATCTAGCAAGTGCGTTTGCAAGAGGCAGAACAATGCACAGTTTGTTCAGCAGATCGGAGTAGTCCAAGGGGATGGTGGTCTCCGAAACGAAGAGAGATGTTGCTCCAACGGGATAGTTATCCAGGAGGGATAAGTCTCGGCACTCCAGAGGGAGAATCATGTGAGACAGACTTAACATGTTGACGAGGAGTACCTCACAAACAACAACTCCACGAAGCTCAATGGACCGAGCAAGCAGCGAGGAGTTGCCGCATGATCTCGCTCGAGAGAATGCATTGGTGGATGCATTGCGAGATCAAGTGGGGGAGCGACCTGAAGCAACTTAAATGAAAGCACACTTGGGGTCGATGTGGAGATCGGACTCAAGGGAGGGTTGACCCGTGGAATGGTGGGAGCGAGGGCCACCATCGACTCAATGCGAAAACGAGGAGCGGAGCAACTTGGGTGTAACTTGCCGAAGTTCCCAAGCCGCATGAAGGGAGCCAGCAGAGAAGTTGGAACATGGAGCAGAGGCACAATGCTTTTCTTAGACAGAGGTCAAGGACATGAGCTCTTGTAGAGGCAAGAGCAGGATCATGTTGTTCCATGGGTCCTTCATTCTGACGGAGCAGACTCATCTTGCATGGTGCCAAAGACGAAGGGAGCTTCGGGGCACATGCACCTTATCTCGGAGAAGCATTTGATGGAGGAACTAAGGCGACTCAATTTGCGGAGGCGAAGTTGGGTTCAGAAGGCCTTAGCACGGGGCAAGAGGACGCAGAGGCGGGTACTCTTGAAGAATATGCCACAGTGTTGCCATTCGAGTTGCTATGAAGGAAGCGGTGTGCAGCAGAGATTGTGCTGGTAGGGGCAGAGGCCCAGGATCCAGACAATGGTGCACAAATTACAGTGAAGTCGGTGGACTTCGGGAGCTACTAGGCGACGGACTGTCCTAGAGCGGTGCTTCATCTAGGTGTGACCCAAGAGTGGGTGGATGAAGGTCGATTGCCAAAAGGAGCGAACAAAATCGAAGGTGGAGGAGACCCTGCGATGTATTGGCAGAGGGCACACATGGAGGGTTCACAATTCGAGTTTATTCCACAAGGATCAGAATGCAATGGAGATGTCACCAGGAGGCGACATGATGCAGCGGATCGTGGTGGAACAGTTCGTGGCAATGCGATACACACGACTGAGTCCCGGGAGGGACTAGATCATATGGAGGTATGATCGGGAGCTACTGGGAGCTCCACTTCGGTGAACAACACGACGGCAAGAAGGGCTATGGATTCAAGGAGTGAAGGCCATGGTACCGCAGAGGCGGGTCTTCCGTGCGTGCATCGAATTTTGCATCGGATGAAAACCTTGGTCATCAGCATATGGGGGTTGGGTTCCACCAAGGGAAAAGTTCGAATGCAAGTACCAGTGAGTTCCATGGGAGGAACTTGATCATGCAGAGGTATGATCGAAGCAGCTGGAGAGTTGGACTGCTCCAAAGCTCATATTCGCTTAAGGGAGCCCGACAAGTCAGAGGACAAGGTCGAGTAAGCGAACGTTGCTACCAAGGAAGCTAAGGAGAACAGAATTGATGCAAACCCTACAACGCGATGACAGAGGCCATGCATGGGAGTTGCAGTCTGTCTTTCCATCGACCAAACAGACTGCTTGGAGAACACAGAGGTGTTGAAGCATGAGGTTGAAAGGGGCGAGGAAGCGACGACGAGTCCAGAGGGACTTAGCTACCCAAAATCAAGCATCAGTTAGAATGGAGGTGGACTCAGAGGAGTGCCACGGAGACATATCTACTGATCGTGAAGAAAAGGGATGCAGATGCGAGGCAACGGATAGTAGGGCCATGGGCATGGCAGCGCCATGGTACCGCAGAGGCGGGACTTCCGTGAAAGTCATTGATCCCTTGCTCTCACGGAGGGAGAGCGCTTGGTCGTGAAAGGGGCCGAGGAGGCGGAGCATGCAGAGGCAATCTCCAAGTACCGAGACAAGGCTGAAGGGCAGAGGCCAAGAAACTTCGTAAGACCGGTGTCAACAAGTTTCTCATCAAGATAGCCGTAAGTGAAGGACTTCGGGTCATGCAAGAGTGCACGACCAAGGAACGAAGCAGGCAGTACGCGGTGCTGTACCTTTGCTACTCAGTGGAGTAGGCGGCAGGGTTGATGGAGAAGACGGTACAATCCCAGAGGCGACCTCATCTATCAGAGAATTACTCCAAGTTGGGGTGAAAACTTCCCGCATTCCAGAAGTTCGATGGCATTGAGAAGGTGAATCACAGTAGCTAACTCAACGCAAGGAGTGCAAACACTTCAAGTGCTTCAGAAGTGTGAGCAAAGAGCAGGCGAAGGCCAGTAACCAGCTCGATGCATGAAGTACAACCTCGTGGAGGCGGGCGAAGTCAAGTAACCTTTGCCTTCTCAACTCTTAAGAGAAAGGGGCGAAACCGAGTACCCCAGTTCTCTTATCTATCCAGCAGAGGAGCTCTGCACAAGTTCAAAGACCCTTCGAAGATAATGGAAGACAATAGTTGTCAAATCCTCACCAACGGTGATCAGTGCTACTGAGAGTAGATTGTCCGCTTCATTTCCCAACGAAATGCCAATCGAAAGCGGAAGTGATGCGAACCTACTTGGATGTGACAACTAACTGAAAGAAGAGTCAATGAGCAGATTTTGTGGAGGAAGGACCCAAAACTTCAGAAGTTTGCGAGGCGATGCTCGTTAAAGCTCCAACAAGCATCCACCCAGTTCAAGCAGCATGTGGAGATTTTGAGAGACTGGCGCAGTAAGGATGGTCTTTTCCTTCATTTGGTGGATCCGTAGGAATCAACGAGGATCAACACAACTCAGCCAACCCCACACCAGAGTCAGAGTCATTGGCGAGTTGAAGCAGCATGGCGGATCAAAGGTTCGACTACTCAAAAACAGCAGCGGAGAGCAGCTGGGAGCCAGGAGGCGCATTGCAGCTGGAGCGGAAGATTGAAGACTCAGCAAAGGCGAAGAGTTGCAGTGTTCACAAAGGCTTCGACGAGGACGTCGAAGGGATAAGTGGGGGAGAATGTCACGGACAAACTTTGAAACAGGATGTTTGATGTAATGCTTATATCTGTCCGTGTCTGTTGGCATGTTCATGCCTTGTACAGAATGTAGAGGGGCGGCCGAAGGCTTAATAGTCCCACTTTAGTTGGGTTGGTGGCCTCTTTAGGCTTGTAAATAAAGGTTGTGTCATGTGGACACGTGCGAGAGCTTTTCGGTCTGTAATGGACCATTTTACCCTTTGTTGTGCCACTATTCAGAGCTTGTAAAGTCTGTTTGTAATTTGCATTGTCTATGAAGTGTTTTTCGGAGATGTTTGCTTGTGGATCCCGATTGAGGCATTCTCTCTTGCCCGTTCTCTCTTTTGTTGGTCCTAAGGGACAATGAGAGTCTTCGGGGAGGCTGACCTTTGCGGACGGACACGCAAGGGTGCCGCACGACTTAGGCAAAACCAGCTAAGTCCGTGTCAGCGCGGCACGGAACAATGCAGGTCAGTCCACCCCGTGCGGGGTGTACGAGTCGGTCGCCCAGAGCATCAGTGGCCATTAACGAACCATGTACGGTCGACCCTCGACAGCATGTATAAAAGCCGACTCCTTGGCCAACACTGGGGGATCGGATCTCGGACACTTAAAAGACTCTCAACTCCACCTCATACTAACGTAAGCTTCAGAAGGGTCGAGTTGGGAATCCCCCTTCCGACTTTGGCTTGTGTGCAGGGATCCGACGTGAGAAAGCCCAGCATGGAAAAATCGACTCCCTGCACTACCTCGAGCTAACCCAGCCGACGACGCTCCGACCCGACCTAGCACCGACCCCCTCGCCTCAAGAATCCGCATGGACAACCTTGTGTTCTTAGGATCAAGGTATGCAATTTCGTACCGTACCAAAGTTTCGACGTTCGCTCGGTACGGTACGAAACTGTATACCCAGCGGTATACCGCTCGGTATATATATATATATATATATATATATATATATATATATATATATATATATATATATATATATATAATATTTTTATAAAAGGGGGACGTCGCGTCACCTCGGCGACATCGCCTTTTCCTTCTCCCACGCGGGGCGACGTCGTCGAGGCGACACGATGTCGCCTTATATATATATATATATATATATATTCGTTCCGCCCGGTTACAGGCGGTCGGTGTACCGGTAAGCTGACGGACCGGTACGTACTACCCGTACCGGGCGGTATTATTCGAAATTGCATACCTTGCTTAGGATCGAACCGAGCCGTGCTGACTCCCCGGCCACGACGTCAAGTTGTGCAACAGGTTTCATCTTCTTTCCTCTAGACATAGTTTTGTAGGTTCCTCGTAAGAAAACAAGGAAGAAGAAATAGTTGGGGCTGATTCAGAGAGAGACAGAATAGAGGAAAAGACTTTAAGCAATTAAGGCTGAAAGAAAGAAGAAAAACAATTCCTATAGGAATCAAGCTCTGATACTATAAACACAAGATAATATATTTTTTCTCATTCATTAGTCTTTTTTGTATACGCATATATAGGCTTATTACAACTTATACAATTAAGGAAATTGATTCTATAAAATATTTTATTATAATATATTCCTATAATATTGGTTGATTTGATACTAATTGAGTGACCCAAAATAGGAGGTAGATTCCCTTAATTATGGGTTTATAAAATCATGAGATTTTCTACATGTATATTTTGAATGCATATTTAAGTTTGTAAATTGCATTCTTATAATAACTTGCTAAAGGAGAACCATTGAGATTTACAAAGGATTTTAGAAAAACTTATTTAGGCAAACATATCAACAAAAAATCATCAATTAGTTGGCTTAGAAATTCTAAGAGCTATGTTGAAAATTGAAAAGTCTTTTGACCTTTCTAGGGACTTCCTTTGTATTAAGTGTACTTATTTACTGTTTAGGTATCCTAGAAGTCACATTTTGAATTTCTAAAAGGCATACTAATTTTCCAAGATATTACTCTTGGGAATCATTGTCTTCATTAATCGTACCAAGGCTCTTAAATCCCTATAAATAGTAGAGCTTGTTAATGGATCAAACATTTCATATTTGAATAAAAAGAACCGGATCTTCTCTAGTCTCTTACTCCCCTCTTTTATCTCACACTTCTCTTTCTCTTCCCCTCTCTCTCTCTACTTCTCTACTTTATTCTAGATCAGTTTAGTATTAGAGCCCATCAAGAAACCTGTCTTGTACCCCAATGGGTTCCAACTAGTGGCAAAAGCTTCAATCAACACTAAGGATCCTTGCACCTCCAATGCCAACCCCCTGTGTGGAGTTGAACTTTGGGACAATTGTCCCTATGGAATTGGTGGACCACATAGCTCTTAGTGTCGGGTGAATTTTTTGAAAACTTTACTAATATTGCTTTATTGGAAACAAAAATCATATATTTCATTAGATCGTGGTTTTCATCGCTTCCCTCCCTCATTTTCTCCCTTATTTTCCTATTTATCACCCTCACTCTCCCCTTTAGTTACAACTACAGTATTACTAAAATTTGAACCCTTGAAAAATGTCAAAAAAAAAACAAAAAATGAGAAAAAAAAGTGAGAACCATTTGAACCATTGCATTTTTACCTTGTGCATTGCAACAATTAACAACTTCGTCACCAAAAGGTAATTTATCAATAACATTAAAATCATGACTCGACAAGGTGAAAACCAAACCAATTCTGATGAATCCCTAAACCAATAGAGTGACGTAGATGCCATTAGGACCAAACTAACAAATCATGATACAATGTTGAACCAATTATGTGATCGAATGACCTAAGTCCTATAAGCTCTCCAACATCTTGAAAACGACCCATGAATGAAGAGGTTGATGAGTCGATTAAACAACATGTCCATTCTCCACAATCCATAGTTTCAAATCAAGAAATTTTACTTACTCCCTAAGCCCAAGTTCGAACAAATCCTAGGTCCACTTATAGGGCACCAATTCGCAAACATGCTGCAATAATTCCTGATGACCAAGCTTTTGACTTTAACAATGAATTCCTAGAACCTATTAGAAATCATAAACTCGAGGAATGGGCCAACGAGTTCAGTTTGTTGATAATACGGAGGGAATGGCTAAAAGAGTCAAAGTGGATGTGCCGAACTTTGGTAGGTTTGACCTAGATTTGTTTGTTGATTGGTTGGATAGCATGGAAGACTACTTTGAGTGATATAGAATGATTGATATTGAACATGTACTATTTGCAAAAATAAAACTGGTAGGGTCCGCTAGGAAATATTGGTAACATGTCCAACATAGTCTCGATTCTCGAACACCATCGAGCGCCTCCTATCACTCAATGGGAAGTCTAAGGAAAAATATTTACCAACCTACCTTCAAAGCCAATTGGTTGAACAATTGTTATTAAATAGTTGAATTCTAGTATGGCATAGTATTTGACCCAATTTAAGGAACTGGTACGGTACGGTACGAGCATATCGAGCAGTACGCTTTAGCATACCGCTCTCTCTCTCTCTATATATATATATAAGTTAAAAAATAAAAAAGAGGTGACGTCGTCGAGGCAACGTTGCCTTGTTTCTTCTCCCCACGCGCGGTTTCTTCTCCCCGCCGAGGCTTCTTCTCCCCGCACAGATGAGGAGAAGTTGCTAATGACGCCAAGGCCTTGTCGCCTTAGACGAGGAGGCGACATCTCATTTGCGGCGTTCGACGAGGGAGGGTGACGACGGATCAGGATCGTCGAGGGAGAGCGGCGCCGGATCTCCAGGTTCCCCCTTTTCTTCTCCCTCTTCTTCCTTTTCCCTCGGCTAATACCGCCTGCTACGGTAACGGGGCGGAAACAACCCCAATCGACGGTAACGCCCGGTAGTGGGCGGTCCATGTATCGGTTTGCTAGCGGACCGGTACGTACTGCCCGGTACGGGTGGTATCATTCGAAATTAAAATCCTTGTTGGAAACTAAAAATTTCAACAGCCATCACCACCATTGCCATTGTAATGGTCATATTCAGAGGAACTATTAAATCCATGCCAATATCCTATGGCCTCCTTGTAGATGTATATATGCCTACCGATGCAAGAATCACAACTGCAAGCTCGCAATTCTCATCAACATAGTTCACATGACTCACTCATCATGAATGAACGATTCAAATCTCCATGTATCATCGTCCTTCTTGTATACTTTCTATTGTAGCCTTAAGGCTTTTCAGATATCCAACTTTATCTTCAAATCTTGTTCAATCACTTGGGGTGCCTTTGTACTTGTTGCCATGTCTGAAAATCCACCATGACCAATGTAATGGTGCATGCACCATCAATGATGGTGGTTGCTCTAAGTGATAGGCATGCTTTTATGTTAGAATTGATACTTTGTCACTTTGATATCATTTCCTACAAACATTAACAAACTCATTCATGTGTATAATTATTAGGTTTTACATTTGATACTGAAAATATTTGGTTCCACATTGGTTGGAGATCAAGGTCTAATAAAGAGGCAAAGGTAAATCTATTCCTAGAGGTGCCTTTTAGGTCTACCTTGAAAGGATAAAACCATGTAGGGTTTCTCCAGAACTCACACTAGTGATGGCTAATATAGATCTTATCAGTGAATCCAGTCAATGCTTATTGCGCTTGATGCCATGTCAGCTATAGAAGATAAGGAAGAATCTAAAGGATGGATGTGTCATATTAGTAGAGCATCTAAAGGTCGATTGTTATATAAAGCTACCTTCTTATGAATGTTTTCATTCGTAACTTACTAAACGAATACTTACAGGCTTCTGATGCTTACAAAAATATACCGACTTTTGTCGTTAGAGGGGTTTTGTGAGTCATTTTTGAAGGAAGTGGGATATGAGATATGAGCATCATTCATCCTCAAATTGAGGTGAGCCAAAGGATACAAGCATTTTTTGCATATGGAAAAATATCTCCCTCTTCCAATTTCTGAATACTAAAAAATCTTTCCTCTTCCTGATGCGATAATACTAAAAAAATTGAGCGAGGTAGGGTAAATTTTTTCAAGTCAAATTGATAACCAAATTTGATCATATTAATATCTAACTTAGATATGCAATTATTTAGGTCGGGCTTTTGACGCTTACAAAAGTGTACCAACTTTGGTCGTTGGAGGGGTTTTGCTAGTCGATTTTGAAGAAAGTGGGTACAAGATACGAGCATCATTCATCCACGAATTGAGGTGAGCCAAAGGATACAAGCAATTTTTGCATATAGAAAAATATCTCCCTCTTCCAATTTCTGAATACTAGAAAATCTTTCCTCTTTCTGACGCGATAATACTTAAAAAATGAGCTAGGTCAAGTAAATTTTTCCAAGTCAAATTGATAGCCAAATTTTATCATATTAATATCTAACTTAGATCTGCAAATATTTAGGTTAGATATAAGACACATCATTAAATCTACAAATATTTGGGAAATGTCTTCATGTAAATCTAGAGGTTTCATGATAAGCATCACATCATGTTCTGAAGAAAGAACTAATGACAAAGCATAATAAACAAAAATAAACTACTAATTTTGAGTCTAAGCTTCAGATGTATCTTGACTTGGAAAAATACAGTGATGATTTCTGGAGTTTTAACCTTAATTAGCTAAAAATTAGAGCATTTAAACTATCATTACCAAATAGACATTTTAATCCTTGATTTGTGGTACCGTGACGTGTTAGATGCTGTACATTAATTTTGCCTAGTTGATGATTGATATCAAAACTGATTGGTATAGGTTGATATATACTGGTTTGACAGCTGCCCAGTCCGCAAACTGGACAATTTTGTCTGGTCCATTTCAGTATCCAGTGTATGGCCTACTTTGCTTCTTGTAGTGAATGACTAGTTTGTTTTGGTCTGGTCACCCAACTCCCTCACCCTTTTCTTATTTGATCCTTTGTTTCTCCCTTCCCTTTTGTTCCAGTCTACCAAACTATCTAAATCTCACTCACAAATCTTCATATTTCTCAAATCTAGCTTTGATTTCAACCAAATCAAGGCTCAATTTATTTTTTCTGCAGAACAAGGTAAATCCTAATCTTAAATTCAAATTTGACTTTAGTCTTTGTTGATTGCAGCTTTTTTCTTGCATAAGTTTTAGATCTATGCACTCCTCTTATAAATTCTTGTTGAAATGAGGCAGAATCTATACAAATCTAGCATATATCTATTTCTTAGAAGCTGTAGGTCAAGGATATAGGCGGGATCTACACAAATCTAGCATATAGGGGTGCAAGACTAATTCAGGATACAGCTTCTTTGTATGAGATTACTGGGATGTGTCTTGATGGGGAGGTCAAGGATATATCATATTGAATCAAGTCACTTAAGATTTAGAGGGACCTATATGGTCTGACCCTTATGTGTTGTAGCTGGTTCACCCCTACTAGGATGAGTGTCATCAATTTCCTGATTTATTGTAATAGAATGATTATCTTCCATAAGTCAGTTGATGCATCAGATAAGATTCATGACACAAGGTATATTTAGAACATGATGAAGACGATGGTGGATGAGATCGAAGATCACTATGTATTCCAAATAGTGACTAATAATGGTGCATAATTCAGGAAGGTTGGCAAACAACTGATGGACATGCTAGCACATCTTTTATGTATACCATGTGTGGCTCACTGTTTAGGCCTCATGATGAATGTCATTGACATACCCTTGTGAAGAGAACAGTGACAAATGCACAAAGTATTATCTACTTTGTTTATAATCATCATTGAGTACACTTGTTAATGTGGAGATTCATACAAGGTGAGCTCTTACGACCAAGGGTAACTTTATTTGCCACTAAATTTACCTTTCTAAAGTCCATCTGGCAGAGATAGAGTGGGTTCAAGGCTGTGTTCTCATTGGATAACTGAGGTTTTGCTAGCTCATCGGATGGAAAAAGGGTTGAGAAGCACATTTTGTCTAAGATTCTAGGATTTAGTGAGTGAGATTATTATTACCATAGAGCCATTATATGTAGTCTTGCATCAGGTTGACATCATATTGATGTGTTGGGTTGATGTAGAGAACAGATTACAAATGGGCTACATATATCACATGATATGCACTACCAGGGATGTGAGATCATGAGAGAAGACACTCCCTGATCCTGAGAGACCCGAGTATTATCTTTATATCATTGATCGGAGATGTGAGTTCCAAATGCCCATGGACCTTCATATTGCAAATATGAAAAAAAAAATTTTAATTGTTCATTAACTTTCCATGATTATTGTCTGCACATTTTAGTAACTATCGATCAATATGTTGGCTTGATATAGGTTACCATTTGAATATTGCATACTAGTACTGGTACGATCTTGCCACTAATGATGACCGCTTTCTGGCTTTTCACGAAATATTGTAAAATCATCACTAAACTGAAGTTAGACATCTACAATCAGTGAGGTATAATGTGTCATCATACCTTATTGTTCTTATGTAGTTAACTCATTAGTTCATATTACCTTCGGAACATCTATATGAGAGGTTTGACTTTGACACATGTGAAAACACTATCATTTCATTCCTTTATAACTGGGATCCTGTTGTCATTATTAACATATACGATTCATGCTTTTAACTCAATCATACCCATAACTTGATTGTTTAATTACAATTTAGCAGTTGAGTGGTGATTACAAAATGAATTGATGTACACCTAACTTGAGAAAAATTACTAGATGGAAGGCCATGAGGAGTACAATATCATAGTTGTTGGATTTTTTGTTGTTCAAGTTAGTATTCAGGAACTTTCAAGTGCAAGGGATACACTTTCGCCTGAGCCATTTGATACTGACCATTATTTATCTATCCAGGTGTTAACTGAGATGCCGACTAAACCAATATGGATGGTTGGTTTAATATATGTATAATAGGATTTCTCTTTCTCATGTGTTTCCACACATCACAGACCACACAACTTGGGAGTTACTCACCCAGCCTTCCGAACCAGGCCTGCCCTCTTCAATCTTCCTCCTTTGCCTCCTCTCCGCCTCCTACCCTCCTTGCTTCTTCTTCTGCCTCCTCCTCCTTCCTCCTTCCTCCCTCTGCAAACAGCAAAATGGCACCATGGTACACACTGCCGTATCATGTGTTGGTATGCCATCACGGACAGGACCTGTACGGTTTGGCCTCAGTACCCAAAATTGCATTCCATGCTTGAGTGTTCTTTGAACTCCGAGGACAACTGACAGTAAAGGGGGAAATTGTTGCTTGAAGGTGTCTAGTTAAGAGTTGATACACAATGCATCTTATGTTGGGGTTCTATCATGAATCAGATAGTGAGGTTAATTTCATGACCAATACAATCATTGAATGTTGTTTTAGCATCCTAGTTAATATTTTTTTTATAGTTTTTGGAATTAACAAGTGACCATTGATTATAGCATATTAGGCAATGCTGTGATTCATTGTTTCGGTTTGAGATAGCCTTTTCTTCCAATAGTGTCTTGGCAATTGGGTACAAGATAGTTAAATGCAAATCATATGGCTGAAAACAAGTCAAATTACAGCTTGAAAAGGAAGCTCTTGAGAAAGGTATTCCCCCAGGACAAGCTCATGACATAGATATCCCTCCTCCTAGACCTAAAAGGAAACCGAGTAGTCCATATCCACGGAAGTCCACTGGAGGTTCTCTTGCTCCTTCTGGGGAAGCAATATATGGGAAACAAGTACAATCAATGTCACTTCTTGGCATGAATAAAGTAATGGGCATTGGTGGTGATGCACTGCAAGAGGTAAACAATTTGCGTAAACACATTCTTTTTCTAATTTTTCTTATTTTCTTTAAGTATCAGTAAGCTGCTTTGACCAGAAATACACAGCAATGCAAAAGTTGCAAAGTAAAGAGATTTCAGAAGATGCTGGTTCCTCAGAAGTTCTTAGTGTCTGTCAAGATGATTTGTCTGCTTCCTTCTCTTCTGCAAACAACAGCTCCTCCAATCATGGCAAATACATGGAATTCTTGCCCACAAGGGAGAAAATAGACGGGAAGATTGCAATTAATAAATACTCAGCACCTAATGAAGTGGACCAGGAGCTAGATAGAAGTAGCAAATTCTTTGTAGATCATGAAATGGAAGGAGTCAATTTGACCCTAGAAGAAGGTGCAAGTACATCAAAGAATACTGTGGAAGGCAATCAAACACACCTAAAGAATCCTCCTCTCCATATTGTCGATAGAGATGGTGAAAAAAGCATGCAGACTGAAGATTCAGATGGTCAGAACTGTAGTGCAGTAACTGGGCAAGTAGGAGGGCATGCAAATGCTAACCCATCCATGAACCCTGTAATTTCTGCAATGCCGTTCCAGAACATACCAACAATTGGTTCCATGCATCATCCATTTCCAGCCCTCTCAGCCTTTACCCACTTCCACAGCAGTCAAGATGCTTATAGTTCATCCCTAAACATCTCATCCACATTTCCGAGTCTCATTGTTTCTACCTTACTACAAAATCCAGCAGTTCATGCTGCAGCCAGTCTGGCAGCATCATTCTGGCCAGCTGCGGGGCTGGAAACCTCTCTTCAGTCAGCCCCAGAAATATTTGCTGGGGAAATTCCAGAACAGCAGATGCACCCAACTCCAAGCTTGGAGGCCATTGCTGCTGCTACAGTTGCAGCTGCAGCTGCATGGTGGGCATGTCAGGGTCTCTTGCCATGGTTCCCTCCTCTTACTGGTTTTGCATTTGCTCCTCCAACCGCAGCCGCTGTCCCCTCGGTAGACATCGCCCGAGTTCAAGAAGCACATGGTGGCACTAAGGATAAACCTTTGAAAGAAGATCAGCAACTTGGAAATCAAAATCAGATCAAGGCTCAAAAACCTCAACATCACTCTTCTAAATCATCATCATTATCATCGTCAGACTCAGATCAAAGTGGAAGAAGTAAAAACTCAAACGATCTGAAAGCCACTGGATCTGACAAGTTCAAGCCATTAGCTCTTAGTGGCTTACAGGATTTAGAGAAGGCAATGAATAATAAGAAACAGGATCGTTCTTCTTGCGGATCAAACACACCATCCGGCAGTGAAGTGGAGACAGATGCTATAGAGAAGAATCATGAGAAAACCAATGATGAGGCTAAAGAAGTCTATTTCAGTAATTTTTCAGCTTGTGAGACCAACCATCGCAGGCTCAGAAGCAGTGGAAGCATGAATGAATCGTGGAAGGAGGTCTCCGAAGAGGTTGTAATATGAAATTTTCTTCTGAACTCATTTCCCAATGAGAGTTGGATGCTTATTACTGCTTGTCTAATTTGTCTTCTTTTTGTCAGGGTCGACTTGCCTTCCAAGCACTGTTCAAGAGAGAGGTACTTCCACAAAGTTTTTCTCCTCCACAAACTGAAGCAGCAGCAACTGTGATGAATAAGGAGGAAACCACTAAATTGCCAATCGATTTTAACAAGAATGTGCACCATCCAACCGACCTTAACCATCTTCATGATGACGCAAAGGAAGAGATGTGCATGCGAAGCAACGACAGCATAATACAGGGAAAGCTCAAGATTCGTCGAACAGGATTTAAGCCTTACAAGAGGTGTTCGGTAGAAGCTAGGGAGAACAGGGCAGCAGCAGTAGAAGAAGCTGGTAGCAAGAGGATACGTCTGCAAGGGGAAGCTTTGACCTGATGTCAGTGTTTCGAATAGCTCCCTGCTCGTTCCTTTTTGCATGTACAATTTGCCTTGTGGGTTTATGAGACACGAAGTTTGCCAAGCATCAAAACTTTGGAACTTACTCTGCACTTCATAATATGTAGTAGTCTTGATTTGTCAAGCAGTTCTCCCTATTAACTCTATTAAACTGAAGTTGCTTTCTGTTTTTGATCGAATAATTTCTGTCTATTTTATGTTATTGAAGATTCTACTTGATTTTATTTCATTCTTGCCAATAATACAAGTTTTATAGTAAGTTTTTGAAGTTTCTGGTAGAGGATTATATTTGATATCTTGTTTGATGTTTATCCTCTTTGTTAGATCCAGAATTATCAGGTAGCTTCTTATGAAATCTGGCTCATCTTCTTGTTTATTACTCAGCGGCTTTATTACGTTATTGACAAGAACTGGAAGCAGAGACTTTTTTTTTTATATATATATCAGTTTTGGCAGGATACTTCTTATTAGACGATATTTTATAGTTTCATAAAAATAGCCATCGTAAACTGGTCAGACAAGCTAAGCTAGCTTTGTCACTCTCGACGGAAGACAATTCACCTGTCGGTCGCTACCATTCTATTTGGCGACTTTGTTTTTTGTTTTCATTTTCTACTCCGTTGGACTTTTATGTTTTCATTTCTGGACTTTCTTCACTGTTGACGACACCTATAATAAATGTGATTACTAGACGTATCTCCGAATCGTGTTATGCTTACGACGGTTAGGACAATGTCAACACTCGGACTAGTCTACTCTACCAACAATTAGAAACTATTTATCTATAGTTATAAACAGAAAGAGATTAGCATGCCATCTTATTAATGAGCATGTGAGAGGAATGTGGATGCTCGCATTGGTATGAGCATGAGCATGAGCATTGGGTGAGCAAGCAATTGCTCACCAATCTCCCTCTCAAGTATGCACCGTGGGTTGGTTGTTCATTCAACCACGGAAGGTGCTCTCTCTCGGCCAACATGTGACCCTACCTGCCCATCCTTACTCGACGGGCACAACAATCATATTCTTCTCCACTGAGCAAGAAGAAGAAGAAGAAGAAGAATCCAACCGTCCCCCAAATCAAATCATTGGTGAGTTGACGGCCGATCACCAGTGCTGGAGCAGTTCAACCCCTTTGCCATCCGATGTCACATCATCGACAACTCAGCCAAACCATATCGTGTCTCCTGCCAAAAGTCAATCCGGGTAGAGCCATTTTTGTCGGAAGCATATGCCAAGATTCGTTGACTTCTCAACACTCAGCGTCTGCATAAAAAATAATCAATCAATCAACGTCCTCTCAAAGATGCGATCTGATTGTGTGTCACAGAACTTTCTAGGTGAAAGCCTTTATATATATATATATATATATACTGATTGCTGGTTGTGAAGAGAGAGAAATATAAGAAAGGGCTGAGGACAGACGTGGTAAAATGGGGATTTCGTTAGGGGACAAAGTCGTCATTTGAGTTTTTTGGACGCCGCCACATTTCTAGACAGGTTGGGCCCGAGCGCGGCGGGGTTCCAGTGCTCGATGGGGTACGACGGGCTACTGATGTCGCGGGAGATCTCCGGCTCCGCCGTATGGCTTCTCCGTGCGTCGGACCTGAACCTCACCAATGGGCTCAGGCAGGCGGAGAAGCCCGAGACGGCGCTGATGCTGCGATGTGGCCGGTGGGCTGCTGGGAACAGCCGCATCGGCGTCGGGGTTGGCCTTCGCCGACACTTGTCGCTGGTGTATCCGTTGCCGTCGTCGTTGTCGTCCTCGTACTCCATTGTTGGCGGCATTCCCCTCTCTACTGTTCGGCGCGATCGCCGCGCTCCCACCGGCGGCGCCTCCTCCTCCTCCTCCTCTGCGGCCGAGGAGAGATGCGCCTTCTTCCTGCGGCCTCGGATTAGAGCTGAGAACCAAGAACCCGGTGCCGAACCCTTGGAAGCCCCCAAACCGGGCTCCGCCTCATCCGACCTGTGATGCCCGAAGAAGGTCCTAAAAGAGAACCTGCGCCTGCGTCCGCCGCTGATCTCGCCGAACCGGCCGCCATCGGCCGCATCGCCGAAGGTGGGGCCGACCTGCGGGGTGCTGAAGAACCGCGTGTTGTGGTGGGGGTGGGGGTGGGCAGGGGAGGCGTCGAATCCGACGGATCGACGGTGGGAAACGTAAGGGGAGCTGGAACGGGGGAACACCAGAGGCGGCGGAGGCTGCGGGGGTGGGTCGGATCTCCGGCGACGATGGTGGTTGGCGGAGAGCTCGTTCTGGGCGGCAACGAGGGCGAGGAGGCGTTCCCGGAGGCAGGAGGCGCAAACGCCGACGCCCTGCTCGTACGGGTGGCTCTTGCACTTCATCGCGTTGCCTTCGCCATATCGCTGCCGGTGCTCCGCCATCGGCCACTGCCGCCGCCGCCGCCTCCTCCCCTCCCCGATCTCGCCATCGACGACGCCCCTAACCGAGCAGAACAAAACCTCCAACCAAACGCCTACGGTTGAGAGATTGCTTGCCTACTTCGTTCCCTCGAGCTAATCAATGGCATTTATACGGAAAAATTAACTAAAATATCCCGCAGGAGTAGCTTAAGGCGGCTGAATTCCGCAACGGGATTAGGTGGCTCCGAGACGCCGACCGTCGAGTATTTGGAAGATTCATCCTTGGTTCAGGATAAACGAAGCGAATCTGAAGAGCAGAGTACCGGTCAATGAGCGCACTCGTACCGGAAGGTGTTGTGAAGGAATACGACCAATATCTACCCTGACCACGCGTTTATTGCCCGATTGTGATCCTGCAAAAAATGGACCCCGCGGGGACCCACGGACATCTCGAATCGCATGGCGGGTAAGTTCAACTCAAAACCCGCATTCATGTAAGTAGTTACTGAAATTTCCTTATCGTTTCGTGGTTTTGTTAGGGAAGGCGGGGGGTTGTTGTGGTAACTAACGCCAGCGACGACCGCTGGTAACGGAGCCCGTCTGATACGGAACAGACGTTAGAGACGGCACGTGCGTACTACGACACCACCAACGACGCACAGCGCGCCAATTCAATTCTCACATATGTCGCGACTATAAATTATGAATATATATATATATAAGATAAAAGAAATGTGATATATATGGCTCTGTAAACAGTGTATGTACATTTCGTATCACTTAATTGTTCTACTCAAACTCATTTTAGGGTATCCACCACTAGATTATGTAAGACTTTGCTTGACTATCCAAAAGAAATCAAACTAGAGGTTCCTATAACTAAAATTAGAATAAAATAGAGCACTTTCTGGGTAGAATGAGAAGTTGGTCCCAAGTTTATAAATAAATAAGGATTTTAATATTTTATTTTCATAAGTATAAAAATCATAATATAACTAACTTTTAAAAATATAAAGACCGAAATGATAAATATAACTAATTACAGAGGATAATATAATTAACTCACTTTTTTTTATCATAAGTTCCAACTAATAGGATAGGATTAACCTCTCATGAGTTGTCACTTTGATCGACAATTTTAAGGCTCGGCTGAAGAACCACCTAATTAAGAGACGAATTAGATCTAAGAATCAAATGCGACATTAATGTCAATAAATGTAGTAAGGTTTCATTTTCACACGGCATCAACACATGCAATCTGTGCGAGAAATTTTGAAGCATCGGGTCAATTAGAAAAGGATAGACCACAGCATAAGCAGATACGACTCTATAATCCAAATGAGGACACTAATAAAATTGAACTAAGCATGATCAAATAGTATCGCTATGTTTGTCCGGTTCAAGGATCGCACCATAGCAACGATCTTTCCGGGATGCACAACCACCAGATTAGTTAATAGTGGGTTTCTAATAGAAGTTTGACTCTTACCAAATCCAACGCGGAAGTTTGAAGAGTATGACAACCAACATGACTTCAATAATTGAATCTCAAATGACAGCAGAGCAGAAACATTCAAAGTCAACCACAAGTCAACCACATGAATTGTAAGTTTCTTTTAGTGTGATTTCCTGTACGACTAAATCCAATGGGAGACCAGTCATAATAAGGAACACTGATAGGCCATTGGTCAAGTAGAATGAACTTAATACGATTTGCAACAAGTCCTCGAACACTAAAGAGCTACTTAAGTATCAATGATCCTATAATAAGAGAGTGGTTTATGCATATATATAATCATGAAGAATTTGCCTTTCTAGAAAGAGGAAGATGAAAAAAAAAATAATAGGTGCATATGCAACATCATGAATATGCATGCGTAAAAGCACAAATTCTTAATTCAAGCATGATGCAGAGCCCAAAATTTACCAAAAATCTTTTCAGTAGCATGTCCTGTTATTGATCAAAGCATTGCAGAAAACAAAATTTTACTCGCACCATTCATTTAATAACTTTTTGGTTTCCGCCATGAGAAAATTTTCATTAGTTCGACCAAGTAAAAAATGTTCATTCAGAAGACTCTGACAAAATGTAGATATGCTTGTTATATATAACATCAGGAGCAGAAAAATGAAAACTACAATATGTATCAAGGCATTGGTAGAGAGAGGCAGCAAGTGAACAATCAAATGCGGCAAGGAATATAACCAATGATCATATACGATAAACAGTTGTCACATTAGTGGAAATACATAGAGGCAGTAGGTTTACAAGGACAGGCGAGCCCTGATCCAGGAAAATATCTGCAAGAACCAAAGAAGAGGGAAATATAATTTGTGTGGTACGTTAACATAATTGCTGACACCATATTGAAATACCAAGACACCACAAATCAAGATTTTATGCATATATGATAATATTGAAATTATTAGACATGCAAATCAAAGTCCAGTGTATTTGTCAGTAACGTAAACCTTACTTGTCCATGTTACTAGATATATGTAGTAGAGTTCGAAAGTGGAAAGGAACATAGATGGGGGAAGCATGAGAGTTGATTGACTTCTTTTCTGGAAACTTGAGATGATCTTTTGTACACTATAATATACTCTTTAGACATTTTACTACCAAAATATAATGTTCATAATTCAAGCAGAACAACATATACCTTCCAGAATGCATACACTATTATCCTCCTTGCAGCTCCACATAACCTGCATAATGCAAAATAAATCACCGATAAACATCAAATTTATCCCTTCTGTGCTTACTTAAGTTTGTAGCAATATCCAAGGTTCTAGAAATATCACTGAACTTAGGATGATCATCATCTTGCATGCAAATAAATTGGCTGGAGAATATACCCAGTGCAAAGCCAACAAGAAAATGGAATAGCTACTGCTGCTCAATACATAGAGCAGCAAAATTCTCAACTAATATCTGTTATAAGGGTCAAGGAATCACCTGTTCATATAAAACACCATGTATTCATGTCCCGTTAGAGTTCTGGTACTTGGATTGCTCAAGTAATTTGCCTGGCAAAGGAATGTACCAAATGTTGTTCATGTACAGAGATGAGACTTCATTGAAAACGGCGACAGGATGATGGTAACTACACCTTAGCAATGAGCGGAGCAAAAATGACTTTTACATCCTCAAAAACCTCATCGACAGGCTTTGCTGCATCAACCTGTGAGAAAAATATATCACTCAATAATTCAAGATTTTCTTAACAAACTTATGATGCATAATATTCATATTGGTCTATGAATGTATCATTTTAAGAATATGCATAACAAGAATATTGGTCTATGAAAGTATCATTTTATGAATATGCATAACATGCATATTGGTCTATGATGCATAACGTGCAAATTTATGAATAGAAAGTATAGTAGAGCACCGATGGCTTGTAAATCCCCAGCAAGAGAACTGCAACTGTACTTAAAAAGTTGTGATAACATATTACTTCTTGGACTAACGGTTGTCATAGAAATGCAATAATCAACTGATTAAGAACTACAAAGTTAGATAATCACAGGGATAGAGTTTGATTAACATCGAGAATGTAACTGCAAGTTAGACCCCCAAATTGATGGAATATACAAACTCAACAGCTGGATGACACATCATCAGGGAGCCATTTGAAAAGCATGATCAAAGACTACCAAATGACAACATTGGGAAGCTCTTAAAAAACAACAACTGAGGAATTACCTTCCGGACTTTGCCCTTCAAGTCGTAATGCTTAATTACAGGCAGAGTGGATTCCTTAAAAACTCTAAAACGTTTCCGCATGGTCTCAGTATTATCATCAGCTCTTCCCTGAAATATAACATGGACTTGAGGGACAAAAAATTGACTGTCAAAACAAGGCAAATTGGTGACAAATTGTAAAACCTGGTTGCGACTTAAAATTCGTCGCTCCAACTCATCCTCTGGGCAATCAAGGTATAAAACAAATTCTGGCTCGATTTTTGTCTGAGAAAACAGATGAAAACTTGAGCTAACGATATGCATCATGATACCTATTCATTATATCAATTAAATGTAGAAAAACAGAATTTCCAAAAGAGTAAGCAAATATCATCGACTAAACAAGTATCAAATTGAAGACTTACAATATTCTCAAAAGCAGCACGATTCTCTTCATCTCGAGGAAACCCATCAATAAGAAACTTGTCATTTGCACTGTCAAGCATAGCCCTTCGTAAGAGCTTAATTGTAACTTCTGGAGGAATAATTTTTCCTTCGTTCATCATGTTTTGAATCATAACTCTGAACAAATAACAGAATAAGGAACAAAATGAGATGAATGTTCAAATGAAGTAAATAAAACAATCAATTAACAGGAAAGAGATTTATTAAAATGCTTAAAGAGAGGGTGTTCGACAGAGTCGGGAATATGGACAAAAAAATAGACCAATGAATCATTTCCATCTGGTTCAATTATATTCATCGAATCCTCAGTTCATAGTGTTAGTTGCCAAGGCAATTGTATAGCTATTCCACTATAGAAAAGCTATTTCATTTATTTTAGATCATCTCTTCCGTGTTGCTTCCATCTCATGATCAGGCTCCGATTGCCTCAGCTATCCCTTCTGCTTCTTTGAACTAAAATTCTCCATCCCTTATACCCCTTGCAAAAGGTACTCAGCTCTTCCTGCACAGTGCCTGATCACTCTCTTCTTCTCTCCCCTTCCCTACCCCTCTCCCTATTTTGTCTCAAGACCAGTAGCCAATTTAACTCATTCACATGTCTCTTTCACCAAGTTTTGCCCACCAGTTTATTAAGAAAGCACCATAAATTAGCCCTTTGCCCAACTGATTATCACCTCGGTGCTGCTTACTGCATGCTGCCTTCTATAAACATCCTCCACTCATTCTTGGTTTCTGTTCAGCCAATTAATGGTTATGGTACTCCAGGACATCCCAAGCAATTCAGGTCTAATCCCTTGACCAGAATGGCATAAGACAAGCTTCGATCAGGCTGGGAAAGACATACACCGCATAAATATAAATAATATATTTCAATAAGATAAAGGCATTCATTATATAATACCCATTTCTAGAACCAGACGTAATTTCCGCACGCAAAAGATCACCAGCACTAAGATGGGTAAAATTAAAGTGTTGAACAATCTTTGCACACTGTGTGCCCTTTCCACTGCCAGGACCACCTGTAACATGTATGATGTGTTAATTGGCTATCAGCATCAGTAGTTATAAAATATTTAACAAGAGAGAGATGTTAGTCAGTGGAAGGAAAGAGAGAGGAAATAGATAAAAGAAAAAAAAATTGACCACCTCTATTTTGAATCTCTCCAAAGCAATTGAGCAAAGTATGCCTTTAGATGCAAGGTTCGAAGAGTATATTAGACATTAATGCACATGACCTACTATGCAATTATCACAACGAATGGTGAAAATTTGATAGAGTATCTCACCAAAAAAATCTTCCATACATGAGACCACGAGCATTTACTATTTAGGGTTGTAATCTTTTGGATCCTTGAATTAAATTTATAATTAATAATTTGATTTTTTGGCACAACCGTAAGGTAGCTAATTTGCAGCGTAGTGACCATCATTCAAGTCATGGAAAAAGCTTCTCGCTTATAAGGGTAAGAATGCATTCATTGAAACAAAATATTGGTGGGAGACTCATGCAATAGGTCACGCTTGTTTATTAATTGACATGATGGAAACATAATGATATGTTTCTAATGACAAGTTCTCATAAACAGGATGACAGTCAATAAGATGCCACAACTTCAAAGAAATTTTGATCACTCTAGGGAGAAAACATCAAATTTATTTATTATATGGCAACTGCTTCACACATGAAAAGAGTGTCAAAATTGTGGTTGGACACTGAAAACCAAAAAGAGTGATGTCATAGAAAGTCAATTATAAAATTATATTTGACCAAACCAGCTGAGTACTTGACATAATCCTATTGTAAGGCAACCGGTACTCACCTAAAACAAACACAACTATGATTTTCTTGTCCCCTGGAAATCCATCAACAATATCCTGCATACAGGTATAGCAATTATACTTTGATACTTAGCATGGCATCAAGTTCGTAATGCTTTTTTTTCTATTATTGCCATAACATGCAAAGTAAGCTTCAGTCTTAGTTAGAAACATACAAGTCTAGACAACTATGTTGAAGTGACAATAATGCACTAACTTTACAAAGAAGAAAGCATAATAAACTATACTGTTGAATCAGTTTTTTAAATCACATAAATAAGAGCAATAATGGCGATAGCCAAAAGCAATTGCAAACAGAAACACCTGGAGACAGAATAACCTCAGGAGACATGTGTATCAAAGAAAGAGAAGTGAAGTGGTAATACTTCCAGCAACATAAAATGTGGAACTTCATTAGGAGTAAGACAAACTTTAGAAAAGATATATACAAAGCAATATTGAGGTCCAAAGGCCAAAGAGGAAGATACCTTGCTAGCATCAGCCATACCGTCCACACAAGTAAGTTAGATTTGGAAGTCTTGTATCTGCAGCACCAAAGAGAACTAGCTCCATAAAGTAAATATAGACCTACTCTGAACAGGCAAATAGATAAGAAGCTTTGAAGGTGCACCCAAAAGGAAATTAGTCCGAAAAACACATCGAATTAATTGGGAAACCATCCATGGTTTAAGCTGCCATCAACCATTCAGATCAGAACCCTGGATTTTATGTATCAGCCTTCATTAACACGGAAACATCCTAACCTCCTTATCTCGAATCGAGAGGAACAGGTAAAGCGATCAGATCCACCGGCGGAGAAAACGAAAGCAACGAATGAGTTCGGGAGATCCGAACAACGCGATCAATAGTCTTATACGAAGAATCCCTGCTAAGCAGCCAAATGGAAGCATTCCGAGAGGAGAATCGCATCAGATCCAAAGATTAGAAGGTAGGCAACGCGGATAGTCACCTGAACGGAGAAGCTTTGCAGGAGATTCCTCCCTTCGTCAATGGGGAAAAAGAACATGAATGGAGGAGCTCGGCAGGAGATACTTCGCTTCGTCGAGGGGCGAACAAGACCGAGGGCAGAGTATTGCGGCAAGTAACGAGACAAGGCAACGAGGCGGGAATCGCATGGAATGCTTATATAGTAGCCAACAGGCAACAGCACGATGAGATGAGATGAAATGAGATGAGATGAGATGAGATGAGATTTTTAAGAATCCCCAACAAAATAAAAAATCTTAAAAATTGATTTATAAAAATCTAAATATTCGATTTTTACGAATCACTGTGTAATTAGTGAGTGTGGCAAAGATTAGTTGTTTTTATGTGGGAAAGAGAAACTTACACGAAGTATAGATTAAGTGAAAGCCATTCGGCGACTGGCGGGCAAAATTTGATATCAAAGACCATTACCTGACGGACTGATGCCCTCGTGCCGCGTCCTATCGTCGTCCGCCATCCATCCCCGCGACCTCCCTCTGCTCCAATGCCTCTCCCGACGCGACCTCCGCGCTGCTCGCCGCGTCCTCGATGACTCCGCCCACCACCCCGGAGCTGTCGTCCGCTGGACCTCCGCCATTTCCCGCTTCGCCAGCGCCGGCTTCCTCCCCGAGGCCGTTGCCCTCTTCGACCTCATGCCCCGCCGCAACCTCGTCACCTGGAACGCTCTCCTCGCCGCTTATCTCCACGCCGGCTGCACGTCCGCCGCCCTGGACCTCTTCGCTCGGATGCCCGGCCGCAATGTCGTCTCCTACACCTCCGCCCTCTGCGCCCTCGCCCGCGCCGGCCGGATCGACGACGCCCGGGCACTCTTCGACGCCCTGCCGGAGCGCAACGTCGTCTCCTACAACGCCATGCTCACGGCTCTGGCCAGGAGTGGGGACCTCGCGGGCGCTCGGAGGCTGTTCGACGAAATGCCCGAGCGGAACGCCGCATCCTGGAACTCGCTCATTGCGGGGTACGCCGAGCGAGGGCACATGGCGGAGGCCAGGAGCCTGTTCGACGAGATGGTGCGGTGCGGGTCCGCCAACGTGGTGTCGTGGACGGCCGTGATCGCGGGGTACGCGCGAGCGGGCGACGTCTGGGAGGCGTACGATCTGTTTCGGATGATGATTCCCGACCCTAACGTCGTCACCTGGACGGCCATGATGGGGGGGTTCGCGTGGAACGGGTTCCATCACGAGGCGGTCTCTCTGTTCCTGGATATGAGTCGGACGGCGGATCGCTTGGAGCCCAACGGTGAGACTCTGCTGTCTTTGATCTACGCCTGCGCCGGCATGGGGTTCCCCTGCTTGGGGAAGCAGGCGCACGCGTACGCGCTGGTCCACGGGATGGACGGCAATGGCGAGGACGGGAGGCTAACAAAGGGCTTCATCTATATGTACTCTCGATTTGGGTACATGGATTGGGCTCGCCACATATTTGACAGAAGTATTCGCAGGTGTGATGCGGTCTGCTGGAACTCCATGATCGAGGGGTATATACGGATCGGACGGCTGGAAGAAGCCCGGCGCCTGTTCGACGAGATCACCGTTGATTCCAGAGAGCTGTCGTGGGTGACCATGATCGTCACGTGGACCATGATGGTGTCCGCCTACTTCGACGCTGGGGACTTGGCGGAGGCGCGGCGGCTGTTCGAGCGGATGCCGGAGCGCGACGCCACCGCATGGACGGTCGTGATCTCTGGACTCGTCAGGAACGAGCGGGTGGCGGAGGCCTTCGGGGCGTTCGCGGAGTCGCGTGCCGCCGGGTTCGCGCCCGAGGGGCACGCGCTCGCGGCGCTGCTGGGGTCGGTCGGATCGGTGGCCCGCCTCGAGGTCGGCGAGCAGGTGCACGGACTGACAGTGAAAACCGGGCCCGCGTCCGACACCGTGCTCCGCAACGCCCTCGTCGCGATGTACGCCAAGAGCGGCGACTTGGAGGGCGCGCGGAAGGTCTTTGAGGAGGAGGACGCGGCGGCGGGGAAAGGAGGAGGGTGGCGCGACGCGGTGACGTGGAACACGATGGTGATGGGTCTGGCGCACCACGGGCGGGCGCACGAGGCGCTGCGGCTGTTCGTGGAGATGAAGCAGGAGGTGGAACCGGACGGAGGCACGTGCCTGGGGGCTCTGACGGCTTGCGATCACGTGGGGATGGTGGACCGGGCGGAGGAGGTGTTCCGGTTCATGGTAGACCGGGGGATCCCGGTCGGGGCGGAGCACTACGCGTGCGTGGTGGACATGTTGGGTCGGGCAGGGCGGTTCGAAGCGGCGGAGCGGTTCGCCGGGTCGGCGCAGGCGGCGGCGGCGGCGGCGGGGGTGGAGGCGTGGGGCGCGTTGCTGGGCACGTGCGGAATGGCGAGGGGCGGAGGCGAGGAGACGGCGGTGGGGGAGCGGGCGGCGCGGATGGTGCTGGGGATGGACCCGAAGAATGCGGCGGGCCACGTGGCTTTGTGCCACGTTTACGCCAGGAGCGGGAGCCACAAGGAAGAAGTGGTGGTGCGGGCGGAGATGGGGAGGAAGGGGGTGAGGAAGAGGCCCGGCTGTAGCTGGATCGGGTGGAGGGGGATGGTACACGCGTTTGTCTGCGGGGATAGATCACATCCACAGACGGACGAGATTTACTCGATGCTAGCTCAGCTCACTAGCGAGATAGGAAGCCTTAGCAATGGATAATGTATAATGTACAGGGACTTTTGGAACATTTCCTTGGGAAAAGAACATTTTTTGTACCGTTATGATACAGTTTTGCTTACGTGACCTAATCTATATGAACTTTGTTGAAATAAAACAACATAAAAAATGTGCGAAAGAATGTTGACCAAAGCACACCCAAAGGAATAACAATAGCTGTTACATCTTGTGCAATCACAACTTATGCGAAATGGGTACGAATGCTACATGCACATAAATGGGAATGAAAGCGACAACCATGAAAATATCGAACAAAATTTCTACGCCACAGCAGACATCTAGTCATTCAAAATACATTACATACGACATCTAGTCATTCAAAAGACATTACAAACGGAAACAACATTAAGCTGTCGTGCACCACTACGTTACCCGAACGGCGAGGCAACTGGCCCAGCAAGAGAATCTGATCTCTTTATGCTTCCCATACCACAGATGATACATCCAGGTGTGGAAAGTGCAGAGAATTTTGAACCACAAAGGTCACAAACATCGTGCCCAATGGTGGAAAGGCGACTGAGAGTGGCAGCACAGAACTGGGAGGGGTCCTCAAATGGGTCAATGGATTTGTTCGACAAACCCCTTTGCACACACATATCAGTGAGACCCCTCAGCTCCTCTTGCTTGCTTGGGGGTGCCTTCGAGAGGAGGAGATCAAGCATTTGTTTCGCATAAGCATAATTTTGAACCTCCATGTTCCTCTTGATTGCTGTTCTAATGCAGTTGATGCGGTGTTTTGCCTGGAGGGGCAGGGAAGCAAGATGACGTGACAGTCTTGCCATTTCATCTTTTGCACTGAGAGCTCCAGGTCCTTGAACCTTTTGGAGGCGAGCAATTTCCTGAAATAAGTAAATGTGTCAATCCAAAGCTGCCAGTAACCAATAAATGTCATGGTATCAAGAGTATGAATAACAATGCCTAGAACAGATACAGATGACAAGGTTAATGTCAACAATTATGAAAATTTGAACATTACACCTTCCAGAAGAACAACTCTATTCGTTGTAATTAAGTATATAAAGAAATATACCAATTGTATAAGTTATTAGCTAGTGCTACAACTCTGACTGATCCCACCCACACAAGGAATGCCAATAATGATATGATTAGTAACTACCAAATGCAGTTTCAAATCCAGTTCAGTGAAAATACAAACACAGAAGAGACTAAATATAGGCACGAGGCAATTTGTCCCTACAGTATATTAGTTAGACTAACTTGTACTAAAAATGATCACATCATTCACTCACCAATCATAGTGCAATAAGAGATATATATTACAAGAATATCAATGATTCCAAAACTAAAGGTTCTAACTTCTTAGTCAAAAGTTATATCTCAATGAAAGTTGATTACTGGCAAACCTAACCTGATGAAATATAAGGGCAATTCTGCTTTCAGCTAAATCCTTAAACATTTTTTATATAAAATCTTTTCAATTCATCTGCTACAAGTAATGTGTTACAAATGCATTGTTCTTTCATCCCAACACCTAGAACCAAAGAAAAAAAAACCCTTGCAAAATGAGTCATAGGCTTATGGATTCTGTGTATAATTCTAAAGGTAATTGGTTCCATATAAGCATAAAAACAGGGTAAGATCAGCATATAATTACCAGTCTGCTGGTATGGTGGTGCAGACTGGACCCACACGGGTCTGATACCAAAGCTGTAAACATTTCTCTATGGATACATCTTAAGAGAACTTTGTTTCTTGAATATCGATCTAATCTACTAGGATTGAGATGGACATAGAGTTACTTATACAATTTTATATTACTTTAATTAGTAGACTATGATCAATGAAATTAAACAATAGTCTTATTTTACATTAAATTCATAGTATTCTCTCTAGCTTCTTTACTAAGTTGAGCTTTGGCACCATAATGAGATAGCACCTTCGCAACATGGGAGACCATGCTTTGAGTCATGGAACTACTTTACCAACAACAATACCAACACGTGCACTAACCTTTTCCACACCTATACTAACAGGAGCCTCATACAATAGAACATCCTTTTATCGAGCATTAAACTAGGGTTAAGGAAATTAAAATTTTAAAATAATAATCTTATTTCATTTATCATAAATTTGTAGTATTCTTTCCATATTCTTTCATGATAAATATTTAGTGACATGTTTAAATACCCTTTATCATTTATCAAGTTGTAAGCCTCAAGGATCTTAATTCGATTGCCATCGATGTGGAATAGGGTTGTGACAAGATTTTAATCCTTAGTAATAACTACATATTCTAATACTATAATAAAATGTCAAACTTTGTCATATATACTACAGTACAATTAAATTATCTGTTACATCTACATATATATTACTTTATTTTTTTCAAATATAATGATGCATTCAGCATATCCAAACCATACAGATGTATATGTTTTGGAGAAAAATAGCCATAGAAAGAGAATTAACATAAATTTTGGAAGTCAATATATTTCCTCAACTGAATCATATGACTCTATAATATATTTATTTCTTTTCTGTTATTGTTTGTACAATTGAAATGCATAGATGATCTAGCACTTCACTGTCACAACAAAGTACCACTCAAATTGTAATATCTATGCAGTCCTTTAAATGCCAATGACCAGTTTCATGTTACAGATTTGTACTAGAGCAACATTCTTTCTTTTTCCTACTCAGAGAATAGATATGATGACTGTACCAGGATAGCATCCTTCTTAATAACTTGCAAGAAAAAACTCCCTCTCTGACTTGAGATCAAATATTCTACAAGCTATAATATGCTAGAACACTAGAATCCACGGGAAGAAAAGGAAAGGAATATTCTATACTATAGTTGATCAGTCAAATACTACTGTGTGACATGGTTGAAATTTTAACAAATTTGGCATACTATAACACTTCTATGCTACCAAAAAGACACAAGTACAGCACAGAGAAATTTTTGAAGGGTGTATTTCACTATTTTGTATCATTTTGTACTTTCTTGAAACATATTGGTTTAAGCATTAATTAATAATGCTAAGAGGTAAAGAAAATTATCAAACTATGTATCACACACCCTTGGCTTTGCAAGTTAAATAATGTTTCTGAATTGTGGATAGTACCTGTAGTATAGCAACCGCTATCTTGTATTGGGCACAGATCGTTGCCTGTGCTTTAATATCAGATCCACGTGACTGATCCTTAGCAAGAGCCAAGAAAGCTTCATCCAAGCAAGACAAGGCATCAGAAAGTTGATTTTGCTCAAGGTGCGCAAGGCCTGTCTTGAAACATACTGAAGCAGCAGCACCACGAGGAACCTACACAAATTATGGAGACATAAATCAAGTAATCAACCAATGTATCAAAGCTATTTTTGTTAATCTGCGAACATGCTTACCTGGCCAGGGCGCACAGCAGTAGGTTGAGATGGAGGGAGAGGTGAAGTTTTTGTTGCATTGTCCCCAGAGTTGGACCCTTCGAGAAAACTGAGATCAACTGGCTGTACAGTGTTGGGACTCCGAGGAGGAAGATTTTGGGACTGTGGAGGAACTCCACCATCAGGAAGACCAACTGGTGCAAGGGGTGTAGCAGACTGCTGTGACACTTGGGGCTGCTGCGATTCTTGTGGTGGCACTCCACCATCTGGAAGGCCAATATCAGCCATTACATTCTGGCTGGAAGCCAATTTGCTCCTGTCCATGACTTGAGCATTTTGATCAACTCTTGACAAGTATTGTCCAGGAGGAGGGAGTGCAGCTGCGACTTGCAGTGATGAAATGGTATTCTGGAAAAAGTCCTCTGGAATTGGTCCAGCTGCCACTCCCATACCAGTAACCATCGGATTAGACTGTGTTGATGTTTGTGCTGATAATGTATCAGCCCCAAACATGTCACCAGCAGTAACTGGTGCATTTGGATTACTATCAGGGGTTGTTTGAGTAGAAATAAGTGAGAAATCTTGGGGTGGTCCGGATAGTGACTTGGTTCTTATAGGATGGCCCAGTCCTAATTGTTTTGTGGCTTCTTTGAGTTTGTTGACATCCACTGTAGCTGCAGTAATTGGCTTGTCACGAATTCTTATATGAATCTTTTTGGTTTTTGCTGTTGTTTCATCTTCATCGCTACTACCACCATCAACAACACCATACAAGGCTTTCTTAAACTCTTCCTCTGCCTTTGCCTGCTCATCAGTTGGAGCAGTAGGACCTGCCAACTGTTTAGTCAAGTTATCAACCATTGGATCTCCCTTTGAATTACCTATCACGCTTGCTTTGTTCTGCTTCAATTGAGACTCAAATGGAGACTTGTTTTCACCACTCACTGCTGACAGTACTTTAACTAAACTCTTTTCATTTGCTTCAACCACAGTGCCCCTTCCCCTAATTGCACCCAAGTATACACCAATATGATCGGCCACAATAACTGGGATGCCACCATCATCAGTCCTCATGTATGGCATAACTTCTCCTGCTAGCTCCCACTGTGGTATATCCTTCATATTGATTGGTGTCTTGATGTCCCAGTTCCCTCCACCCCATTCTGGACCTTTAGGTACCATACTTTCAGCAGCAAAATTAGCAAAGATACCCTGTGTCCATCCAGTTGAACGGACCCTTAAGATTCTTTCACAGGATCGCCTTAGCTCTGAATCAATAGCAGCTTCCTCTAATTTCTGGGCAAGGTGACGCATGGCACTAGGATTCAAGTGACATATAAATAGATCAAGCATGCTTTCATAATCTGAAATGACCTCAAAAGTCTCTTTTGCACTGTCATACTGGCCATACCTGACAATGTTATGTGATAATTTGTCATGCATTATAAGGTCAAACTGAGGCATAATCATACCGAAAGTGAAGTTGTTTCTTGGGAAATGACAAAACATAAAACAAAATTGGGAACAGAGAAATGATGGTATTACAATCATATAAAGTAGAAAAAGGGAAAACATAAAATAGGAGACCCTGTGCAAAGAAATAAATACATTTGACATAACAGCAAAGTTATTCTAACAACAAAGGCTTTACATAATTAAAGCAGCTCATTAACTTATCTGTCTTTCAGTTTACACCTTTTTCCTCATGAAACAGCACTCTTGCTTTTGAGATAAGCAAAATTATTTCATGTCAGTACAATGTAAAATTACCATAACCTATGGCACCTAATGGTTCACTATGAACGGTAATCAGAGGACCGGCAAACCAACACTGGCAAAAGGCCAGTAACATCTGGAGGACCTAGAGAGAGAGAGAGGAGGTCCAGAGAAGGAGGAGGAGGTATCATGTATTAGTGGGAGGTGATGGCGGCAAAATGAATGATGAACAGAAGAGGTGGCAGAAGAAAAGGAGGTGGGTGATGGCAAAGGATGAGGAGGAGAAGAAGACAAGTAGCGGAGGAAAAGGAGGCAATGGAAGGAGACAGAGAAGACAACTATAAACAACTGTCAACAATTTATTAAAACAGTAAAAATTTAGTTCAAGGTAACAGACTTACCGATCAATAAGAGTGTGTACTGATCACTTGCAGCCAGTACACATGGTTCGATAACTTTACCTGATGGTACAGAACATACTGACCCAAACCAAACAAGACCACACTGTCTACATCCCGTTTGCTTATCACACTAATAAATTCCAGTCTGTATCAATGGGCATGGTCAGTATTTAAAACCACTAAAGAAAGACACCAAAGGTGGTGTTTCTGATGAACATGCCTGTACAGCTGGCGTAGGCTAACTGTGTTTTCATTTTCTCTCTCCTCGATCAGTAATAACACTAGAGTGGTGATGTTTCCCTCTCCCAATCCCTGCTCTCCTCTTCACAACTTTTAAAACAAAGTCTCATTGCAACTCAAGTTTCTAATAATCTATAACTATCACTCCATTCTGTTGCCCAACCCATATTCTTAGACCTAGTGATTTAAAAAGCACTATGCGCCAAAGTCCCAAAATACCCGAGGCCTAGCCCGAGCTAAGCGGGACGCTTTGAAATATTAAAATATAAAAATATATAATACAATTGATAAATATGATGATATAAATAAAAATACGACATTAAATTATAAAGATCTAAAATACCAAGTCACATTATCCATCTTCTAATAATAAAAAATATCAAAAAACTCAAAACAATAAAGTTCTACATCAAATTCAACCATTATCATAATCAATATTGTCATTCTCAAACATATCATCTTTTTTTTCCTTTCATCCCTCTTCATTAAAATAAGTTTCCTCCTCTTCGACAATGGCATGAGATGAACTTGAGGCTTTTGCACTCATTTTTGCTTTCGTCATCTGTCTTGTATATGTCTGCAATTCTCCAACACCTAAGGCTGTTGCCACATCTTTCCATGTCAAGCTGTCATCTTCAAATACAAGTTCGTCTTCGGCATCTTGCAAGTTCGCACTCATTTTCCCGACCAACCACTCATATTTGAATCATCAATGTCTTGTAATGAGATTGGATCAATACTATTTCGCAAACCATGAGCTTTCAATTCTTGATTATATTTATATAACTCAGATCATGTAATCGTTGATGTTCTGACTGATTTCTTCTCTTTGTGTGAATCTATCATATTAATTTAAAAATATATTAATATATCTATCTAAAAAAATTAATTGAAACAAAAATATTCTATGATTCCTACATACTCAAAGACACTCCAATTTTGTTCACAACCCGCAGCACTACAAGTCAAACTAATTATTTTGATAGTCAATTGCTACAAGTTGGGGTGGAATCTCCAAATAGACTCCGTCATTCAACAACAAAATTTACTTTATTATTAATAATAAAGTACTATATATGAAATTAATTATATAAATTTATAAATATCTGGGGTAAGGTTTGAAATTCCGTACCTTGCCAATGAATCGAGCTTTGCTCGGTACATTGTACCGAGCGGTATATATATATATATAAAGGCGTATGCAGCCTCGACGACGTTGCCTCCTCTTTTCCTTGTCACCTCGTCTACTGCATTTAGCGAAGAAGACGACGAAGACGTCGACGGCCGTAGACGTCTCCAGCCTTTGGCGAAGAACACAATGAAGACCGCAGACGTCTCTGGCCTTCGGTGAAGAACGCGGCAAAAAAGAAGGTCGTAGAGTCGCAAATGAGGCAATGAAGAAGACCGCCTCTTCCGCTGCCCTAACCGCCGCTCCCTTGATCCCACGCCTCTAGATCCTCCTCTTTATGACTATCCTCGCCGTTACCTCCTGGATTAGGATCGTTGAGGGAGGGCGGCGTCGGATCGGGATCGAGAAAGGGCGTGGAAACAAGTTTGCGCCGAGGTTCTCCCGATTCTCCCTCTTCTTTGAACGCCCTCTCCTTCCTTCTTCAACGCTTCTCCCTCAACCTCGCCACAGCAAAGCCGCTATATCAAGCAGACTGCCTGATAGCAGGTGGTCCGCGTACCAGTTCATAGGCGGACCGATACATTCCGCCTGGACGGGGCGGTACGATTCGAAATAGCAAACCTTGATCTGGGGATGTAGTTATCCTAAATCGAACTGTCATTGGAATTCGAAAAAAACCATCGACATTCTTATATAAAGATAATTCACGTACGATCTTATCTTGCATCTCAAGACTTAGAATCAATCTTGCAATGCACTTATATAACCTATTTATAACTTCTGCATCAAACTAAATGGAGGTGTTCTTATAAAAAAAATTCTAGATTCAAATAATATCCTGTTGCATGTAATGGATGATGAAGTTGACAATTCCCTCTTTCACCAATGAGTGCAAATATTTTCTTATACTTTTTTTTATTTCCATCAAAAGACTTTTGAATTGTCTCCTTTGCTCTATCCATAGCCTCATAAATATATCTCATTGAAGACTTATTTTCATTATCTGCCAACCGAATGACTTGAATAAGAGGGCTCATTACTTTTAATGTATAAACTATAAGATTCCGAAAGGACGATATTAAGATAATATCACCGGCCCTCTTGCCTTTCTGTTCTTTTGCCCATTTACTTGCCAGTCATTTCTTTAAAGTAAACATGTTTCTCAGGTTATGTTTTTTACGATGCACGCTCTATAATATCAAGTAGCAAATCGGGTGACACCTTATCTCACCAATTCCTTTTTGCCTATGAATTCTTTTTTAACCTTCAAATTCTCAATATGATTATAGAGATATCCAACTACAAAGATTGCCCTTTCTAAAGTCTTCTTGATGTCAGGAATCTTTCCAATATCCTCCAACATTAAATCAATGCAATGTGCCGCAAATGGAGTCCAATATAAGTGGGCTACTTGCTTTACGTAATTAACCTAAGACAAAATATAAGAAAATTAATAAGACTTAGGAGTCACATAGTTCTTCCATTCAAATTAGAGACAAAGTAATTAAAAAAATTAAAAAGATAAATATTATCGGCTAACATATAGTTGCTTCCATTGTCGGCTATAACTTGAACGATATTTTATTCACCAATTTCTTTTATAAAATTATCGAGCAACTCATATCTTTTCTCTTAATTTCATAAAAGATAATGTATCTATTGACTTCACAAACATAGTTTCTAAAGAACAGTTGATCATAAAATTAATTATACTCCTATGTCTCTTGTCAATCCAAGCATCTAACATAATAGAGCAACCATGTTTTGTCGATGATTCATCGTGGCCCTTTAATAAGTCATTTGTATAATCCAACTCTGTTTTCAATAATGGAACTCGCAACTCATAATAACTTGGAGGTTTTAATCCCCTACCATACCTTCCAATGGATTCAATTATCTTTTTAAAACTGTCTAAACGACAAATACTAAGAGGAAGGCCAACTTGATAGAAAAAGCGAGCAATGTACTAAATCCTTCTTCCCCTAATTTTCTTTTCACAAGCATAACTTATATTCATTTGTATTAATTTTGCTCCTGCTTGCCCTTGCTGCTTCTATGATCCTTGATACATATATATCCATCGATCCATTTTTACCCTTCTTAATAATCATGACTTCTTTTCTTTTTCTGTCATATACTCTTTTCTCACTTGAATTGATATTTTCTAAATAATCTTTTTTTTTGTCATCCTTCATATGTTCGACATTATCCTCGGGTTAAATCTCATAATATTCATTCATTTGCATCTTTTTTTTAGTCATATAAATCAGCAACTCTTCTTTTACATCATGTGGACACTTCTTGCATGCTGATACATTCTTGAAGTTCCCTACTTGATGCTGCTTTGCACGGAAAATACCACCTCTAGTAGTCTTATCATAGAAGATTCAAGTAATTGCATTAGGATTTTTATGATCCTTTAAATAATTGTATTTCCAAGCAGGATTCTTTCTTGAATTTATTGAAAATTCTTTTGAATTGCTTTGTACACTTGTCATTAATCCTCAAACCCTAATAACAGTTCTAAATAAATATAGATTAGCAGCGCTAAAATCTAAATAAGAACTATCATATTATAACAGTAGTTAACAATCTATTGTTTAACAGTAGTTAAGTGGAAAAAAGAGTTACCAATAGTGGAAAGTGGGAAAGGAGAGGGTGACAATGATAGAGGAACTTTCGGACGACGACGACGACGACAGAGGAAGCTACAGACGACAACAACAACGACAAAGAAAGCTTTGAACAACGATAGCGAAACCTGTGAACAACAACATTGTAGGCGAAGGAAGCTTTATATTTGTTCGTTGGTGGTAGAGGAAGCTATAGTCCTCTCCCTCGACGGTTGAAGGAGCTACACACAGAAGCAACGACGATCCTATGCGTCAACGACGAAGACAGCGATGAAGGAAGTGTCTGCAGCGGAGGCAGCAACTACACTAGGGTTTAAGGCTCGGGGTCACACGAGGGAGTGGGGGGTGGGTTTTGTAACTATAGTAATACTATGTAGCTTAGTTGGTTTAATCAAACCAACTAGTTTTTGTTCAATCGAACTAGACTTAATAGTCTAGTTCGGTTGCATGGCACTAGTCTAGTTTGATTGCACGGTTTCAATCAGGTGCTCGCCTAAGGCACCCGACACCTGGGTTCAGACGAGCGCCCAAGCAACACTTCACTAAAGCGTGTCGCCTAAACAATCTGTGAAGCGCTTGGGCCTTGCCTCGCCTCACCCGAGCACCTTTTTAAACCCCTGCTCAAACCTTGTAGTCCATTTAGAGGATCATAAAGTTTGATAATTTTTTTTGGAATAAATTTTAAGACCTAACAATGGTATCATATGGTACCAGTACCACATGGTGCATTCAAGGGTTAAGGCCTAATCAAAACCAGAGTCAAAACCAAGTTTTTCGGCACAACCTTCTGCCAACAAATTTATACCACCAGCATAGAACAAGAAATTGCCACGTCTCAAGGATGTGCCATCAGCAATTTAAATATATAAATAAAGTAAGAAGCAAGAAGTATATGTGGTTCAAGTGCCTTGTTTTTCATAATACACAGCGTGTAGGGTTTGAAATGCAATTTCTCGACAAGCTAAAAAGCTAGTAGATATTAATTAAACAATCAAAAGTATAATGATATAGTAGCTTTGTCAACTTAATTAAATACATACCAAGAAAAACAAATACTAAAGCTGAAAATTTCAAGATAGACTATATATATTAAGTTTGAAAGTGCAAACACAATTAGATTTGGTGATCTTTGATGGGACCCATAAATATTGGGCCAAACAAATTGGTCCAACCAGTTTTTGAAAACCTACTAATTATTAACTTGAGGTCTTCCCTATAAGCAAGTGTAGGAACTTAATGCATTAGCAATTGGAAGTCTCACAGGCTCTCCCAACTGCACATAAATCATTTAGATATCAGGCACTTCTACTATCATTCTATAAGCCATTGAAAGATCCAATTATTTTAAAAGGGTAAGTGATCTAGCCCATCTACTTCAATTCCTGTTTAGTTCAATCTGTCAGTCTAAACACAGTACTTCTCAAGTGGAGCTCACACTAGCACATTTCTACAAAAAATGGATCCAATATAATAAGAAGCAAACTTAAGCGAGAACATAAGAGGGGTAAATTTCAAAGCTAGGTTAGCAGTAAAGCATTATACACACTAGGTGAATTGAAGCAGAAAAGAATTTGAAGTGATAGACATACTTGATACAAGCATATCCCAACTGCCGAAAGCGATGGAATAAATAAGATGTAGGAGGGCACTGAGGATAGTCTCTGGATCGAAGAAATTCATCCTTCAGAACTGATAATGCAGTAGAAAAGCGGAGAGCTTTGGTTGCATAACTGCTACGCAGAGCCTAATGTAATTTGAAAAGGTTTTCAGAGCCAATAATTTACATTAAAATAAATAGATAATGTACAGATACCTGTGTGAACTGAGGACCTGCTTGAGATAATGAAACAGCAAGATCTCCACAGACAGGGGATCCTTTAGCCAAGATATCCAGAGACCTTGGTGTAATGCGTAAACTGTCAAACCTGTGATGACAAAGTACTAATGAAGCAAATAGCTAAATTCATATTGAAAATGACTAATGCATAAAGCAGATCAAAGATGTTTTGTTTAACACAGAAATAACCCATCAAATTTGACAGCACAAAAATCTTTGCATTTTCAGATGACACCAAGATAAAGCACAAAAGGAATAGAAACCTTGATGATATTTGATATAAGACTTCTGAAAGATCAAGCTTCTGCTCAAAGTGTTGCTGCATGGTTGCAAATCCAATTAGAAGGGGTTCAAGTAACCCCACAAGACAGCTCCGTATTTCAACTCCCTTTTTCTGTCTAGGATTTATGTCTGTTGGATTTACTAGTAACAGGCGGTCATTCAAGGCACCAATCAGAACTGCATCATGGCAAAATGATGTAAATGGCTCAGGAGTAAGCAGGAAAGCTTAGAATGGATAAAATTTGGCAATGTCAAAGACATAAAATGCAATCAAATCATTCTGTTACAACTAGACCTCAAAATATCCTATAATTTGTAACCCTAGCTTCTTCTTGTATAGCAGTTAAGAAACCTTTTGCAGATCATAGCTTTGTATTTTTCTTCTTTGTAAACTTTTATGAGACACAGTCTTCACGTTTTAACAAAGTCAATACAGAGGAAAATCAGTTAATTGGCTATTAAATTAAGATCAATTTTTATAGAAGATTAAAGACCAACTGTAATTGTAAGTACCTTTGCAATTGGTTTTCCTATCATTTGGGTAATAACAAAAAGCAAACACAACCATCTTAATGACCTACTTCGGCAAGAATCAATTCAAAGTCACCTGAGAATTTGGAAAAGCAATGTTGGTCTTTAGCCTATTCTTTTTGGTACTAAATATGGATGAGAACTACGAATTTGGCAAATCAGTTCTCCCACTAAGTCTGGCAGCTTAAGCTTCAGTCAATAACTTGGATGTCATCCCTTTTCCAACAGAGAAAAGGTTCTGCTAGCCGACTTGAATTTTGTTGAAGTGTTATCAGCATCATATGTCATGGTACATGCCTTATAGCTTAGGACTCCTCAGTAACTTAAACTCGTTCAGCCTTTGGATCAAGTGATTTCAAACCTCAAAAGAAACAAGAACCTGGACCTCATCTAAAGACAAATGTGTCTCTTTATATCAAATTTATCCATCTGTTACAAACAACATTAAATTTTAGCAATATTGTCTCTAAATGTTCTGCCTTCTTGGTAACACCGATACCTTTTAACTTCTGTAAATTAGGTTCACAATTTGTCTAAAGAAAGTCATATTAAATTGTCCATTAACTACCTGACAAAAAAGGAATTGTATTACACCATTTGCCTAGAAACTTAAACAAACTCACCAGAATAAGGCATGCTGATGGAAAGAATAGTCCGGACTTTGCTATCCCATCCGAGCACACTAACTGCAGTTGCACTTGAAAAGAGGAGTGCTGGTCCAACCCATAGAAGGGATCGGAAGTACAATGAAGTTAAGTTGCAAAACAAAGTTCAAACAAGGGAACAAGATATACAAGGTAAATAAAAAAACTACAGACTTGAGACTTAAAGGATATTGATGGAAATCCTTTATCAAATTTGGCTGAACTGCTAGATAGAATATCCAGATCAGAAGAAGCAATTAGTACTCTATGACTAGTAAGTATGCCAGCAACATGACCTCTAAGAGTCGCTTGCCAGTGAACCTGCACAAGAACACTAAATGAGGCAAGATATTAACAGAGTAAACAGTGGTCCATGAAATGGACAGCTGAAGTTACACTTAAAAACTCCACAAGACAGCAAAGAGCTAACCTTGGTCCATAGATAAAGGAAAAAGATCTCACAATTTCCCTCCCTTATATGATCCAGATAACTGGAGTACTTGGCAACTATCTATTAACTAGTACAAAGAATCACACAAGCCCACAAACTGTGATGCCAGAGTGGCACAAAAAACAATAAGCCTGGTACATGTTTGTCTGATAACATAAAAATACTCGAGATTCTAACCCGAGCAAAAAGATCTTCCTCTGATAAAACATGAGTGAGCTTATTATTTTTGTTTCATGTAATAACAAGAACCATTATCGATTATATGAGGAACAAAACCAAGATGCAAAATGTTAAGTAATATCAGGATTCAACAAGTAAGAACCATTATCAATGATTCCACTCGTCATATACATAAAAAATATAAGTTGTTTGAATAACTAAAAAGGTATTAGAGCATCTTTCTAATAACAAGTGACAAGATGAGACTAAAATATGAGCACATTTGGAAATAATGGCTATAATTTTCTATATTACCATTAACAAAATGTAAAAACAGAGGGAGAAATTAATATTTACAATAAATAATTATGATATAAAGCCTTAACCTATAAATAAGCTCATGATAAAGCATGATATGGAACATTAAACACTTACAAGCTAACAAAACTATTTAATCCAAATACTTTGGAGAATAACAAGAAGTAATCAAAGTTATGTCATTAATAAAACCAACTAGTTCAATCAAAAGTATTAATATGTCTATTGGTAACCCAGATCAATATTCATTAAATCAAGACCAAAAACAAGATCAGCCCTGAGATTTAAGATTGGGATCAAAAAAGGATTGCATATTGACGACCAAACCAACAAATAACTAAATGTTAGAAATGCAACAAATCAGAAGGAAAAAATAAAAAAAAATCAAGCATTCTAATATGTTTTTTCTACATATATTAAGTATATTAAGTTTTATAGATGTTTACTTTTTAGAAAAATACCCAGGCTCTAATTTGACAAATCATGTCCTGCACACAGCACATGCCACTTCACAGAAAAATAAACCTTTTTTGTACACTGCTTTGGTTTGGCATCATAAGGTACACTAGACACTTCTCAGAATCACATTCCACAGCCACCACATATAGCTTATAAGTTTTGCACACAATTTAATCTATATCTCATCCCTCACTCCTTTCTCACTCTTCCATCCAATGCCTATGACTTCACTATCTCTCTCCTCTCCCTCACTCAAATTTTGTTTAAAGCCCTGTTGATGGGCAACTGACAACTTTCAAGTGGTAATTAACAACTCATGCTCGGTGAGTGGTGGCAGCAGCCTTGACAAGTCCAGGTTAGTTACCCCCCTTCCCCTCCTTTTCCCTAACTATCCTCTTTCCTTTGATCCTCCACCTTTCTACTTCTTTCTTCTCTTGTTTAAACCAATCTTGGTCGCCTGTGGACACAATCCAGTTGCAATCTACTACCAGCTGAGGGATATCTTTTCAAAACCTTGGTGCAGTTTATCCAACGAGCTTATGCCAGTTTATTCAGATCAACAGAATAAATAATTAAAGATTCTACTATGTCCATACTAAAACACTGTCAAACATTCAGATATGAAGTCTGTGTTTAATGATAACACTTTATAAAGAGAGATAATGCATAAAAAAATTGACTAAACAGAAGAAATGAACATAATGGAATACAAATGAATGGGACAGAAACAAAGTAGGAAAAGAAATATCAAGATCTTAGGAGTCACATATCATGATTTTGTATACATAAGTTAATAACTGAAATATATGGAAACAAAGGAAGTAGGATTCGGCACCTGAATTACGGTTTCATTTGGTTTCAACTTAATAAATTTCTTTCCATCTGTTTTTGTGGAAATATACTGTCCATCATCAGTTGAAAGACGATATCCTTGAAGCAACTTAGCCAGTGCAATATGCTTTCCAGAAATAGCATACAAGATGGTTGACTCTGAGACAAGGGAAATAACATGACCAGTGGAAATCAGCCAATTGCAATAAAATAAATACTTTTTGGTGTAGAAATCACTATTTTCAGTAATTACTAAGCAATGGCTGTAAGCCCACCTAATGGAGATGAGAATATACGGTCAACCTCTGACTTAAAAGTAAATTGCAGAGGTCCTTGATTTGAAGCAACTCTAGTTTCAGTGAATGACTTTTCATCAAGTGCTCCATTTTTCTCAATAGCTTCTTGAGAAGCTCCCCCTGGCAGAATATAAAGTGCAAGGCTAGTTTTATCTTCGTCCAGAATAGCATATTGATTTTCACTAGGACCCATAAGTGCTGCATCTCGGCCTACAAAATAACAAGCATATTAAGCATCAATAGGAGCTATTTCAAGTGAAATACACTAAAGTACTCAACCTTTTAATGAAGTTCCTTTAGTATTAACTGAATTTGGATCTGTCTGCTCCCAGTAAAGAACAACTTCGTGTATGACACCATTAGCACCACTTAATTCAAATACAACAAGAAATAGATGCTGCTTTGAACTGTAAATCATGGCCTTGGGAGAACATTCTACGTTTCCAGGAATCTAAAGGAAAGTAAAAATAAAGATCAAATCCTATAATGCATTGTTATTTCTGGGTTTTCAACAACAAAAGAAAGGATCAGAGTGTACTAATTTGTACCGTGGAGTACAATTTCTTATACAGATTATCCGCTCCAGAAGAGATATTATAAGCCATGAGGTTGAAGCTATCAAGATAAAATGCTCTGACAGGATATTGAACAACACGATTCTCTTTGTTGAAGAAATTCAACTCCAAATGAAATGGCTGGTACAGCAAAGCAGTTAATGTCTAAAAGAATGAAAAAATATAGCAAACTGAGACAATGGCAAATAGGCACCTGACAAACAGGAACATCCCTTAGCTGATTTTTAGCATCTGATATCGTAATGACAGGCAACCGAGATATCGGGCCCCTTTTAGCATGTCCTTCCATGAAATGCTGCGCAATATATTTAAGTGAAAAAGAGAACAATCCAAAGGGATAAAAAGAAGGCTTTAAAATGCAATAGTTAAAAAAGAGCATGGCTATGGACAGGTGCATGGACTAAGTCTGCAGGGACCTACTTCATGCACTGTGATATCAAATATGTAACACCAATGGAGAATGTACAGCAGACAAATTTACATCCATATTAGCTCATCTTCATAAGAATGATCTAGATTCTAAATAAAGCTTACTAACTCCTTCAAAATAAGAGTATCACTACAAAATACAAAGTCCAAAATAGTTATAAGAGCAACTCAAACAAAAATAACGTACACTATGAAGAAATGCCTTCCTTGCGATATCCGAAATAGTTAGCTGGCTTTGGCTGGTACAGAAAAGACACAGAACAGAAGAACAAGGAACAGATAGTTATTGAAGTTTACAACTCAGCTCACCAAGATAGGAAGCACTAAGGAACATATAACTTTCAAGACAAGAAACAACCCATGCAGATCAAAGAGAAACACCATCATAACATCTAATACTACAAATGGTACATAAATACATAAGTAACCACCTTTTATTGTAAAAATTTGTTGCTGAGGTACAAGACTTCAGATGCACCAAAAAGAAGCAATATTAAATCAAATCATAAAGGCAGGTTCCACAGAATAATATAGCATGGAAAATTTAAAAAATGAAGTTAATGCCTTAAGTATGGACAAATAAACTTTAAAATATGCATCAAAATTTTGGTAGATAAATAAATATGTCATTCAACAATTTAATAAAAAGTGTGAAATTCTATTGTACAAGAAACATGTTGCTAGTCAATGAAGATGCAGTCCAAAGCTGATTTTCAGAGGCCTCATCTTTTGTACAATCATAACATCCTTAATCATGAATCTAGAGGTTAGAATAATATAACCGAGAAACAGTTCCTAAATAATTAGGAATATTAAGACGTTAACATTAACCTAGATTTCATTTTTTAGCCAAAATTTCACATTCCAAAACCAGTCTCAGATGGAAAACCATGGACCTCAGAAAAGCTTAACACAATGGTATTGGGTTTTGGGAGCCATGATTTGCCAAACAAAGCCTATCGAGCCTGCTGCTGGGCTGGCCCAAGTAGACCGGCAATCATTCTGGTATTTTGGGTTCTCTTGAATCATTCTATAACAATTTAGCACCAATTTTATGTCGAGAATGGGCCATTGTTTAAGGTAATTTTAACATGTATAATAAGGATGGTGAACATCACTTTTAAGTTTTAAATACAATTGGTACAATTTTGGAGTTGTCAGAAAAAAAGAAGAGAAAGAAAAAATGAGGAAAGACAGAAAAGGAGAGAATACAAGCAAGCTGAAAAAAATAGATCATCAATATAGAGAATGACTCAAGTAGAGCTGAATGGTCGACAAGCATACAAGTGTACCCTAAATAGTTCAAGCGTAAAGTGCTACCAAACCTGATTTTTAGAGAAAACAAGCATACAGGTGTACCCTAAATAGTTCAAGCATAAAGTGCTACCAAACCTGATTTTTAGAGAAAACCATCACATTTATCAGCAAGTAGCAACGATAGACAAGTTATTTTAAGCATCAGTTAAGGAAGATGTTCAGATTTGATTAAATGTATCCTTGTATCAATTCCAACCATTTCAAGAGCAAAGCAATAAATCCCTTCACAGCATGTTAGAACAATAGGAGAATGTGAAACTAAAACAGCAAGACAGCTCAATTTGATAAACACCACAACCAAGAAATAAACAGAAAATAAAATGAGATATAATAATCAGTGAAAGCCAAGCTGAAATTATAAGGCCAAACATTTATGTGTGAATTGAAACAAAAAGTGTCACAAAAAAACCTTCAAGCAACTAACCCCTTGAAATGATGCTCTTGCAGCTGGGCCTGAAGCTGATGATCTGCCAAAATCCCTGAGGAACCTAAAGCTGAAAGCTTTTCCTTCAGGACAGCAGCTGTGAGATGTTACAACAATTAACATTTAAGTAATAAATCTACAGTATTTATGTACATTATCACAAATATCATAATAAAAAATTGTCATACCATATAAAATAAAACATTATTCTACTATAAATTACTTGCAAACTATAACATAAAGAATAAGTTCAGCCACACATGGATCATGACACCTCCCTAACTTCAAAATGCAGTTGCGAGATATTGAAATTGTTTCAATTCAGAAAAGAAGATCCGTTATCTACACTTATAAATAAGAATCCTATAGGAAGATGGTCAACAATTTAAGTTGTTCTTGTGTCCATAAAAATATAGTTCTCACTAAAATCAAGCAATTTTTACATATAAATTTTATCTATAACTAACGATACATTTTGGCAGCCATCAACATGAAACAAACAACAGATCCAACTTAGATAAAATTAGAGAAAATGCAATTGACAAGAGAGGTGCATCTAAAGGCTAGCTCAATGCATGAGGCTCCCACCATTGCAGTTCATAAATAGGTATGAATTATGCAGAGAATTTGCTTAGATTGTAGTCCAGTAAATTATTGCAGCAATTTAAAACAGCAGTTATTGTGTTATCAATCAGAGATTAGAGAGAGAAAGCAAGGCATAAGAAAAGTGAAATATTGAGTATCTTGTAAAGTTTCTATTGTCTGGGCAAAAAAGGGACTTTATTGATTTTAAGCCATCTACAATCATGAAAAAGCCCCTCAAAGGAAGAGGTTATTATGAAAATGTTGATATGAACGCATGATGTCTTACCAAGCAACTAGTTCCTCAAGCCAGCAATCCCAAAAAATAGCTAGCTTAAAAAACTAGAAAATTTTCAAGCAAAAGAATTATGTGGAAAGCCCCTCTCTCCTTGGAAAACCACTGGACACAAAGCAAAACAGATCACTATCCATAGGCACACATATTTACATTGGTAATCCCTTTCTTTAGGAAAAATCCACGGCATATAGAGAAACACAGAAGATAAAGGAAACACAGTGATTAATCGACTCGCTTATAACCATTCACTAATTCCTCAAGGACTAGTCCACTAAAGAGTTCTGCTTTGCTAGACAGGTTGTCCCATCTCTGTCAACATCAGATCCCACAACGTCAAATATCAACCCTCTTGGTCTTCAAGAAAACTATATAGATTGTTGGTACTCTAATTCTCTCTAGAGTACGACAATGGCACCCAAAACCAACTACATATGTATATATATTGTGAGGAAACCCTAACCCTAGGTCGAGCTGAGCAAATTGATCCAATCCTGAGGTCACTTAATACAATTGTTTGATGACGACAACTAAAATCATGTTTGTCCCTAGATTGTTCCAATGAATCCATGTGACCACTCACTGCAGCTAGCACGCACTTATCTACAACCCAAACTCTTTTCATACAAAATATACCATCATGCTACAGAAAATACATTGCTTGTACATATGTGATGTTTAGCTCCAATGTTGGTAGGTAAAAAAAGAAACATATGTGCTAAGCTGCATTGTAGTTGCAGTATATTGAAGAGAGGCATAGCAAAAAGAAATTATCCATGTAATCAAACTGAACTAATTGGAAGTTGGAACAAAAGGTTTTATTGTATTTGTCATTGTCGTCGATGTTGTTGGTATTCTAATTGTGGAAAAGATGACTATAACAGAATTAATTAAAACTGTCGATGAAATAACAAAATTTCTAAACAATAATACATAACAGTCACATGTCAACCATACAAAAAATAAAAAAACAAAAAATAAGAGCAACAAGCTTTTGGATATAATTAGCTTCTCAGATACATCCACAAAAAAAATCAATACAAAAGCAGAATAACATTTTTTTCAACCAAGGTATGCAGTTTCAAATAATACCGCCCGGTAGTATGCAGTTTCAAATAATACCGCCCGTACCGGGCGGTACATACCGGTTCGTCAGCTGACCGGTACACGGACCACCCGTTACCGAACGGTATATATATATATATATATATATATATATATAAAAGCAACGTCGCGCAATGATTTAAAAAGGCGCTCGGGCGAGGCGAGGCCCAAGCGCCTCGCTTCACTTCCAGGCGGTGTGCTTCAAAGAGGCGCCGCCTGGGCGCTCGCCCGAGCCCAGGCACTGGGCGCTTCGGGCGAGCGCCTAGGTTAAACCAGGTGACCGAACCAGGATTTTAGGTCTGGTTCGGTCTCCGGTGTTTTAGTTGGTTCAATCGAACCAACTAAAACCGATATCAGCTGTCGTTGCCCAACCCTAACCCTACTTGTTACCGTTGTCGCTCCCGCTGCTCGCTACCGCTGCCGTTGTCGCCGCTCACCACTCCCATTGCTCGCCACTCCCGCTCCCGCTGCCGCTGCTTGCCGCTGTTGTTGTCATTGCTCCCGCTGTCGTTGTCGGTGCCTCCTTACACTCCCGCTCCCGCTGCCGCTTCCTCTTAACTATATATTGTTAACAGTATACTGTATACTGTTAACAGTATATTGTATACTGTTAATAGTATACTAATAATAGTATTTATATTTATTAGATTAATAATATATTATTTTGATTTTAATACTGTTAATTTTTATTTATTTGACATTATTGTTAGGTTTCAAGATAAATGGCAAGTGTACAGAGCAACTCAATAGAGTCTCCAATGGCATCAAAAAAAGATCCTGCATGGAAGTATAATTATCTGAAGGATCCGAAAAATCCTAATGCAGTAACTTGCATATTCTGCAATAAGACTACTAGATGTGGTATTTTTCATTAAAAACAACATCTAGTAGGAAATTTCAATAATGCAGCAACTTGCAAAAAGTGTCCACCTGAGGTAAAAGAAGAGTTGCTGAGTTATATGAATGAAAAGAAGACACAAAAGAATGAGTCTTACGGGAATTTACCAGAAGACAATGTTGAACATCTCAGAGATGAAGAAAAAGATTATTCTATGAGTATTAACCTAAGTGGAAAAAAAGTATATGACAAAAAAGAAAAAAAAGTTATGAGTACTAAGAAGGGTAAAAAAGGACTGATGGATCTATATATGTTTCAAGCAGTGTCTGCCGTACCGAAGCGTACCGGTCGTACCGGGCGGTACGTCCCGGTCCGCCAGGTACTCGGTACATGGACCGCCCTGTACCGCTACAGTGCTACAGTGCTATACTGTAGCACTACTACAGTATCGGTACACCAGGGTGTACCGCCCGGTACACCGGTACCATACCGTACCGAGCCCGGGTCGAAACTCCGGTACGGTACGGTATGGCGGACCTTGGTTTCAAGGATCCTAGAAACAACAAGGGCAAGTAGGAGGCTCAAAATTTAGACAAACAAATATAAGTGATGCTTGTGATAAAGAAATAAGTGGAAGAACAATTCAGCACATTGCTCGCTTCTTCTATCAGGCTGGTCTTTCCCTTAGTACAACTCGTTTAGACAGTTTTAAGGATATGATTGAAGCTATTAGAAGATATGGTGCAGGATTAAAACCTCCAAGTTATTATGAGATACGAGTTCCATTGTTGCAAAAAGAGTTGAATTATACAAATGACTTACTAAGGGGTCATAAAGAATTATGGGCGACACATGGTTGCTCTATTATGTGAGATGTTTGGACTGACAGGAGGCGCAGGAGTATAATTAATTTTATGGTTAATTGTTCTTTAGGGACTATATTTGTAAAATCAATAGATGCTTCATCTTTTGTAAAATCTAAAGACAAGATATATGATTTACTTGACAACTTCGTGGAAGAAATTGAAGAACAAAATGTTGTTTAAATCATAACCGACAATAGAAGCAACTATGTATTAGCTGGTAATATTCATCTTTTGAATTTGTTAATTATTTTATCTTCAATTAAATGTGTTAAACTCTTAAGTCTTATCATTTTTGTTATCCTTTGTCTTAGGTAAATTACTTGAAACAAAAAAGACAACACTTATATTGGAATCCATGTGCAGCACATTGTATTGATTTAATGTTGGAGGATATTGAAAAGATCTTAGACATCAAGAAAACCTTAGAAAGAGCAATTTTTGTTGTTAGATTTCTTTATAATCATATTGGGGCTTTGAATATGATGAGAGAATTTACAGGGAATAAAGAATTAGTGAGATATGGCGTCACCCGATTTGCTACTTCATTCTTAACATTACAAAGCGTGCATCGTCAAAAACATAATCTGATAAACATGTTTACCTCTGAGAAATGGGTGACAAACAAATGGGCAAAGGAAGCAAAAGGCAAGAGAGCTGCTGATATCATTTTAATGCCATCCTTTTGGAATCATATAGTTTATATATTAAAGGTAATGTGCCCTCTTATTCGAGTCCTTCGGTTGATGGATAATAAAAATAAGCCTGCAATGGGATATATTTATGAGGCTATGGATAGAGCAAATGAGACGATTAAAAGATCTTTAATGAAAATAAAGAAAAATATGAGAAAATTTTTACAAGCACTGATGAAAGATGGAATTGTCAACTTCATCGTCCCTTGCATGCAGCAGGATATTATTTGAACCCTGAATTGTTTTATAAGATTAAATCTGTTAGGTTTGATACAAAAGTTTTGGATAGGTTATATCAGTGCGTTGCAAGATTAGTTCCCAGCCTTGAGGTTCAAGATAAGATTATTCATGAATTATCTTTATATAAAAATGCTGAAGGTTTTTTTGGAATTCCAATGGTCGTTCGATCCAGGACAACTACGTCTCCAGATATTAATAATTTGATATAATTAATTTCATATATATTATGTTACTATGTTATTGCTAATAATATAAATTTTGCAGCTGAATGGTGGAGTCTATTTGGAAATTCCACCCCGAACTTACAGCAATTTACTATCAAAGTACTTAGTTTGACATGTAATGCCTCAGGTTGTGAGCAAAACTAGAATGTCTTTGAGCATGTAAGGATCACTAAATATTTTTGTTTTAATTAATTTTTTTATTTAGATAGATGTATTAATATATTTTTTAATTATATGACATGACAGATTCACTCAAAAAGAAGAAATCGGTTGGAACATCAACGATTGCATGATCTTGTTTACATAAAGTATAATCAAGCTTTGAAGACTCGTCATGATTTACAAAATAGAATTGATCCAATCTCATTGCAAGATATTGATGATTCAAATGAGTGGTTGGTGGGAGAAATAGGTGCTAACTTGCAAGATGCCGAAGATGAGCTTGTATTTGAAGATGATAAATTGACATAGGGAGATGTGGCAAGAACTTCAGGTGCTGGAGAATTACAAACATATATAAGACAGATGACAAAGAGAAAAATGAGTGCAAAAGCATCAAGCTCGGCTCCTGCCATTGTTGAAGACATAGAGAATGAAACATATTTTGATGAAGAAGAAAGAGTCGAAGGATAAGAGGAAGAGGACGAATTCAATGAAGATGATTTGTGTGAAAATCACGATAATATTGATTATGATGAATGACTTTGATGTAAAATTTTATTGTTTTGAATTTTGAAACTTTTTGTTAATGTGACATTATGATTTTGTATCTTAGATTTTCTTAATTTAATAACATATTTTTATTTAAAATTTTAAATAATTATATTTATTAATTATATTATATATTTTTATATTTTAGTGTCTCGCTTCGCTCGGGCGAGCGTCTCAGGCGTTTTTTAACCTTAGCACCTTTTGGTGCCTAGCGCTTTTTAAATCACTGATGTCGCATCGCCTCGGCGACGTCGCCCGGAGAAGGAAAAAAATTATATATATATATATATATATATATATATATATATATAAAGGCGACATCGCGTCGCCTTGGCGAAGTCGCCCGAAGAAGGAAAAAATATTTTTTTTAAAGGCGACGCGACATCATCTTTTATAAAAATATTTTATATATAAAAAATATTTTATATATAAATAATATATATATATACGAGGTGACATCACCGAATTATATATATATATATATATATATATATATATATATATATATATATATATATATATATATATATATATATATATATATATATACTGAGGGATATACCGAACGGTATACTGTATCGTACCGTACCGAGCAAATGTCGAAATGCCGGTATGGTACGATATTTCAAACCTTGATTTCAACCATGGTTCGTCTTACCGGTCCGTACTGATATACCGACCAACGATCAGTATAATACATACATGTCGATACATGATACGTGGGAGCGTACTGATATACTGCCTATACCAGTCCCGTGTCAGACAGGTATGTACCACCCATACCGAGCGGTATGCACGGTATGGCGAACCTTGATTTCAACATAATGATCTACGGTAAGCCAGAAGAAAGAAACCTGAGCATCTGCAAGACAAGTTGGAAAGAAATAGATAAACAATTTCATCAATTGGACCGTGTTGCAGCTTCATTTATTAATAGGAAAAGAATCTATAAACTGAAATAGCATGCATAAAATGACTCCTGATGTTAAACAGTTAAAGATAAATTTGAAATAATATTTTCACAGAAAGATGATAGAAGACAATGCAAAAAGATACATACTCTCTTTTTTTAGAGGTCAATGCAGAACTTCAAGACAACTTACCATTAGATCCTCTTGCACTTTGCAGAACAGCAAATAGTTGTTTCCTCCCATCTCTTGTATATGCAGCTCTATTTTTCACATTTTCTTCACCTGCCATATCCTGATTTGAGTTCAAAGTGACATAGCAACTTCTTAGCACCTAATACATTTACAACATATCAACTTCAACGCAGTTTATATATTCTTGCATGCTTAACTGAAAACAGTAATGCTGCCAAATTTAACTTTGGATGAACTGCCAAACTTCTGATTCGCGGTAAAGGATATACAGCTTCTCCATCTTGAAGAGATAAAATCTGAGTAATATCAATGTTTTCGATTGCTACAAAAGAAGAAAAGAAAACACACCGAGACATTAGTAAGCCTCAAGTATCATCCTCGTTTATCTGGCATAGAAATCATAGTACCACATTCAATTATAAATAAATACATATAAAATACTATGTGAAATTAATTTGGTTATATCAAATATAGAGAAGTGCTTCAATAATATACTGAACATGATACCATGAAGAAATGATGGCAAGCTCTAAGACTATTGTCACAATACAACTAAGTTTCTTGTCAGAAGAACTACAAAAGAGTTTCTCATTGAACACAACAGAGATGAATAGATTTTAGTATTCTGGTAAAGATAGCTTTCCACTATAGTTAGCAGACCTATAACATAGATTCTCCTTGCATGTGACATATGAACTAAATAATTCTGGTAAAACTAGCTTTGGAATATAATATACAGCATGTCAATTGCATGTTTCTGATTCCACATTGTTCTTTGCACAGAGACAAGCAGAGCAAAAGCATTTTAACAGACAAGGGTCAAATATCATTAAAACTAAAATGAAAAATATAATAAACATGCTATACAGACAAGAGAATTGAAAAATCAAGGACATGTTGGAGAAACGTAGAGAGATGATCTAGCATCATAAGATAGGTAGATCTGTCAAAGAAAATCCTAACTGCAAAAGATATACTTATAAAGGTTAGTCTTCGTGTAGGAAATTTAACTTCCTTTTAAGAGTAAATGGGATGATATGCCATAAATCAATTCAGTCAACAATAATGTACCATGATGATTTAACTGAGCAACAAAATAGGTCATAGATAATTGACACGATCATATACCAAGCTTCAGACTGTTAGTTACGAATGAAAGCAGGAGCTACTTGAGTTGCATCTTAGGATTACATCAGGTGCATATACTGGAAGAAGTAAGATTTTCTTATTCTCATCCATATATGCTTGATTTTCCTCTTCCTTGACAAGTGACTGCACATAACATGATTATACATAAACTTGTTTTTAAGTTGAACCATAATATTAGTTGGGTAAATCTTCTAGCACTATTCAAGAAATAGTTTATTTTAGGCCAAAGGAATTAGTGAAAGTACAAAAGTGCAACGGCTGAGTCCTACAGATGGCACCAAATACACAACTGGTAAGGCCTTGCATAAATTTAAATTTTAAAAGAAAGCTAAGTATCAAAAATATGAAAAGGAGGAAAACAGAAGCAGTATAGAGAACATACAAGTATACAACTGAAACCAAGAGGAGAAACAACTAAGAAACAGATTATAATAAAGCAAATATATTATGGACCATTCTTGATAATCAAGGATCTCTTTCATGCACAATACATGATCAGTCCAGAAAATGTATAAGGTATTCGTGAGCAAGCCCTGGTGTGTAATCTCATATTGTGTTTTATGGAAGAAATTTGAAAGGACAAAAATGACACAGGAACAACACAGGAGGTGGACCCTAACATTAGAACAGAAGAAAACTATGGAGTTTGTTGGAGCAAAATTATGAGGATTATAAAATAAACACATATCATGGAACAAGATTAAAGTTCTTGCTCATAAGGATTTAGGATCATATTGTGTCCTAACATGATGGAACACACCTCATTACATGAAAGAATAAAAGATGACACAGATCACAAAGGCTCCTTGCCATCAAGAGTCAAAGAAAAGGCTCTCGTTTGTAGTATTATATTCTATTGACCAGTAAGGCAAAAAGTATTTAAAAGCATTATCTGGGATGAAAAGATTATAACTAGCAAATTGGTCAAGGCAGCCAACAACAGCTCGAAGAGCCTGTCTGGATTGACAGAAACAAAGTTTTGTCTTCTTTTCAGCTGAAAAACTGGAAAAAAAAATTAAATCATAATTATATTTACTCCAAACCATAATCACAAAAGCTATCAGAAATATAATTGACCCTCAAACAGAAATTGTCAAGAAACAGCCAATGTACAACAAAGTGATTAATAAAAAAAACATCATCACTATTATACAAGAACCCTCATCCCACAAATGATCCATGCAGTCATCAAACAGAATCATCATCGATCTCCACTGAGAAAATTCATGTGTCAAATACAAGTATTACCAGGTCATGTATAATTGTTATAAATTTCAAACACATTGATAAGAGACCATTTGATCAGCCGGTCATTAGTGCAGCCCGTAGGCTCACGAGGAATTGTTTACTTTGGGCGATGGGTGTACCCGTATAATTTTGCCCTTTCGGAGCTCATGAGCTCCAAAAGATGTCTCTAAGGGTAAGGGAGATCCGGCGGACTTATGAGCCCTTGGTTCCCATACTCCTCAACCAATGTGGGACTAAATGGTCTTATCACACATCTTATGGGAAAGCAAGAAGTAACTAAAAAGGAAGAAACACAAGCTTTTTACTATAATTTCAATTCTGTTTCTTTCTTTATCATCAAATATGACATGCAAAACATGCTACTTGATCTAATAAAGCTAGAACAATCTGATTTTCAACAAACAAAAGTATACAGCAATTGCATTCACAAAAGAAAGACTGACTACCTGCATGCTCAAAAAAATTTGCCTGCATAGGTTGTCTATTTGGATTAACAATCACACGTGTCTTCCAAACTTGAAGTGTCCCGTCCTTCGAAACAGTAACAAGTAACCTCAGCGTGGGAAGCCATGAAATAGATGTTATAGGATGAGATCCAGCCTGTGTACTGCATGGAGAGTTAAAAGCAAGAATCACAAACAGAAATCCAATAAAGCCATCAAGAAAATAAGAAAGAATACAAATTGGAGTAGACAGCAAGACCCTAACTCATGCTAAATGATGGTTGCACAAACTTCAGACATATTCACAAATGCCATCCATTTTAAGTTTCATGGGAGTCTTTCATAGTTTGCTTTGGCTAAAAACATGAAATTAAGGAGAGTCGACTCCATGTAGGCAAATGATCATCATCATTACATCTTCCATGAAGACATCACAACCTAAAGATGAGCTTTATATTTGACCACATAAATTTGTGATTGATAGTTGACATTCAAATATGGGATCCGATGATGATGATGACAATAACAATTTTATGAAACTGACAATATTTATCAAATTTTAGCTTGTTGGGACCATTAATATTCCTAATAAGTCACCAGCCTAGTTCAGACTATAGGTTCAGAAAAGCCAACAAAAAACCAAATTTTTTGTACTTAGGAGAATATACTGTTCTCAATAGCTTGCACCTCACCATTAAATTTTACAACTTCTCAGGAAATATATACTCTTATAACTGTCAATTGCACCTGATTCTATTGTCGATAATTTTTTAATACCATTTGGATGGACATTTTTATTTCCTATACCTCTATCATTATGACCAATCAATTTACCAGAGTTTCATCTTTGTACATTTCACAGTTCTTATATACCACTAATATCAGAAATTTGTTAACATGCAAGAAAACCAAATAGCGGAGCCATGCAATCATTAGGTAGTACTGCAATACTACCATCACTAGAAAATGAATGACCAAGAGTCACGTGTTAAATATCAAACATATGGATTAACTGCAGAATTCTTTTTAGAATATACTTGCAGGCAAAATCAAAGTTTTTAACATAAAACAGTAAAAGACAACAACCACAAAGATTTCCTTCTCATCTTGGACTCATTTCTATTCATTCATGCTCACGAGCAATACGACCTTTATTACTTTCATATATTGTTTCTCAAGAAAGATACAGACAGCAATTGGATTGAAGATATGGTCTCACATTCCAATCATATTGGGCCTTTCAGTCGAGACATCCCAAGCCAAAAGGGTACCCCTTCTATCACCAACAAATATCCATTCCAGTGTTGGATGAAAAGCAAAAGCACTGGCACCAATGAGCTTGATTGTATTGTCAACTGAACCACAGACAGTAAAGAAATATTAGAAAAGCAATCAAAAGATGGTTCCAACACCCATAAAGCCAAAACAATCAAGTAGTATGGATGAAAATGTTGTAAACAATTGGACAACTTTGTAGGGTATAGTGAACAGCATATGTCTGAATGTTATAAGCCCGAATCAAGCCATCAGCATAAGCCACATACTGCAACAAAAAAAATTATAAGAAAAAAAATTAGACACCAAAAAAGAGCAAGAAAGGCACATGAAAACTAAATAGTGCACAAATCAAAAAAGTAATATTTAAATGAACTCAAGTATATTACCAAGACAGGAAGACGTGGATGGCATGCGAGGTGGACAATAGGCTTTTTAAGATCTGTTTTTATCTTTGTTGGAGGTCTACCTCCTTCAACTGTGCCCACCACTACATGACCAAGAATTTACCATGTCACTTCAGGATGTATAGGAAAAAGAAAGGAATCGAAAAACAACCTAATAAGTTTAATGAAGTAATACCTGTGACACTCATCCTTTTGTGAAAACCGAAAAATACTATAGGTTGAAGTGGTGTCAATGCAAAGTGGACTTCTGCATCTGCAGAGATATGTTCGGTTCTCTTCTCAGGTGAGTGTAGAACAAGAGTTTGCTCAGTGTCAAAATCACATGATCGAATTGTACAATCCTACATCACAAAAAGAAGAGATAGGACAAATGAACTATCAATATCTAATATGTTGCAGCATCTAGCTACAAAGAAATTTTAAGTATACACCGAACTGGTGATATTGTGAAGCAGAAGGCATTAAAAAAAATTAGGAAAAAAAATTTACATGCATATCAAGCAACAGTAATTACATATCTCGAGTACAATTACAAAGCAAATGCATGAAAGGACCCATATGAAAATTTCAGTCATCGTTGGAGCTCTAAGAATTAATTTATAGCTAAAGGTTATCCACAGAAAACAATAGCAATTTAATATTTTAAAAAAAATTGATCTTTTTTCAAATAAAAAGCCACAGAAAAGCCTAGATTCTGGAAGAGAAACATCAAGCACTAGGAAGAGTCAGCTATAAGTAGTGCAAATGAGCTAACATGCAACTCTATATCTTTGAAAGTTGACATTTCCATCAAATAGAAGAGGTAACATCACCTGAGAATATAATCTAATCATACTTTATGTATTGGTCCCTGGTCGAACAAGTACAAACTGGTCAGTCCCAATGTAACAACACATGGATCACCGGTACATATGGGTGACTCGAAGAGGAAGAAAAAGGAGAAAAGGAAGGGATGGTGGAGGAAGAGAAAAGAAGAGGAGGTGGTGGAGGAAGAGAAGGAAGAAGCAAAATGAGAAAGAGAAAGGAAGAAGAGGAGGCGGTGGAGGAAGAGGAAGAAGGAGAGGAGGCAGCAGAGGAAGAAGAGGAAGAAGGAGGAGAAAGAAGAGGAGATAGAGGAGGAAACATACCCATCAGGAACACACGGCGAGCGACGGGCAGCTGGTGACAGCAGTAAGATGTAACCACAATTTGTTCATGAAAATATGAACAAATCAAAGTGAGTAAAAAGATCTTGAATGCACTAATGTCTGCCCCATCTCACAATAGTAAGACGTAACTTAACAGAAATAGCATATTAAGCTAGTGGACCTGCTTAAACTACATGGAGGAAATATGACTTTGTATAGACAAGTCAGCTTGTCAGTGCTGCAGATCATGATACACATACTCCCAAAGACTGTGATTTGCCTTGTCAAGTGCTCAAAGGACCACAGGCTGGTATCAGGTGGGAGTAATGTCCCACTAATCAAACCAAGTAGGTCCATAGGCAAGGGAAATCACTGGAAAACAAAGAATTTACAAGCATATTTATACTAACAGCAGGTACAGCTGATCTGCTGGTAAACTATGGTTCAAGTCTGTTACATTCCCATACAGCAGGTACAAGGGCTCAAGACATATTTATACTAACAATAACTATGCATTACACAACAATGATCTATTTTCAAGAAACTTAATGACAAGGCATTCAATAAGCTAACCTCAAGGATGGAAATTACAGCATGTCCGCTGGTAGGACTATATGACATACGAACAACAGCAGAGCCAATGTTGATTGAAGAAATTTTGCTTCCTGTAAGAGCATCAAATTCTGCAAAACATAAACTGCATCAGTTATTTGAGATTCAGCCACACTAACAAATCACAATTCCAGTACAGAGTATAACCACTCGATGGCCTGATAAAAATTGCAGGGATCACGAGAAACATAACAGTATACAGAAGATATGATTTAAAACTGATTACAACAGCTCTGGTCCAGAACAAGCATATCTGCTCTGGTTCGGCAGAAGGTAAAAATGACATAAGTGTGGCTCGAATTGTATGTTCCCCACCATGCACATGCAGTTCCTCAACTTAATTCCATAGAATCTTTGACGACCAATAACCAAATATCATAATAGAATCATTACATCGTTAAATTGGACTGGAATTACTCCTTGCCCCACCCTTCTCCATCCACATAGCCAAGACTATCCTTAAAAATCTAGCTTAAGATCTTAAAGATTTCCTAGCACAAACCAGTCTCTATGCTGTAAATTTCATCAGCAATTGGACTGAAGTGTTCTAAAGAAATCCCGCAATATCAAATTAGATACAATTAGGGTTATATAACACGGATTGTTTTATTGAAGGAAATGAAAGTTAAGGATCCGAGACAAATTGGATAATACCTAGGATCAATAAAGAAAAACTAAGATCAAAAAGGAAGAAAACAATCAGAACACACCGATTATGTAGGTCCCGATGGCAACCGCGACGAGGGCCTGGGTGGGGTGGAAGACGGCGGCATGGGGCTGAAGGGGCTTGAGGCCGCGGCCGACGTGCCGCAGGTCCAAATGCTGCACGGTCGCCCACTCCATGGTTAGCCACCACCACCACCTGCAGATCCGTTCCGCAGACTTCTCCTCCTCTGCTCGTGCACCTTCTTCTCCTCTTCTCGCGGATCTCGCTCCAACCTTCGCCTCCCCTCTCGTTCTCGGACGAAACCCTCGTCGGGGGTAAGAAGGGTCAGATCTAAAACGCCGACCCGAAGAATCGAGGGAATTCAATTACAGATCCCGACAAGGGATGCAGCCGAGCGAGAGGGAGATCCAAAATCACAGCCTCACTGCTTCGATCCGAAAGGAGAGCAGCTCGAAGAAAGACTTTTAGAAGCCAATAAGCGGAAGCAAAACGAAAGGAAAAATTACTCATGGATTTATATTTATATATATATATATATATATATATATATATATATATATATATATATATATATATTCATTATATATATATATGTACCGTTATTAATTTTAATATATACCCGTCAAAATATTAACATGCCACGTGTATTAATGATCATAATAACTTAGAAAATAAGGACCCTTTAATTTCATGTTTTAGGTTAAGGATCGATTCAGCTCAAATGTCAACAAACTGATTTAGTAGAAATAGTTATAATGTTTTTTTAAGATAATATAATGGTCTCATTCTTAAGTACTTTTAATATAAACTATAGACAAAGAACATTTTTATCATGAATATTCTCTTTGCAGAAGATGGAGTATGTTGGCACCAATTAATGAAGAAAATAATCAATTTCAAGATTTTTATGAAAATAGTGTGACTATTTGGTTCTTAGGTCCATTTGATTAAAAAAATACATATTAAATCTACTTATAATTAGGAACGTTCCTATAGAAGATGGACAAATTTTTGGTTAATTATAAAATATTATAGAAATACTACAACTGTCCTTTTTTATTCTTGAAGATCCACCATGTGCAATTTCTATATTCTTTTTTTTCTCAAAAATATGACCAAAAAACTTCCTTGTCACACTGATATCGTTTGAAGAAGATTAGGAGAAGTGGATAACATCTAGTGAGATTTTGTTCCGTTATAAAGACTTCTGAAAATAATGTAGCATTATTTGTTAAAATATACTCAATGAACTTTTCTAGAAAACATGGATAAATTTAAAGGAGTTAGGATTTAAAAACTTATCTGATAAATTTTGAAGATATTAGCTAGTAAAGATTTTAATTATTATATACACAACTGATTTTAGTTAAGTCGTATGGTGTAATTACAATATTCTTTCACATAGAGATAATCTTATTGTAATCTATAGAGAATATTTTAGCACCAATCACGGATCATCAATTGGCAACTATCGTCGAGCCGACGCAGAACATAACTCGACATTTATCTGATATAAAAGGAAGTTGACTAGGCAATTGGTGCACTTCCAATCGGCTCCGCGCTACATGGGATTATACGAGTTGATGTTGTGCCATAAGAACCCGGATAGGTCGACCCACACTACAAGGGATGTACGAGTCGATCGCCCACCTAACCACACTATAGGAGATACTAGCAGTTGTTATTAACCATCGTACCTCTCGACCATCTCCGCAAGTGTAAAAATTGATTCCTTATCCCAGGACAGAGGATCGATTCTCTATGAACTGACTAAAGTATCAAAGAGATCGAGTCGAAAATCTTCCCCCCCCCCCCCCCCCTCTCTCTCTCCTGATATTGACTTATTGCATAATCCTATGACTCGACTCCATCTCGAGACGAAAGCTCAGTCATAGTCTCAGAGCCGTCCTCTCCGAACGTGTCTCGTTCTCCCATCCGTCTCTCCCTCGACGGATCACTTGGACGATCATGCACTTTTGAAATTAGACAAAGCTACACCAACTCATGGTCCAAAACAATAATCTCGTGCAATATATTAAAGATATACAAGAAAAAGAAATAAGTAAGTGAAAGTGAACATGTAGGTAAATTATCATCGTTACTCCTTGAAGCATAAACAGTCCATTAAGCATAAATTATTTATTTTGGTTAGTGAAAGCTAATGCATGAGCAAACTACTGTTGTTGTAGTAGTGAAGCGTCAACTTGAGATTGTACAAGCATATGCTAGAGCAAATGCTTTACGTGGAATGCATTACGAAGTCACGTACAAGTGCTTATATGAATCGGCTCTATATACCACCACCCAACGGTTGTGTGTTTTACAAAATAGAAATACAAAACAAAACAAACACCAAGAGTATTAAACAATCTATACAAGTTGCGTATGTGAAAGCAATCGAGAACAAGCGAAAACCGACATTGAAATAGGTCGTGAACATGCATCAAATACGTGGACTATAATATTCTGCGATATTTTTCTTTGTTTATTTCTTCAACAATGGTATTGAAGCCTTTGCAATTGTTACATCTTAAATTCACTATTAGTCTTTTCGTATTCGTTCCTTGAATTGATAGCACTTGTCATTTTTTATTTATCAAAATAAGACTCATAACAACTCTAATCATCCATTCAAATGATTGCATAGACGTGTTGATATGTTAATTTTAATTAAAAATAAATTAATAATTTAATTTTATAAGAACGAACCTAAGGTTCGGGTTAAATCATATCCCCTTTATTTATTGGTGTTGTCCTCTTCTTCCATGATTAAAAAGGTGACCATCAAGGAAGGCCAACAAGTGACATTAGGGCACCACTTACAATGCACCAAGGTAAATATTTAAATCTTTGATTTTCTCTATCATTTATAGATATTATGATGTAGGGATTTTTTATATGATTCATTATTGTTATCCTAAGAATTATTTTTATAGATTCATTTTTTCTCTTTATCTCTAAGTTTATCATGGTATCATACTACCACTTGTCTTAAAGTAATTATATGTCATAATAATCTTAATGAACTCGATCAATAATTCACCTGAAACCAAGTCTTCTTTGACCCAAGCCACATTTACTGCTCACAAAAGTGATCAACCTAGTATGTTCTATGGACCTAATAAGAGTTTCAAGATGCAACCATAAAGCTTTAAACCATCTTGTTTTAATGATTTACTTCTAAGAACCAAGTATAGTTGTATATCTAATTTAAAACCTTCAAAGTATAGCTGTATAGCTTTAAACTATCGGCATGTATATCTAATTCTAAAACCTACAACTATACTTGGTTTAAAGCTACACAACTATACATGTTTTAGAATTAGATATACTAGTATAGTTGTAGGTTTTAGAATTAGATATACATGCTGATGGTTTAAAGCTATAAGGTTTTAGAATTAGATATACAACTATACTTGGTTCTTAAAAGCAAATCATTAAAACTAGCGAGTGGTATTTCATAAGTCAGTTAATACTTCTAACCATATTCAAGATACAAATTATATTGAGAGCTTGATAGATATCGTGGTAGAGGATATCAAACCACAGTATATTATCCAAATAATCACCGACAATATAGCGAATTTTGAAAGATCAATTTATAATTAATAAATAATATCATTTTGAACTATTGGCGAGCTAGATGCAGTCAGTAAGTATGCAACTTGAGCATAATCAATTACAAAGTTTATGGTGAGATACTCTGAATTGAAGTTACTCGGTTTACTATCAATTTCATTGCATTAAAGTCATTATAACAAAAGAGGTAGGGCCAAGGGAATGGTCACCTCACAGGAATGGTCTGATTCTAGGTATTCGAGATTGAGCGGTGGAAAGAAGATGGAAAAGATTATTCTTTCTTTTAGATTTTGTGAGATAGTAATTAAAATTATAAAAAGTGTGGAACCACTTTATGTTGTCCTTTAAAGACAAGTGTTTATAAACATCTTATCTTAAACATATGTTGATTACAACAAGAATGGAGGTCAAGAAGACATTCAAAGATGATTTTAAGGCTGACTAATACTTATGGATTATTGATTGTAGGACTAAAGTTCATATAGATTAAGATATTTATAATATAGGTAAATTCATATTTAGTGTAATTTAATTCATAATTTTTATTATATAAAAAATTCCTACTAACAAAATTCAATCTTATAGTGTATTATCTAAACCCGACGATTTAGTATTGGTATACTCTTATAACGTAAAATGATTTACTAATAACACTATAAAATATTATATATCAACTCTTGTCAGACACTATTGATACAGTTGATGCTTTTATGAAGGGTCGATTATTCCGAGATATAATTGATTTATTCTCCGATATTGTATTGTATCGTGTCATTACACTATGAATCATGTTGAAGAAAAATTACGCATATTAATTATCAACTATATTTGATATTAATTATTTTATTATGTTAATAAAGTATTATTTATATCTTTTTGTAGTCTAGTGGTGGTTACAATTTGGGGAGGATATACCAAATTTAAGGAATATTGTCATTCATATACTTTCACAAACAACGGCATCTAATGGTTGCGAACGTAATTAGTCAATATTTGCATTGATTTACACAGAGGTATGCAACAAACTATCATATAGATACTTGGAGAAATTGGTATATGTCTACTATATATAACATATAGCTAATGTTGCGGTATACCAAGCTGGACAAGGAACTAGAGGAACTAGAGATTGATCTCATCGACCTCTAATTCTACAATGAAGATTCAGAGCCAATATTAGAGTGGGTCGAAGCGATGGAGAACCAAGAGGATGCTAATTACGGGTGTCTTGCAAGCCAATCAGGTGAGTGATGGAATGTGTGACATGTTGCACTATTAGTTACATATGTCCTATAAGCCAATCACATGAGTGATGGTACGTGTGACATGCTGCACAGTCTTTTTGCTTATTATTATTATTAGTATTTTCTTACTTTATGTTGCATATTGCATATATTGTGATGTCCATAGATCTATGCAATGAGAATTAGATCAAGATTAGATCATGATAATGAAATCAATTCGCGACAGACCATAAATATTTCCAGTTCATGGGTTATTTGAGAGGGACATCAAGATAACTGGATAGACCGGTGTACTATATATTCGTCTATATAATAGAGGCAGCTAGTCTTATAACTACTTGTGTGAGGACACTAGAGATATAGTGCATGTGCTCATTAGAGAATGAGTTCACTGATTGATTCATTTACGGAATACTGGATGGCTAATGATACCTCATTATCACATAGTAGTTCTATAGTCCTAATTGTGTGTTTGGTCCTTAAACTTGAGATATCAATGATGTCCTATATAAGTAGTTCACTCTTTGATACCAGACTTATAGGTTTAGAAGTTTCAAATCTAACACAACCAGTCATTGGGAGTAATAGCCAATCTTATGAGGGTAATTGAGTATTGATAGAGGATCATCTACTCTCGGTGTCATAAGAGGAATATCCCATGTATTCTCGCCTAGATAAATCCCTGGCTAGAGTCATCCGAATTGAGAGAGAAATGAGTTCTCTAGGAGAATCTGATTATAGCGAGACTCGAGTAGATTTCATATAGGCTTGATAATACTATGTCAAATATATAATCTATAGGATATTAAATGGATGAGAGACTATAGATACATGATAACTGAGAGCAAATATGTCAAACAGATTGGATCCCCCTATATCGTCTAGAGACAATGGCGTAGTGACCTAGTACATCTATAGTTGATGAGTTGAGTAAATTATTATGGAGATAATAATTCACTAAGTTGAAGGAGTTCTGATAGGTATGACTCATAGCCAGCTTAGTATTGGGCCTAGAGGGTCACACACATATAATAGGTATTGCGATGGATAGAGGTTTGGATATGATATATTCGTCGAGCCATTGTCTTATTGGATATCCAATAAGCCTATATATTATTGGATCTTTTGGGTGAGACCAGTATAGTGATTATTGGATAGAGATCTATTAATCCAAGAGGCTTGTGTTATTGGATAGAGATCCAGTATCCAATAGGGTAGAATCCATTAAGGTTAAGTTGATAGGGACCTCTATAAATAGGAGAGAACCAAAGAGGTATAGATTAGGCTCCTTTTTGTTGTCACCTCCTATTCTCCTCCTGAGCTGATATCCCACTTAGTGGTGCAAGAGGAAAACAAGAAGGGGTTGGCCCTTCTTAACCTTTGTTGTGAGATGGTGCATGAAGAATAGGAGGATTCCCACTGCAAAAGGAGGAGTATTGTCACTTCATCTATCATTTAAATCACAATTAGAGAGGAGGACATCTGACCTCCTTCATCTAAAGAGTTGGATATATGATTTCGAGGATATACGATCTCCCCTAGGTAAATCATCTCACATGTATCATGCGATTTTTGGTTTTATAATTTTTCACGCACCAATCTTCGCACGATAATCTAATATTGAATCTTTGAGAACCTGTTTTGTTTTCTATTCTTTCGCTGTGCATATGATGCTACCCAAAGTTTTCCAACAATGGTATCAAAACTAAATTGATCATTCGATGATTGATTTTAAACTATGTGTGTTGTGATGAATCGCATAAAATTATTTTATGTGTGGTTGCTACGATTTCTTTTGTAGTTTTCATAGCACTTCTTCTCACTATTGAAAGGTGCTTTAGATTAATATTTTGTCACCAAAATTATTATCACAAAATATAAAAAAAAGGGTAGCAACGGTTGTTGCCATGTAAGTTGGCAAAAGGCTACTTGCAGCCTTAGTCGATAGCACAATATGCTACTCTTGACATGGCCAAAGGCTGCCTGGCCGAGAGCAGCAAGCTCTCGACCATGGCTGAGGTCTCCCATGCAGCTAGGGATTCTTGACTGCATGAGAAACCCTAGCAGCTAGAGTTTCTTAGTTGCCCATGGATGCCATGTAGCTAAGGACTCCTAGCTGTAGAGGGGATCTTGGGGGTTAGGGTTTCCTAACTATCCTACGACAGCCAAGGTTTCCTAGCCGCATAGGGCACCCTAGTGTAGGGTTCTCCAAAAATCTATAAATATTTAATTAAAATAATTTAATTAATTATTATTATTCTCTAATAATCCTATATGATGTGTACATATAATGTATAATATGAATGAATGATCATAAACCATGTGATGATGTGTATATGTGTATGTATGATTATTATTATTATTATTGAGGTATGCAAGCCTCTTTCTCTTTCTCATTCATGTGATTATTGTAATTGGGCCTACGTGCTTGTAATTATATTGTAATTACACGACAAAAGCATGGAGATGCCAACGGGGCCCATGATACTAAGACGAATGATCACTGTACATGCAAATGCACCGAGGTGCCAACAAGACCGATGAGGATGAGATAGATGATCATAGGGCATAGAGATGCGTCGATACACACATAGATTCTTTTGTGAGCAATTTGGCCCACTGGCTCAGGTCTGATCATATTAAGTTATGGTCGATGATCATCTGGTGTAATTGCTCATATGTGATATGTGGATGTTTGTTAACCTACTATATACTTATATATATTTGCATGCTATGTAGATATATATTAAATATATATGTATGACACGTCATATTAGGGACCAAATTAAAACCCCTCATATAATAATATTAAGTAAGCGTGAGGTAATTAGATTAACCCACATGACCTTCCATCCTCATACGGAGAAACCGATTCCTAATGTAGGTTAAGTTGGTCGAGTCCCTCGAAACTCACCAATATTGCGATTTGAGATCTTGCCTATGACATAGAGATGTCACCGGTGACATGAGGACATATTATGCTTGGTTGAGTCCTTCGAGGACATATCATTGAATCAGACTCATCTTGTAACGATGTTGATGACTTAATCGAACACTATGGTTGGTTAAGTCCCTTAAGGTTATGATGGTTCGAAGGCTGAACAGGATGAGAATCACAAGGAGTTGTGATTGATAATAGTTACATACATTTTCAGGCTTAGTGTGATTGATCGAGTCCCTCAAGGTTACACTAAGATGTCGATTGTATCTCAATCCCCACTAGAGATCCGTTAGGAATCTCTAATTCACATACCGAAGGGAGTTGTGTATTTTACAATAAAGTAGTCAGAGTAGACTAAGATAGAGGCTCATATCTTGATTGTTTACTTTTATATAATCTACATATTATTTATTTTTACTAAACTTTTTTTTGTTAGAAACATGTCACTTGCAAATCCCTTATGTGGTATACTTAATGTCAATCATCTCACTAGTCCAAACTATACAGATTGACTTCGCAATTTGAGAATCATTCTTATCATGGAGAAAATCATGTATATCATTGATACAATGATGCTTATGCTTGAGGAAGGTGCAAGTGAGGATGAGAGCGCTCACTATGTGAAGGACTTAGATGACTCCACTCTTGCTTAGTGTTATATGTTAGGCTCCATGACTCCCGAGTTATAGAGATAGCATGAAAAGATGGATGCCACATCTATTCTCTTACTGTATGAAAAGAGATGACTAGCTTATGCCACCTTTTGGTCCCTCCTATTTATAGAGGTTCCTACCACTTAACCCTAATGGAACTTGCCCTATTTGGTATTGGATCTCTGTCTAATTATCTAAGCCTCTTGGATTAATGGATCTCTACCAAATAATCTCTAATTGACTCTTATTGGATCTTATTCATAAGATCCAACAATTCAGAGGCTCATTGGATATCCAATAAGATAGGAGCTCCAACGGATATCTTATATCTGAACCTTTACTCATCGCAACACTTACCATATGTGTGCGACCCTCTAGGCCCAATATCAAGTTGGTCGTGAGTCATACTTACCAGAACTCCTTCTGACTTAGTGAATTATTATCTCCATAATAATTCACTCGACTCATTGAATATAGATATATCTACACCATAATCCACAAACAATATGGGTGATCCAATCCATTGAATATGTCTATCCTTAGTTATCGTGTATCTATAATCCCTTATCCATCAAATATCCTAGAGATCGTATATCGGGCATGGTGTTGTCAGACCTATATAGAATTTACTTGAGTCTCCTCTAATCAAATTCTTTAGGAGAACTCTTTTTCTCTAAATCCGAATGATCTTAGCTAGGGATTTGCCTGAGCAAGGACACAAAGGATATTCCTCTCATAATACCGAGAGCATATGATCCTCTATCAATACTCAATTGCTCTTGTAAGGTTAGCTACCACTCCCGATGACTAACTGTGCTATATATGAAACATCCAGACATATAAGTCTGGTATCAAAGAGTTGAGTACTCATATAGAATATTCTTGATATCTTAAGTCTAACGATTAGACACACAATTGGAAACATAAAATTGATGTCTGATAATGAGGTATCATCAACCATCTAGCATTCCGTGAGCGGATTAATCAGTAAACTCATTCTCCAATGAGCACCTGTATTGTATCCCTAGTGTCCCCACATGAGCAGCTATGAGACTAGTCGTCTTCATCATATATATATATATATGTATACAACGCACTAGTTTGTCTGGTTATCTCGATATCTCTCTCGAGTAACCTATGATTGGAATTAGTTAGAGTATGTGTTTAAAGACGAATTAGTCTCATTATCATGATCTCATCATGATCTGATTCTCATTGCATAAATACATGGACATCATAATATATGCAACATAAAAAATAAAGTGAGAAATATCAATAATAAAAATAAGTAAAAAGACTACATAGTATCACACGTGTCATCACTTACGTGATTGTTTTGTAAGGTACATATGACTAGCAGAAAGCCTTACTACGAGCACTAACAAAAAAGTACCAACCCTCCAACCCTTGTTGTTTGAGGGGGCGCTGCTCACCTTGAAGCTTTCTCGGGCGACCAAATAATAGTCGCTCAAACCCTTCTAGAGACGAAAATAAAAGGAGAACAGGTTAGGGGTAGGGTCGATTCCCACACCCCGACATTCACCGATGAATGCCACCAAGTAGCACCATGAGTTTGGTGCTACCTAGGAGGGCGAGATCCTCTACCGTCTAAGACAAGACTCAATCACTATATGGAGCAAGAGATGCTGCCTAGCCTTAAAGGCATTGTTGGACAAACAGAAACCCCCGAGGACCAGATCAAAAGGATGCTGCCTAAGAAGGGGAACAAACAATACATACTCAATCGAGATACGGTACCGAGACCACAATCGATCCAGTTAGAGCACAATCATGACTGAATCATAATCATGGGCATCTTGCATGGACCCTAGGTCCTGCCCTAACCTCCACCACCCTTAGACCGCGCAAGGGTGGAATAGTAACTCTGATGGACTGGTGACTCGATGAGCTAGAACTGGAAAAGGAAGGGGAAGGCATCTCGACCTACTTTAGATAGTGGAGGTTTGATGGAGGAAAAAGGGTAGGTGAACCCTCAAGGGAAATAGCAAAGGATCGAGTAAGGACTCAGGACACGTGAGAACACGAATGAGAGGGAAAAGGTGAGAAGCATGGTATAAGCCTTTCCCTGGTGGTGAGAAGAACTCAAAGGAGCCGTCGTACCCTCGTCTCCCATAATGACATTTATCCCCAAGCTGACAACACAAGATCCCTAAGATCGCCTTAAAGGAAACCCGATAGCAATGGGATCTAAGCCTAACCAGATAAAGGTAGAGCCCTTGAGACTTGCAAGGAGGGTGTGAGCCTTGTAGCTAGACTAGTGCCTCCGATGTAGTGGGAAAAATGTTGCCATAATCGAGGCAAGCGAGAAAAAGCCCGCCATAATCCAATGCGTGCCATCCTGTCAGCAACACCATGGTGTGATGCAATGGAAGACAAAGATCCATTCAAGGATGCCTGGATCCGCTCCGAGGAAGCCCACTACAGTGGGCAGAAGTGTTGGGAAAAACCTATTAAAGCAGAATAATTCTTTTCCCTCTTTGTGTATCAAAATGAGTTCCTCATCAAAATACCAACTTGATATCAAAATGTAAATATCAACTAGAACAACATAAACAGTAGAGCAATAAATCAATCACACAGTGAGACCAAAATTTTTTAACATGGAAAACCCAATGCAGGAAAAACTACGGGACCGTAGTCCATCTCAAACTTCCACTATCAATAATAATGATAACATATTTACAGTAAATCTTCTCTAAAATAACTAGAGGATTACAATAACATTAAGAACATAGATCATGACTCAAGAATAATATATTATCACATAGGATGAATCTCATCAAAAGAGAATTCTAGGTCTCATAAAATGGGTATAGCAGAAAAGTACCTCAGAGAGGGTAAACTGTAGATCAACACTATTAGGATTGTAAAGTTTACTGTAAGGATTCTTCACATAAAATTTGGGTCAAAACTGACAACGTTTGGCCACTGATCGTCAAACAAAAACTCAAAAACCTTACTTTCTCTCTCCTTTTCCTCTCTCTCTCAACGCACCGTTGCGGCGCGCGTTCGCTCGTTGCACTCTTATTTGCTGCCCTCACCTTTTGCCATTTAATTTCTGATTTAGGCTTATAGTCCAAATTGTCCAAGCCCACATATGGGTTGGACCCAACAAGAAGACTCACTATGACAGATGATAAGACCTGCTACGGTGGAGCCTTAAACCCATTACAATGGGAAGAAGACTTGCTATGGCGGATGATGAGACCTGCTAAAACAGAGCCCCTAGCCCACTACGGTGGATCTCTAAGCCTGTTACAATGGGAAGAAGGCCTGAATGAGCCCGCTACAACGAAGCCTTAAGCCCATTATGATTGGGAGAAGGATAGCTCCAACAAAGCCCCAAGCCCATTACGACAAAAAGAAGACATGCTATGGTGGACGATAAGGCCCGTTACGATGGAGCCCTAAGATTGTTACGATGGGAAGAAGGCCCACTACGTCGGGCGATAAGGCCCACTACGACAAAGCCCTAAGCTCGTTATGACAAAGAGAAGGTCACTACGATGGATGATAAGGCCCACTACGATGGAGTCCCAAGCCCGTTACGACAAGAAGAAGACTCGATACAGTGGACAATGAGGGTCGTTGCGGCGAAAATCTAAGCTCATTACGACAGGAAGAAGGTATACTACGGTGGACGATAAGGCGCACTATGGTATAACCCTAAGCTCATTATGAGGAGAAGGCCAATATGGTGGATGATAAGACCCACAATGGTAGAGCCCCGAGCCCGTTACGACGGGAAGAAGGCCTACTATAATGGATGATGAGGGCCGCTACGATAGAACTCTAAGCCCATTATAACGAGAAGAAGACCCGTTACGGTGGAAACCCCCAGCCTGCTACAATAGAGCCTTAAGCCCATTATAAAACACACTCCAAAATAGTTTTTAGACTTTCTGGATCTTTATTCACACTTCTGTAATATTATTAATGTTCTGCTTCTTATATAGAATTGGTTACTATACTTTGCTTTTTCTTTACCATCTAACTCTTGGAATATAGGAAGTATCGGCAAAAAGAGCATAATTTTGGCCCCGACAACTTGCTTCTCAATCTTACTGCCTACCCCTTTAAGCAAAAATGGGTCCAAATATTATGTCTGCTTTGTTCTTTGATCGATCACAATTATATTAGCATGAAATCCCTCACTTTGGTTAACTTGATAAAAGGTCCCTTGACATAAGCTTTGCTTAGTTCTATGGTCATTGTCCTTCTATTTTATCTTAATATTTAGAATCCACCACTAGCTTAGCCCTTGTCTTGATTATTCCATTTTTCGTTCATGAGAGTAAGGGATTATTGACTCTATGAAATTTATACATTTATGATATCATGGTGCATCCTCATGTTTATGACCATATTATTTATCACCTTGCATCTACATCTATTTTCTTCATGATCAGTAGAATATACTACTGTAGTCTCCTATCACTTTTCTCGACATTATCTCCAATGTAATACATGCTAGATTACTAGTATACACTTTGAAAACCCACCTTCGTATAACTATGTCTCATTCGTTAATGCTCGTAGCATTTATGCAATTCAAATTTGATGCATGCATGGAAGATTTATTTCTATGATATCATGATACTCACTCTTTAAGTTCATGACCCTTCTCTTGACACAAGCTCGGTGCATGCATCGATGATATGCCTGTAAGAAATATGATACTCATTCCTCGAATCCATAGCCTTCATCATTTTTTACTTACCAAAATAAAACTTATAGTAACTCCAACCATCCATTTAAATAATTACACAAACGTGCTTGCATTTCAGTTTGTGTGATACACTGATTTTTATTAGAGATAAATAAATATTTTAATTTTATTAGAGGAACCTATGGTTATGGTTAAACCATATCTGTCTTTATTTATAATAGTCATCCTCTTCTTCCATGGTAAAAAGGTGGCCATGAAAGGAGGAAGAGACACTAGGGCATCACTTACAACATACTGAGGTAGATATCTAAATCTTTGGTTTTCTCTATCTTTCATATATAATCATGATGTAGGGATTTTTCATATGATTCATTTTTATCATCCCAAGAATTATTTTTATAGATTCATTTTTTCCCTTCAGTTCTAAGTTTATCATAGTATCATTCTACCACTCGTCTTAAAGTAATTATATGTCATAATAATCTTAATAAACAGGATCAATAATTCACTGAAACCAAGCCTTCTTTGACCCAAGCCACATTTACTGCTCACAATAGTGATCAACCTGGTTCCATGGACCCAATGACCAACATGAGTTTCAAGATGCAACCATAAAGCTTTAAACCCTCTTTATGTCAATGATTTACTTTTAAGAACTAAGTATAGTTGTAGGTCTTAGAATTAGAGATACATGCTAAAAGATAACTCTTTATTTTAGATATTTTTCAAATTAACCACCCACTTAAAAGGTTCAGTATAAATCATTGACTCTTCTCTAGAGAAAAAAAAACTGATTAGAGATGATCAACCCTGATCAAAGCAAAGAATTAAGCTTGAGCTCAATTTGAGTTAGACTCAAATTGAGAAGATTTCATTTATCACTAAGAGTTAGACACCAATTGAGAGTCCTTCTATAATTAGAATCTAGAAGTTCCTTATGCAAGACTAATAATTATCTTTGATTAAGAGTCCTTTAGTTAAGAGTCTTCCTCTTCTACAATTATAAATAAGGAGATTCAACACCCTCTAGGGAGAATTAAAAAAAGAAAGAGGGAAAAACTTGAAAGAAGCCTTAAGAAGCCAATATTGTATATTCAAGAAGCCTATTTGTAATTATATAATTATATATTTATTTTTCAAAATCAATCTAGATCTTTTTTCACTTTCATATTTCATTTCTTCCGGCATCCCTATCAAACCTCTCACAAAACGTAAATTCACTTGAATCTTATCTCCCAAATGGATTAAGAAACTTCTCAATACCTCAAATGATTTATTGATCAATTGTGGTTTTGTAATATTATAGTTTTGTTGTTATAGTGGTGGTTTTAGAATTGGATTATTTTGAATATCCTATCATTAATATAATTATAATATGAGTTTGAGTGGGACTGATCCATAATAAGCTAAATTAGGTCTTTTGGCACAAAAAAGGAAATCTTGGATATTTGATAATATCTATTCATTCATTATTTGTTTTGTGATGGGCATGTGTAATTTTTACTATAATACTATAAATTGCTAAGCACAAGAAAGGAGCAAGTTTAATGTTATCTTGGAGCATTTGAACACACACACTAGTAAAACACTTAATCTTGGAATAAATCACTTAATCTTTCTCTCTCTCTCTCTCTCTTAAAATTTTGGCAAGGATCAATCTATTCTAAACCTAACTGGATTCTTTCTGCTAGATAATTCAATTATTAAGGCAATAAGATTTTTCTAGAACCTATTAAACATGGATAACATAAATGTATGCACTTAGACCTCACCATCAAATTTCATCTTTTTAAATATCTTATTGAATTTATGACAGATAATTCTTGAAAATTATTATATATCAAACAAGAAAATTTAATATAAAAAATTTACCCAATATATTATATGAATAAATCTCACACTCTTATGTAAAGTTAATTTAACCATATCATGTTAATTAAGTTAGGATGCTTGACTAAGTGATTTACGAAATTAAACCAAGAGCTTGATTATGACTAATAAATAATATTTCATCTACTTGCAAGAGTATTTATGGTACATATAATGGGATGAAATAAGAAATAGAAGATTCAATTAAATAATATGGATAAATTCTCAGTTAATAGTTAACTAATTGAAATAGAATTGTAGGTCTATGTTACATCTAACCCTTTAATCATCTTCAGCAGAAGGTTTAAGCATATATTTTATTAGATGAAGAATTATTATGCTTGAAATATTAGTTTTATATAGTAAAATAATAAATGTTTACATCTTGTGTTTTATAGTATCCAACGTGGTTAATTATTAATTTTATGATGAATATGCTAAGTTATGACTTAGTGTATGAAGACTTAATAATATTATAGTATTAAATTTTTACTATGCATATATTTAATAATGATTTGTTTGTATATCTTGAAACTTATGTTAAAGTATTAATTTTATTTTATTTGATATATAGTATGATGAATGTTTATATGGCTTGTATTGTAACTTTCAATATAGCCAAATAATTCATTTATTTTGTCACATCCTAGATTTATAAAATATAATAAATCATCATTTTATTATTCATAATTTATAAATATACTCTCTTTTTTTCTTTATCCTTGAATTCAAATTTTTGTATTGACAATAGTAACTATTTTATTAACTAAAAAAAAGGTCATAAGTCTTCCAACTACACTTTAGATCTATTACAAAGTAGTAGATTACTCAAAAAATAAATATAAGGTAAAAACATATTAGCAACCACACATACTACTAGCAACTTCCGAAAATTTATAAAAATAATCTTAAATATTCATGAGATATATACAAATATCAGTAATTTAATATGAAATGATAATATATTCATTCATCGTAAAACTTATGCTTTACAAAAGCAATGATAATTTTTTATATAATAAACAAAATCATGCATAAGCCACATGCAACATATACATAATAATCAGATAACAAAGATGTATATGACACCCGATGGTATACTCTCCCAATAGCGGATATAGGAGCATACTCCACGGGATGGATTCCTCTCAACAGCAGATGGAGATAACTCATATCACACTCCCAATAGCGGATGGAGTGGTATCCCTCACCCGCCCAAGTGAGGACACTTTCCTTCGAATATCGAATAAATGAATCATCTAATCGTCATGTTTGGCCACTTGCTAATCCCCAAAGGAAATCGTCATACCTGCCCTCGGTAGGGATACATAACCATCAATGATTATTCATTTATATTTATATATTCATTCACGCATGTATTCAAGAAATTAGTATGATAAAAAATTATGAGAGACTATGCTTGATGTATGATCTACTAGACTATATTCATTAGTGGCTCCGCATTGTATTAGGCCTACAAATTCTTTCACAAGTTGTACTTCTAATATAGACCATTAGCCTAGTCATATATACTATATAATGATAATCATATCAATATCATGAACTTAAGGAAAGTAGAAAATCAATAATTATTTTTAAATTATATCTTTAAATAAAAATTTTAAGTTCATCAAATCATAAAACATAAAACATTAATCTCTCAATAGTCCTCAATCAATCAAAACCATAATTGGAATAGCTCAATTGACTTAAACCAAACTCAATTCAATTGTAACCTAAGAAACCAACCTCAAATCCTTATATAACCGATCTGAAATCATAATAGATTGGTTTAATTTAGATTTGATTGATCAAGATTAGGTTAAGTAGGTTTGAACTAGTCAAGTTGGTTTGGAATCACCCTAACTGATCAAACCCGTCTAATTCAATCAATTAATGAGCTCAAACTAATAAGGGGAGAGAAAATCGGACTATATCGTATAATGTTAACCCAAACCGAACCGACCGACCTGAGTCTTGGACGAGTCATATGTGCCGCATGTGTTTATCTCAAGTAATAGGTTGGGTTGAGGTACAATATTCTAGATAGGGGATGATGTATCTAGCGCCAATCGCATAGTTGGACAGACTTAACTTCTCGGGATAGATAAAGCCTCACTCATAAATTGGGCTAAGCCTTACCACTGAACTGGGTCATACTTGACTCGCTGGTTGGGTCATACCCAGACACATGAGTTGGGGTTGTGTCTGACGACATGGGCTAGGTCGTATTTAATCGCATGAGCTAGACCATGCTTAACTACATGAGTTGTATCATACCTTATCACATGGGCTAGGTCATACATGACCACATGAGCTGGGTCGACCCGATGTACCAGATCAACCTGACTCAAGTTAGACCCAAATTAGACTTTTTTTTATCAAATTAGATTTTAATATTTTAAATTATTAAAGAATAACTAAATCAATAAATGAAAGAAATTAAATTCATGGTCTTAAATTTAAAACTAATTAAATCAAGAAATTCACACATAATTCTTGAAACATAGACATATCTAATTAAATAAATTAAAACTATTATATTAATCCAAAAATAATAATTTTAATAATTAAATTAATATTAAATTAACTTAAGCTTAATAGACTAATATAAATCAAATAATCATTGTAACATCACAAATCAATTATTATTATTTATTAATCATCAAATTTTAAAATTAAAATATTAGTATGCATCATAAAATTATAAAAATCCTAATATTGGATTTCAAAATATAAATGAAAGCTGATTAAAAAAGAATCCTACCTCTCTTCAATTATCCTTTCCTCGGGATCATCTCATTGGGAAGTCATCTCCTCAATCCTCCCAGTGAGAAATGAGAAAGGAGGAGCCCCAAGAAGATGAGATCTCCCCAAAAGGTAAGTAATAATTTAATTTTAATTTATTTTTATTTACTTTCACTTATACAGAGAAAATTATAATATTTATTTCTTATGGTTCACACACGAAAATAGAATATAAAATATTTATTTCCTAAAAATCACATCCTTTGTTTAGGAAATAAATCAATTAACAATCTAATTGATTAACAAAATTCCTAACTTGTTTACATGATTAAGGAAATCAAATTTAATCATTTCCTTAGCTATAGTACATAAACATGGAAGATAATAATAAAATAATATATTATTTATAGTAATTAATTTACATTAAGGAAAAAAATTGCTGATGATTACATATTTAACTTTATGTAATGTATCAAAAATCATGAACTATGATTTAGTAATCTACAAAGACGTATAAGTTGTATCATTGACATTAGATATATGTGATTGAAAATTATATATTAATTATAAATATAATTTCAAGCTAGGTGCTTGATATTTTCTCTTACCATATACTTGTATCTCATCGTAGATTTAAGTGTGGTAAACTTTTAGACCAATGGATGACACTTTAAGTTGTGGAGATAATATTATAATATATTTTACATGGTAGTAGTTTTAATAAGAGAATTAAACAAATATTTTTACTAAATAGATTATTTTTTATAAAATTATATAAATAAGAGTTACTTATTGTCATCACATAAGAAATATACGCCTAACCCATGAGATCCTAGTTAGATCAGAGTGGAGTGAGGAAGAGATGATACTAGAATAATGATTTTGAGAACTTCAAATATCATGAGGCCCATTATTTTTGCTAAAAATCTAAGTATTATTGACAAAAAAAAAATTGAGGTTAAAGTGATAGAGTGGAATTATAATTGGTAGAATTTAGAGGACCAAATCTTTTTTAAAGGGGGAAAGAATTATAATATCCTAATTTTAATTGTGGATAAATTAATAATTTAATTTTGCAAGAGGAACATAGGATTATATTTGTGGTTGCCATTTCATCCTCTTGTGACAGAGAATGCAACCATCAAGGAGTGAGAGGAAATATTAGCCATCACCTACAAAAGACCAAGGTAGAGATTTAAATCCTCATATTTCTCTATCTTTTATGGATATCATGATATAGGAATTTTTCATATGCTTCTTTTTCATTATGTTAAGAATTATTTTTACAAATTCATATTTTTTTTCTCTTCAGTTCTTAAGTTTATCATGGTATTATTATGCGCTCCTTGTCTTAAACTAATTGTATATGACAATCCTCTTCATGAGTTAAACTAACAATTCACTTAAACCAAACCTCCTATGACCAAAGCTATATTTATCGATCAAGCCAGTGATCAACCTAAGTATACATTCGCGAACCTAGTGAGCGATATGAGCCTACAAGATTCAACCGTCAAATATGGCTACGAGTTTTGGAATTAAATATACATGTTGAAAGATAACTCAATAGTTTAAATATTTTCTAAATTGACCATCTACTCTAAAGGTTTAACATCAATCGGTTGACCTTGTCATTCGACTTAGAAGTGAGAGGCACAAGATTAAGTATGACTTATTCTTAAAGGCATCTTCTCCATCATGTGTTGCTAATTGTATAATAAATATTCGTTAGAAATTCTAAAGAAACTTGTTATGTTGGAGTAGCTTTCCTCTTCGCATATTCTCGGAGGTTTTAAAAACTAACATATCCTAAGAATACTCTATTTTACATTAAACAAAACTATATATTATTTTGCCACTAAGCCACACTTACTAGATTGAACCCGTTGCATAATTTAAGGTCTAACATTTTCCTTCATGCAGAAGAGCAAGCTTTCATGTTTTATAGGTTGAGTTTCGATCATCTTAGGATTGCTATAAATATCCCATTATCTATGTATAAAGCATTTGCATGAGTATCAGATTCTTTGAATCATTAATTCCTCTACTTTATAAGCCCTTTATGCAAACTCTTTGAGTCATTGACTATTTTTCAACTCGCATGATCTCCTCTTTAACTTAAGCAATCTAGCTAATATTAAGTACTATCAAATTAGATTGATGAGATTGAGTCATAGCTCAAACTTTGCGTATATATATTTTTTATTTTTATGATACTTTTGAGATTGGTCATTCAAATTTTGGATGCTCACTCCTGTAATTGATTATTCCCTGTCTTTATTAGATGCAAACCATTTGTTCATATGTTTGTCCTACTTTACTACCATTTATGATGGGTTTAATTAATTTTGCCTAAATCATTTGTGATTAGCTTAACTAATTTTGCCTTATGATATCCATTTATAAAAGATCAACCTTCCTGTGATTTAGGACAGACATTCATGAAAAAGGAAAAGAAACAAATTAGTGACCAGCAAATTGTTACCATCACTCCACCAAAATATAAACTCTACATCACACATCACACAAATTCTTTGTGAATGATGCAACACAAATGTAGTAGACATTGTGAACTTCGAGCCATCAGCGGACAAAGAATCAATCAAGACTGTCAGTCTCGCTCATCCATGCAACATCGATTTCTAAGCGACGTGACAACCGATACCAACCGATAACACAGTGAAAATTCACGAGGTGAAGGATTGACAGGAATCTTCAACCTTTCTAAGCACTATACATTTGTTTCTTTTTAGCTGCTAAATTTCGAGTATTATAAGAAAATAGAGTAAGAACCATCCGATGTAGGCGTTTGCCGGAGAAGAAGAAACAGTGAAACTGTTCCTACAAGGAATCGAGGAATGCTCTTGAATTCAGTCTCTTTTCTTCTCGTTTCCATTGCTGCCAGTTGTACCTTCTCTGTTGCTCTATCTTCCTGCCTTAATTCCTTGGTATTGTGTCCATTCATGCCGGTAGAATGAGCTGTCTGTGCCGTAATACAGGGAAGACTGAAGTGCACGGCGGAGAGGAAGAGATGCTGGTGATGGAGACAGCGTGGGGGGTCGTGCTGACGGTGACGGCTGCAGCTATGGGGCTGGTGGCGGTGTGCGGCGGCTTGAGACGGCTGCACGAGTGGGTGCAGGAGGTCGGCCTTGGGGAGAAGCGCCGCCACCTGCCGCCGGGCGACATGGGTTGGCCCATCATCGGTAACATGTGGGCCTTCCTCCGCGCCTTCAAGTCCGGCCAACCTGATTCCTTCATCGCCTCCTTCGTCCGACGGTCAGTCATTCTCTTTCCCCGAGAATGAGAATATTATATATATATATATATATATATATATATATATATATATATATATATATATATATATATATATATTTGTTGATGGTTACGTTAGGTGCTTATTCTTCTTCTTCTTCGGCCAACGTTGATGGCAGATTTAATGGCGTGGGGATGTACAAGACGTACATGTTCGGCAGCCCCACGATCATGATCCACACGCCGGAAGGCTGCAGGCACGTGCTGATGGACGACGAGCACTTCATCCCCGGTTGGCCGAAGTCGACTCGGCTGCTCATGGGGGAGAAGTCCTTCGTCGGCATCGTGCGCGATGAGCACAAGCGGCTGCGGCGGCTCACCGCCGCTCCCATCAATGGGCACGAGGCACTCAACGACTACCTCCAGTTCATCGAGCACACCGTCGTGGCCACCCTCGAGAGGTGGGCCGGGATGGGCCAGATCGAGTTCCTCACCGAGATGAGACGGCTCACCTTCAGAATCATCATGCAGATCTTTCTGAGCTCCGGGAACGAGGATGTCATACGATCCCTGGAGAAGGTGTACACCGATCTCAACTATGGAGTGAGAGCCATGGCTATCAATCTCCCAGGGTTTGCCTTCCACAGAGCCCTTAAGGTAAGCAGTGCTTCTACACTGCAGAGTAATCAACTTTGCTACAGAAATTTTGAGTGCAGCGTGAGCGATTTGTTTATGGCCTGTCTCATTGGTGTGTATTACAAAGAGTCTCTATTGCATTTCAGGCCCGAAAAAGTTTGGTTGCAACTCTTCAAAGTGTGGTTGATGAAAGAAGAGCATTGAAAGCAAGAAATCTATCTCCAGCAAAGAAGGACATGATGGATAATCTAATAGATGTCGAAGATGAAAACGGTAGGAGATTGAACGATGAGGAGATAATTGATATCCTGATCATGTACCTCAATGCTGGCCATGAATCTTCTGGCCACATCACCATGTGGGCTACTGTCTTTCTTCAGGAGAACCCAGACATCTTTGAGAAAGCCAAGGTAACATTACAATCATAGATATCGTATTTAACCCATCATCCGATCACTTAATGTGGAGTATATCTGAAACAATCTTGACATGCCCAATGCTTTTCAGGCAGAGCAAGAGGAAATCAGAAGAAGCATGCCACCTGCACAGAAGGGGCTAACACTCACTGAAGTGAGGAAGATGAAGTATCTTTCAAAGGTTTGATGAGCCATATTCTTTAGATTCATTTCTATCAGGTGCTTCTCTTCTCGATTTGTTGGTCATAATAACAACAACAACACTTGTATATGAAGGTTACCGATGAGACGTTGCGCATGGTTAACATATCATTTGTTACTTTTCGTCAAGCAACCAAAGATGTTTATCTCAATGGTTAGTGTCCGAAACTAGTTGTTTTGTTTCTGGAAGCAAACTGAGGTACCAATTACAAAAGGCTCATTCAAATGTTGATCAATTATGCAAGTCATGTCACAGGCTATCTGATACCCAAGGATTGGAAAGTTCAGCTATGGTTCAGAAATGTTCACTTGGATCCTCAAGTATACACCGATCCTAAGAAGTTCGACCCCTCTAGATGGGATGTAAGTTGGCCACCTTGTTATGTGTATACATGTTTATGGTCCATTGTCTAATGATTATTCATAGAGCAATTAAATCAGGGCATACATTAAGAGATGAATTTTGCTTTGTTATTCAAGGATTTCACACCCAAAGCTGGAACATTTCTTCCCTTTGGAGGAGGCAGTAGGTTATGCCCGGGAAATGAGTTAGCCAAGCTAGAGATTGCTGTCTTCCTGCACCATTTTCTCCTCGGCTATGAGTGAGTCCTTTTACTCCCAAGCTAGTGGTATCACTTTGCTGATTAAAATGGGTTATATTTAGGCATATCTGTTTATGTTGTCAGATTACAGTTACTATGACTGATATTTTTTTCACATGTATAATCTTACAAAGGATATGAAATATGAATAATGTTCTTGCATGATCAAATTTGCACATGTTCTTTGAATTGAAGGGCATGAGTATCGAAATCCATACGAAGTTTATAGTCTTTTATTCTGAAAGGATTCATGTATCAAAATCGGATGAAGAATGTTTTCTTCGATACTGCTTTGTAGAAAGATGAATGATACATCTGCAGTTATGTTTGCGGCACATTATAGAACAATTTGAAGTAAATAGTCTCCGAGACATACCTCACAGAAAATCCATGTTGGGCCAATGTAGCTTAATTGAAATCATTGTGTTCTGCAATGAAATCCTAAGCTGAACCGTCCACGAAAACCAAAATTGGTACCTGCACCACACATACCGTGCCGTTAGGAAGTATACCGGTCATGGTGGTGTTTTCCTTGGAGTTTTAAGCACTTCATTTTCATGTAGTTAAAAGAAGATACTGTTTACTGATCAAGGGACTAAATGAAGCAGTTTATATCAGTATTTTCATGTTCTCCTGTTTTGCATTAGAATTCAAATGACATTAATATTAGAAAACTTCTTTATGCCATATCGCTTTGTAGAGTCGAGTATCGGTTTTGATGATCCTCAACTATTTACTCACAACCGTCGACAGTTCAAAATTTTTTTTGTTATTTCGAATAAATTTTGACTTATAATTGCTTTTCTGCAGGCTTAAGAGACTAAATCCGAAGTGTCCTATCAGATACTTGCCTCATCCTCGGCCTACCGACAATTGCATGGCAAAAATCACAAAGCTCTCTGCAATATCCATGTAAAAAGAGCAAAGCAAAACTCTAAAGTACCGAATATTCTCTCAATCAGAACATAAGAGTCAAAGCAGCTAATCATCCCTATATTCAATAAGCTTCATAAACAAATGCAGAACATTCTATTCGAATATGACATTCCTTTTGTGTATGCATTTAGAAGTACTGGTTGAGTAAGTGACAATTTGTGAGAGAATTTAAGGCATATGATGTGGTAAATATCAGTTTTGTGGAGCCTAACTATTTATCCTTTTTTTTCTTTCATGCTATGAAGTTCCACTATTTTCCGAACATCAACAAGAACAAGAGATAAAAAGAACAGAATTAATCTTCATCAACTAACATGATAGGCTCATGATTCTTTACACTCATAGATGAATGATATAAATTTATGGAAAAGCGAGCGTTCTTACCAGGGAAGATGTTAGTACCTGGGCATGATCAGCATACTTCATATCATCCAAAAACTACAACAATATCAGCAGCATAAGAAAAGAATAGAGAGTATTTGGGATTCTTAGTGAGTTCTCTCTTGCTTTGCAAAATTCAATCAATCTTTCCTCCCAAAAAACCCCAGATAATGAACGAAGAAAAGCCCATGTCTCTGCAAGCAGCTGAAGCAGCAGATCAAGCAAAGCATGATCGGTGACTCCGACCTTTGAAGAACAGAGCGGCTGCCACAGACCCTCGACTCTTCGGAAACGGAATAATAGATTAATGTTATATAGTTTACTAACATAAAGCCACAGCAGCAACAGTCAGTTATGCCGTTCGCAACGTTATCATGATGTGAACCGCATCCATGGATCGACGCGTTCGTTCCGTTTGCTTCGACAGCAATCCTCCTCCTCCATCGAGAGAGCAATGGTGGTCTCTGGAAACCGTGTGGGCCCAGAGCATCGGACGGTGGATCAGGCAGGAGAGGCCCATCGGACGGTCGTGATGCGGATGCTGATTATGGGCCCCGCCGAGGTGGATAAATATTTCGGGAACCGATCACGTTGTGGCGGGGCCCGCACGAAGGCGCTCCCGCCCACGGTTTTATCCCCCACGTACACTAAACCCGAGTCTCGGGTGCGTTGAGATTGGCGCTCGGCCACCGAGCAACGGCGTTAAGATCAGTGCGATGAACGGATGGACGGTGCGGATGAGCTTGGACCACCGAAGCTTATCTCCAACGGATAAGCGGCGGCAGCGGGCAGAGGACGACAACCCCATGCCGTCTCCTCCTCTCCTACCCGAACGGGGACGTCATCCGTGGGGCCCGCGACCTCTTTCTTCCTTGGGTTGCCACGTTTGCTTTCGAAACCTGTGCGATGTTTGAGCTGACACGGAAGATCCGCAGCCCCGGTGAGGAAAACTGTTATAAATACCCCCGGCGTCGATCCCATCGGCTTAGACGAATGCAGCGAGAGGGCAGATCTAGAGGTGTGTGTGCGATTCTAGTCTCGCAGATTTACTCGCTTCCATTTCCTTTTCCTTCAACCTCAGTTTCATCCAGATCTGGAATCGAGCGTTGAAATTTTTACATGCTTTTCTGTGTGCGCGCTTGCGTCGGCTCCCACGTGCACGTGCACGCGTGCGTGCGTGTGTTTTGATTTTCTTTTTTTTTTTTTCTTTCTTTTTTGATTTTTGATTTTATTTATTTTTATTTTTATTTTTTTTATTTTTATTTTTGAGGGTATTGTTTGTTTCCACTGTGATCGTGTGTTTTCTTCCTTCAAATCCACTCAAATGTTGTTCTTTTGTGTGTAACCTGATTTGTGTTGTGAAGGGACTGAAGCGATGCGTCTTTTTTTTTTTTTTTTTCTGATCTCCGTCCTGAGAGATCAGGTTCTGATGAACAATATGCAGATCTGTGTTAATCTAGTGAACATATATTGGGATTCGTTATATGATGTTGTATGCGATTAGATCTTGAACAACTGGAACAGAAAGAGGTTTCAAGCAATTGTTTTGATGTGTTAGTAGCTCATGTTCATGTCTGCTTTTGATTCGCTTTTTTGTAAGCGAAAAAAAAGTAGAGGTTTTTGATGAGGCTCTGCACACATGATCCTGTGACAACCAAAAAAGATCGGATTCTGAACTTGAATCATGCCACGAGTTTCGACTTCAGAACATTCATGGGAATTTGTGGCATCGGAACACTAATTATTGTACATGAATCAGAAGCGCAACTCTTCCTAATCGAAAGTGAAATTGGAAGTCAAATCGAGCGCTATATTCACTAATACAAACAAGAAAAGGAGAAGAAATAATTTTTTTTTGCAGTCAAGATTATAAACTGTTTTGTCTGATTGTTATTTTTCCTTTCAATCTCAGGTTGCTGCTCTATCTTTACCAACCGCGACGTCCTTCTTTTGCTGTTCAAGTGGTGTACCTACTTGTCTTGGAGATTAAAGAGCAGCGTTTGATTAGTGAAGGGGGGTGAGATAATGGATAGAACACCTACAGCTGCTTTATTGCGAGACCGAAAGATTTCCGAGGAGGTTGCCAAGCCGATGACAGTCTACATATGGGACATGGATGAGACACTTATCTTGTTGAAGTCTTTGTTGGATGGTACATATGCTGGGGCCTTTAACGGTTTGAAGGATAGAAGAAAGGGAATAGAGATTGGGAAGCTCTGGGAGAATCACATACTACAAGTCTGTGATGACCATTTCTACTACGAAGAGGTCAGTTCTTTAAAGCAGCTTCTATTTTTTCTTTTGTTTCTGTAGATCTTGCTGTCTCAGGGTAGGCTTTCGGCAAGCTAAATCAGAGTCTACTGGAACCTTGTCTGACCTATTACCATGGATCTTTAGCATTTTTTTGAACTCACTGGGACTGAATGATTTAGAGGCCAGGCAATATTTTGATAGAGTTTTTATGTTGGCATATGTTTAGACTAGTCTAATAGTAAAAATATGTGTATCTTTAGGAATTTTATTTGAACTTTCAAGTGTATAGAAACAAAAAATTTCTTCTCTTTCATTTTGAGCACAATAACTGCCACAATCCATCTGATATACTTTCTGATTCAATAACTTTGATGGGTATAACCACGCTATCAAAAAAGATGTGAGCCTAAATTAATTGGTAATATATCCATGTATCTCTTATAGATCATCACAATCGTCCTCCCACTTCCAATATGGGTCTAATTAGGGCCTCAATTATCATGCTCAAAACTGAGTTCATCTTCTACTACACTTAAGATCTTAACGAACAAGTGGGCCATGCCATGTTCAACATGTCTCATATTTCATGTAGAATATGGATGGCCTATGAATTAGGAGTTTAGTGTCTGAGTCTATATGTTTGTGGCACTTGCTGACAATTGTTTTACGCTTCTGTGTTGTTTTGCAGATTGAGGACTATAATGAACCATTTCTTGATGCTTTGAGTGAATATGATGATGGACGAGACCTGTCAAAATATAATTTCAATGATGGATTTGGTTTTCCTTATGATGACTGGAATAAAAGAAAACTTGCTTATCGACATCGCTCCATTGCTGAGAAGTACTCACAGGTATTGCTGGAAGCTAGCTTCTATTTTTCAGTCTATTCATGCAAAACCGTATCAATATATCAATAATTGTTACAGCCTGGACTGGGGTATTGATTTATGTTATCAAATGTGGTCCATCCTGAACTGGTCTTTGGGTGTTCCTTGAATTACATGGGTTTGCTCGTAACATAAGTCCCACCTTGATAAGATGTTATGCTGCCACACAGTTTGATTTTGTTAATTTGCTTAAATGTACACAATAATTTTACTCCTGCTTTAATCAATGATAGATCTCCAAGTACTTGACCCTGGATTCTCGGTTAATGCAGGGTTTATGTAAGATACTTGACCAACAGACAGTTAAACTCTGGAATGATCTATACAGTTTGACTGATAGCTACACGGATGGATGGCTTTCCTCGGGTATGTTGTTCCAAACACAGTGTCCTAATTAACAAACAGTCAACTATTAACAGATAATTGGTTTTGCTATGATGATTAATCTTTTTCTATTTTTGTGGACTTAAGACTATTCATATAAGCTTGGTTAAGTTTGAGACACTAATCCATCTACACTAATCCATCTAATGCAAAACCAGTTAGTTGATGCATATTTGTTCCTAGGTTATGTGATGGTGTAGAAGCAACAATTGAGTTCAAACCATTTGTTTTCCAATTAACCAATAATAATATATTGGTATGTTGTGTTGGATTTTTGGTTGTGATTGGTACAAAAGATGGGCAATATCTCACCTTGAAATCAATTTGGTTAGGTATTTAGAATTTTTGTAGAAATTAATTATATATTTTTTTATCAAAGCTGGAACCTAACTTAATTGAACTTTTATATATCAAGTTCTATCAATGCTCATAGAGGTAAAAGCATTTTGGTAAATCTGGAATCTTTACTGCTATGTTTGATATCCTGAAACCACCTATATCGTTATATGATCATCTTTAAATGGTTTGAAAAATCTTAACCAACTTGTTTGATTGTACCTCCTAATTGTGGATCCACGAGGAGTTGACTTTAAATGCCTTGATCTAAACATCTTTCCAGTGTTTACAATAGTGGTTCTTAATTGGGATCATGATGGAGCTGGGAGCTGCCATAGCATAGGTTTTGAAATCAGGCTATATTGGCTCTTGTCATTACCGATAAACCTTATTTAAGTGTTTTTCGGATGTAAAAGATAGTAGTTTTTATGCAATTTTTTCCCTTGTCCATCTGGAAGCAAGCATTGAGATCTTGCAGCTTCATTTTCTTATGATCCACATATTATGTAGTTGATCTCCCAGAGGAGTTGATCCAAGGTTCCCTAATGCATTTGCCAATGTCAAATCCAATTTTGCCAAGAAACTTGATGCTAGTGTCAGGGGAATCTGTGAGGACCAAGTGATTCTTTTCTGGACCCTTGTCAATATTTGTGATTTGTATTATATATTGAACTTTTATAAATGGTATTTCACTGTTATGTTGCCTTGTGAATTTGTTTATATTAACTGTGTTTCATTCTACTTTGTATCCTTTCTTTAGAGGAATATATTTACAGCCATAGGTACTACAAATATAAATCCTTAAAACAACAAAACCCTAATTTCTTCTGCAATTGATAGTAATTTTGCTAGCCATTTTTTTTGTTCTTTGCAATGCAACAGATTGTGCTTATATCATATCATGTATCTTTTCATCATTTTGCTTATATTGATGAATCTTTCTTCAGTTCATATGTAGTTTACATTTTTTCTTTTTGTTGCAGGACATGCCCTATTAGAGCAAACTTTAGGTAAAACTAGCCTTCCATCAAATTACCTTCTTTCATCTGACCCAACAACCAGATCCGTTACTTCCAAATATCAGAATATTAATGTCTTAGTTACTTCGGGGTCCCTGATTCCTAGTCTTGCCAAGTGCTTGCTTTATCGGTTGGATGATGTGATCGCAGCTAATAATGGTATGTATTTTCTTCGTTAGTTATTTGTCCTTGTTTGTTGCTTTGTTTTAATACGGGGAACTGGATCAAGCTTTATTTTGTTGTTCAAAAGCCAAGGGGTAGAAGAACCACAATAATCCAACGGAGAAAAGATGGTAAAAACAAAAACAAATGAGAACTATACTTATTTGGCTGCCATAGGGAAACAGTTAACCCTGGGGTATTGAAGTCACTGGAATATGGAGCTAGCTTAACACAATTGCCTTTCTTCTCTTCAAGGTCATCATACTAGATGTGATGATATTAATCTCCTTCAAATAGATTTGTTTTCTACTGACCCAACATAGTAAATTTGAATCTTGTTTATGGCTGAGAACCACTGGAAAACATCCATCTGTTTTCTTCATGCTTGCACAAGAAGTGAAAAACCATCCAGTAATATAATGAAGGTTGAGACTGAGTTGGTAAATTTTAACTTTCGGATATCTGGCTTTAGGGAAAGAGTGTGCATAGCTTGAGGAAATCTTAGTCCAAAACAGTATCTGAACTTACACATTAGACTTTATGGAATTTTGCTAATTGTCTTTTAATTCTCAAAATGGTGCTTAAGGGTGAACGAGGGAACATTTGTCTTGGCTGGTTGTCAGGACTGGAAGTAATCACATTAACTTTGCTAGTAATGGTGCATGAGATTGATGTTACAGTTTAGTGAAACAGGTGTGTGCCATGACCTTTCTAGATACCGCATTATGCCAATTGACATAAACCAAATATTAGCCTGGTCATGTGTTTACACCTCCAGCATTGGTTGGTTCAGCATGTGAATATTTATTGAACTGTTAGATGATACTGTCTGGGAGGATTTTTTTAGTATTGAGTTATCCTTATGCCAAGAATGTTGCCTACATATTTCAGAACGTTCTTCAAACTAAATATGCTTGTGATGTTCCATAATCAATTGTTTGCAGTTGAATCCTTCCTGTCAGTATTTCTAACACTTTTCATCACTCTTCTAGTTTACAGCTCATGGGAAGTAGGGAAGCTTAGGTGCTTCTCATGGATCAAGGAACGGTTTGGTGGCCCAAATGTCCGGTTCTGTGTAATTGGAGACGGAACAGAAGAATGCGAAGCTGCGCAAGCAATGCGATGGCCGTTCATTAAAATAGATCTGCGACCAAGTAGTCCTTGTCGCTTTCCAGGTCTAACTATGAAAGTGGTTCAGAGTTATACTGATGTGATGTATGGATCTCCAGATGTTGAAGTCGAAGAAACAGAAGAGTTCTGAGACCTGCATCTGCTTAACCAGTCCCTGTATACTTGAAACAATCTCTTAGACTCTCCTACACAATTCACAAGGTCTTTCCTGGAGAAGAGCTTTTGCAGCATGGTAAAATTATCTAATCATGGAAACAGACCTCGCTGCTTAACTTACAAGATCAAGGCTTTCCATATCTTATTTTTAAGTGGAGCCTCATGCACTGAGCTGCTCTTTTTTATAAGCTCTTCCTGGTACATTAGGCATGCTATAGTCTAATGCAAGAGTTGTAAGTTATGATCCTTCATGTACATAACCATGCTTCAATGATCTTAATGTGCCTTTGTACATAGTATTTTCCTTTACCCTCAGTGGTTACTGCTTCCTCTTGTAATTCGTGCCCTCATCTCTGGCATTAAGAACATCAAGCTCTCATTGACTCCTCTTACTCTCTGACCTTGTGGTTATTTGATGACACAAGCAAAGTGTAACTCCTTGTGAGCTGATGTCATGTTTGATAATAGTAGTGTAAAATGACATTTTTTTACCATCAAAAGTATGGCCTTTGGTATCAGCAGTGGCAAAGATGAGATCAGATGATTGCTAAAGCTTCATACTATATCAAGAGCATATCTGTAACTGCTGATGTATTCCCTGGCATCAATAAGATCAAGTCTGACCTTGTGAAGCAAAGTTGAAGTCTTTGAGTAGTATATCAAAATTGTATCTTTGTTACCTTCGGAATTACTTAGTCATCTTCCCAATGGCAGGATATGATCATATGATTGTTCTCTCACTTCACTAGAGCATTGCTGTTGTTGATGATGATCCATTTATGAAGCTCATTGAAAATTCTGGAAATGCTAGGCCAAGGCTTGTATCTGATGTAGGGAGATTTCTTAAGACCCGGTCGCATGAACCATCTAGGTTCATAATATGTGATACAGAACTCTTAATTCCAATGCATCCTGAGACAGCATGAGACTTGAAAAGGGCATAGAGAATGGGAAGTCATCCCAAAGAACGATAGCTGCATAGCAACTAAGAAGGTGCCAGTGCGACCTGCATGGTACAGGACCTTGGTCACCTCTGAACGAGTCTGTCAATTAATAGCTTGGAGAAGGTGGAGGACACATCATGCAGGCCAACCAGGGAAAAAAGGGCTAACAACACTAGAAATCTCATTCAGATATATGAACTTATGGTTATGCTAAACCCAATTCATACAAGCCAATTATTGAGATTTTGCCATTTAAATGGGTAAGAAGGGGAGGAAAGAAAATAAAAACATCAAAACCTTCATTAGAAGACCATCCTTGAATTTGACTAGTAAACATTTGAATACATGAATTTTGTACAGGTAAAGATTTATAATGGATCACTGAGAAGTGCAAAGCAAACCACAGGGTAGGCTAGTTTTGTATTGGCAGCAGTATCAATTCAACCACCCACCACCTACTGAAAATGTTGAATAAATAGGACTTGGGTATTGCTGGACAAAAGGGCAATTTGATTCATCACTGGAAATTCTCGATATCTGCAGCTCGCTGAGTTGATTTCTCATCACACCCATTGCAATCTTCCTTGGTGCTCTAAGCTCTGACGTAGGTTCCCGTCGGCAACAGTGACCTGTTTTCTCATCGCCATGGCAGTAGGCCTGGTGTTGTACTTTACCTGGAACTTAGGTGGTGTTATCTGGTTCTCAGTGGGAGGGATCTCAGCTATGACTTCACTCAAGAACTCATCTGCCACATCACCATCTTCATCAATTCGCAATCTCCTTGAATACCACCTAAAACCCTGATATAAAGAGAGAGAAAGAGGAAAAGATGGGCTCCAGATGAGGAAACAAATTACTTAAGCACCAGACATCACAAATAGTAAATGAATCAGAAATACCATGGGCCAAAGATGAGGAACTAGAAGACCTTCCACATACACAGAGCAAACTAACAGCAGTGGTACCAGCATCACAAAAAGAGAATCAGGCTTTAATCATTATAGTTGGTTCAGCTAGGCTCAAAACATTTGAAACTCAAATAACAAGAAAAGAAGGTTTTGCTAACATAGGGAAGCATGGAAAAGGGCCTGAGTAAGAAGAAAGAGATACTAAGAAAAAGACACAAGGAATTGGAAGAATGACAAAATGTATGATATCGTATATTTCTTTTTTTGTTTGGGAGAGCATGGGCGGGTGGGGTTATGCATCATACAATCTTAAAGAAGGAGAAGAATTGCAAGACTTGCTGATAGAAACAATGTAACAGAGCGAGGCTAGAAAATTATGAAGTCCAGTCAGCCATTTATGAAAAGCTTGGTAAACAAATATGGAAGAATCCAGTTCCACATTCAGCTTGATGGCTAAAACGCAAAATTACCACTTTTGTTTCTTCCCCTTTGGTTTAGATAGGTCCAAACACATAGGATGATTCCCCCCAATTTATTCTCAGATAGTTCTAACTCTCCCTTTAATATCACAATCATTTCTTATTTTGTCACTCTTGGTAAGAGTACAAATCAATCTCAACAGTCCCTTCCCTGCTACATCAATCTTCAAAAATATTGTTTGTGGAACATACTAATTATAAAGCACATCACTGATATAATTTTCATTTAAATCTAATACACAGTTCTTAAACATTCCAAATGCTTCTTAGTTATTCTATTAGAATCACAATATTAAATCAAAGTTGTATGCTCAACTACTGCAACAAACACATCCACACAAGATCAAGAGAAGCGGATCCGTTGTATGGAGACAAGATTACAGGAGCACAGAAGATGCAAGCAGACTCACAAAAGCAATAAGCTGAAGTCAAAGGAAGTGATATCTTGTAAAAATAAAGAATTAATCGGATTGAGCCAGAATTTGATGTATGACCAGTGGCATATAAAGTTCAACCACTTGATTTTCAATGGTCTTAGACGAAGTATAGGATTATCTGCAGTTAATCCGCAGTCTGATATTCTAATGAAAGCTATAAATTCACTTACTGGGAAAACCATGGGCATAGGACAGTAAAAATGAAAGCAAAAGTAGGGACTTAAGAGACTACCAAAGAGAATTACATGTATCATGCTGTATATACAGATCCATTAACAGAAATCAACAACAGAGAAAAAGAGAATACCTAAGAGAATTACATGTATCATGCTGTATATTAACAGAATTCAACAACAGAGAAAAAGCATAATGAAATTTTTGGTGTTACTTAAATGGTTCTTAACTAATGCATGATATATCCAAACATCAGTAGAAAGAATCCTTGAATCGCACCTAGCATCTCTTAAAAGGTAACAGTAAGTTTGTGATTCACAATGAACCAGATTTTTTGAAGAAGACAAAATCAACAATTCTCAATGGTATTCGATCATTTAAAGGTATCTCCAGGCATTACATGTCCTGGCTCAACAAGCTGACCCCAATTTTACAAAGGCCAAAATTTGGTAGCGACCTGATTGTAAACAAGCACAATCCTATTAATCTAGACGATAAATGGACATGCTTGCAGAAGCAATACAAAGGCTGCAAAGTGTATGTTGCACTAAGCTCAAAATCCAGATTTCAATGGTGGAAACAGAAAGTCCAAATATTTAGGTTCAACTATTCTTGTGATAAACCTAGGATTCAGCTTCGTTATTTTAAGATATTTAAGCAGTTAACCTTATTTATGTCCTAAAATTTTAAACTACAGTCAGAGTTAGATTTTGACTATATTTTTTATTTGACTCATTTAGCTTGTACTTATTTTTTCAGTGGCTTATTTTCATGAGTCTTTGACACAAACCTCCTAAGAAGGCTCACTTAAGACAAAAGAGAAAATTCCTAAAGGTGTTGGCTAGTAAATACTTTGATAAAGTATCGCAAAGTTCTAGGTTCGAATCCCACCTTCATCACTTACCTTTTACCCAAAAAAAAAAAAATCCATACAATTCATCCTTTTCCTGTAGAAGTATTAGGATTCTAGTTCTATCCAGTTCCAGATGCTTGTATGACTCATGGAAAATATCTTTTACATTGATACATATGAAACAGATGCAGATGGAGTTACAAAAGAAGGAAGAAAGAAACAATAACAAACACAAATAAAAGATCCAACTTTTCCCATCAATTTGGCAACAGGATCTGAACAGAGTGCAAAGGGGGGCACAAGAAGAGCACCTGGATTCCGCCCTCACCGGGATCGCAGGATACGAGCACGGGGCCAGGGCTGGGGCGCTCGACCGCGACGGGGACCTGCACCCCCCCGAACCCTCTGCCGGCGGCGCGGGGCGGTCCCGCACCCGTCCGGCCGCCCCCATCAACTCCGCCGCCATTCGGGTGGCGGACCTCCTCCTCCTCCTCCTCCTCCCGCGTCAACCCGAGAAATCCCGCGATCCTTCGGAGAATTCCCATGGGATCAGACTACCTATCCCCACCGCCTCCTACGAAGAAGGCAGAATAGAGAGAGAAAGAGAGCGGCGACGCATATTATATAACCCGCGTTAAGCCCAATAACAAATATTAGCCCACTAATACTCCGTTAAGCGCCCATTAGCAAAGCCCGTTGAGCTAAATAACAAATATTAGCCCACTAATACTCCACCGAGCGCCCATTAGCAAAGGCCGTTAAGCCCAATAACAAAATTCCAGTCCACTAAAACTCCACTAAGCGCCCATTAGCAAAGGCCGTTAAGCCCAATAACAAAATTCCAGCCCACTAATACTCGACTAAGCCTTCTTTTTTAGGAGCAACACAGTCTTATATTATTTATTATATGATATTATATTACATCTGATCGATAAATATTAGTCGATATAGTAAGAAGGTATAAAAGCATATAGTTTAATCTGCCATTGCATGAACACCTAATAACAGTTGCAATCGAAGCAATTCTTGCAGTCTGATCCAAAAAAACACTAAAACATATTTGATGAGAAGATTAGATTGTTTTCTCAAAAGTCATACTCTTATCAGTTCCTTGGAAATCTATCATCGCTTGATTCGATCAGCTAAATGTTCATAGTCTCGAATGAGGCTGAAACCAAGTCTGAAGCTGGCAAAGAGCCGCCGCTACCGACAGCACTCGTCTCCACGTCGGGCTCCTTCGTTCTTGAAGCACCTGCTGCTTCATCCATGTATGAGGTAGACTAATCAGGCAAGAGTTCTCAAGGTCGGGTGAGGCACCGAGACAAGCTTCGATCTCGTTTCTGAGAGTGGGCGATCGACCGAGTCCATGTTTGAGCAGGAGCGCGACGCCTGCCTGTAGCTGGATCTCGGTAGAAGAGAGCAAACATGGTAGGCCATCGAGTAGATCGTGGTTGGTGCGGTGGTTGATAAAATAAGATGCGACGAAGAAATTATGAAATTTCACTTAATAGTGCAATATTTATATAGATTCAGAGGAGAGATTTTTTTTTGTCATAATTAGTCAGTTATTTTAAACTTATCATGATCTTTCATCATGTCCTCGTAAGATTGAGCTTTTGTCAAACATGTTAATCTTGGACTAATGTAATAAAAATATTTTATGGGTAAAGGACTTTGTGAGAGAGTCTATTAGTCGATTAGTAGTATGTACGAGAGAAATACATATAGTTGATATCTGATAACTTGATCTCTAATGAAGTGAAAGTCAATGACAATATATTTTATGTGTGAATGGAACATTGGATTGATAGTATGTGGTATCGACATTGTCACAATATATTGTAAGAGTAAATATGGAGTTGATGTCAAGTTTCTATAGATTGGTGGCCTAGTTGTGGACCTTGTGACCGTCCTATGTTTCATGAAATTTTAACTGATTGGATTTGCTCCAAGGAAAATAATATATCATAATGTAGACATTTTATCATTAATGTTTCCTATCCAATCAGCATCGATAAAGGTACGAAGATAAAGTAACGAGTGTTTATGAAGAAGAAGACCATGTGAGAGTCATTTTGATATTTCGCAAGACTCATTTTATTGCAGACGAATGCGTAGTGAAGGGCCAATGCATGAATTATGATAATTCGTTGACTGCAACCAAGATGTTTGGACATGTGAGAGATAAGTACTATAAAGAGTCAAGTACTTATCGGTATTATGTGGGATCCGTAGTAGGATAATCATAATATAATTTAAGTGATTTAATAGTAGAGATTAGAATGACAACCTCTTTGGCATTCTGCATGTTCATCTTTGATAGCAGATCTTGAATATACTTTCTTTGAGATAGCACAAATCTTGAAGATGTGCATGCTACTTCTACTCCCAAAGTAGCTTAAGGTTTCTAAATCCTTAATGGTGAATTAATTTGCCAACTACTTGAGGAATTCTTTGATGTCCATAGGATTATTGTCGGTTATTATATAAAAATATCTTCAATTTGGGTCCCCTATAAGAAAAAAGCATTATTAACATTCAATTATCATATATGCTAACCTTTTGTGATAGCCAACTTAAGATAAGTCAGATTATTGTTAGTTTAACAATTAGACTGAATGTTTTTGTGAAGTTAATACTTGGTCGTTGATGAAATCCTTTGGCCACTATACATGCTTTATATCCGGCAATGGATATTTAGGTTTCGCTTGATTCGAAAGATTCACTTACACCTAATGATATTTTATGTGTGATGTGCTAGTCATAAGTGATAGAAGATAGAAAATAGAAGTGATGTTTTTCATTGATATGTTCTTCCTATTTATACAAGTTAGGAGGGAGGATTTCCCTCAATAAAGCAGCGAGATTTTTTCATACAATTGGAGAAATATTATATGCTATCATGCCCTTGCAAGATGGTACTCCTACTAAGGATGTCGATCTTGGACCGATGCAATGAAAATAGTTTATGAGCGAGAAGCTTCGTAAGTGAGTCTGCTAGTTGATCAGTCGTATGTACATGATAAACACGTAGTTGATGTCGGATAACTTGATCTCGCATGAAGTGAAAGTCGATGACAATATGTTTTATGCAGGAGTGAAATATTAGATTATCGCATAGATAGGTAGTTCAAACATTATCATAATATATTGTAGAAGTAAGAGTAGAGTCGATGTTGAGTTCCTTGAGCAGATTTGTGACCCAATTGAGTTCTGCAGCAGCGATAGTGATGTTATGATATTCAGCTTCAGTTGTAGACCGTGCAACTGTCTTTTGCTTCTTAGAACTCCAACTGATTGGATTAGCACCTAGAAAGACAATGTACCCCGATGTGAATGTTCTATTATTAAAGTTTCCTGCCCAATCAGCATCAACAAAGGCATGGAGATGAAGTAGAGAGTGTTTGCGGAGAAAGAGACCATAATTGAGGTTCTTTTAAGATATCATATAATTCATTTTATTACATACCAATGCGTAGTAGATGGTCGCTACATAAATTATGATAATTTATTGATCATAAATGAGATGTTTGGATGGATGAGAGCTAAGTACTGTAAGGAGCCAACTACTTGTCGGTATTGAGTAGGTTTCGTAGCAAAACTTCCATCACATAATTTAAGTGATTCACTAGTAGAGTGGGGAGTTGTAACCATTTTTGTGTCCTGTATGTTTGTTTTTAATAATAAATCTTGAATGTATTTTCTTTGTGATAGGAAGAGATATGAAGATGTATATGTTGCTTCCACTCCCAAAAAAATAGCTCAAAGTTATTAGATCTTTAAGGGAGAATCGATCTGCCAATTGCTTGATGAATACTTGGATCTCTATAGGATTATTTCCTGTGACAATAATGTCATTCACATACACCATAAGATATATTGTGTCTCCATGTTCTTATCGTAGAAATCATGAGGCATCAGACTTGGAGTTGTTAAAGCCAATTGAAGTAAAAAATGAGCAAAGTTTAGTGTACTAGGCTCTTGAAGCCTAACGAAGTCCATAAATAGCTTTTTGTAGTTTGCAAATATGCCTTGGATATTGAGGATGAATGAAACTAGGAGGTTGCTGCATAAAGATGTCTTTAGTTAGAGTTCCCTGTAAAAAGGTATTGTTAACATCCAATTATTATAATTATCAGCCTTTATGGTGGCCAAACTCAAGATAAGTTGGATTGTTATGGGTTTAATAATGAGACTGAATATCTCAGTAAAATCAACACTAGGTCATTGATGAAACCTTTTAGCAACTAGACGTACTTTATATCGGACAACGGATCCATCTGGGTGTCGCTTAATTCGAAAGACTCACTTACACCCGATGATATTTTATGTGTGATGAAAGGGTACAAGGTTTCACGTTGAGTTATGGATGAGGGCATCATATTCTTCACACATGGCTTTATACCAATACGGAGATTTTTGGGATTGAGTAAATATGGTGGGTTCAATGATCTTAGGTGAGGATCATGTGATAGCATGTAGGTCAAGGACTTGACGTGGTTTGAAAATATCACTCTTAGAGCATATTATCATTAGATGTATGGAGGATATGAGATTGTAAGGTTGTACTATTAGTATAAGCAGTGGAGTGTCACTAACACAGGCCGGATCAGGTTGAGGTACTATAGTGTCACTAGGTCTAGAAGGAGGTAAATGTAATGAAATCTATAAGCGACATCACATGCATAGCGGAAGAAAATAAAATAAAAACCTAAATTTTTTGAAAAATATGTTCATCGTCATGCGAAGATTGGTACACAAAACTCGCAAAACTTAAATACATATGTAAGATAGTGTTTTACTTAGGGAGATCGTATATCTTTGAATTCCTACATATCTATGGGATTGGATAAAGGAGTTCAAGTGTCTTCCTCTCTAGTAGTGATCCACATAATAAGGCTGTGACAACGCTCCTCCAATCGCTACCCAAAACTTCACACTTACTATCTGAGGGCGGAGAAGATGAGAGGAGACTAGGAGGTGGGAACCAAGAAACCTCTAGCCATGGGCCTTTGATTCCCTCATATTTATAGAAGCCCCTAGTTAACTTAATCCTAATGGATCCTACCTTATTGGGTACTGGATTTTCATCCAATTACCTAAGCCTTAGTGGATCTCTACCCAATAATATCTTAGTAGCTCTTATTGGATTTCATCCATGGGATCTAATAATTCAAGGCTTATTGGATATCCAATATGATAGGGGCTCTGACGGATATCTCATATTCGAACCTTTACTTGTCGCAACACCTACCATATGTGTGTGACCCTTTAGCCCCAATATCAAGCTGACCATGAGTTATAATTGTCAAAACTCTTTCTAGCTCAGTGAATTATTATTTCCATAATAATTCACTTGACTCATCGATTGTGGATGTACTAGGCCACTACGCCACAAGCTCCAAACGATACAGGGAAATCCAATCCATTGGACATGTTTGTTCTTAATTACCATATATCTATTATCCCTTATTTATCTAATACCCCAAAGACCATATATCTGGCATGGCACTGTCAGGCCCATATAATTTCTACTCGAGTCTCGCTTTAATCATATTCTCTCGAAGAACTCTTTCTCTCTCAATCCGAATGACTCTAGATAGAGATTTGTCTAAATAAGAACACATGAGATATTCCTCTCATAACACCGAGAGTGGATGATCGTCTATCGACACTCAATAGTCCTTATAAGGTTGGCTGCTACTACCGATAATCAGTTATGCTAAATCTGAAACTTTGAAGGATGGCTTTTAGTGGGCACCGGAGACCTCGTCGGAGGAGGAATCCGAAAGTGGATATAGGTCACGTTGACTGAACCACTCTAAATCTGGTTTACATTTCGTTTTGAGCAATCTTCTTTAACTGCAAATCATTTCATAGCAAAGTACTTCTCCTCCTCATCTTTCTTTCACTATACTTACGCTTTCAAGTAAACACCTTCCGAGATCGACTTTACTCATACGAAGACTTTACGAAGCCGACGCTTTTCATTTGTGCAATTTACATCACTGCAAATCACCTTAGTCTTCTCTTGCACTTTCACGAAAGCTTTCAAGTTCAAATTCTTTCCGAAACAGATTGAATCAAAACCATTCTCAACGGAATCGGTTTTAATCAAAACAAGTTTTTTGAAATCGCAAAAGCTTTTCGCTGCACTAATTCACCCCCCCTCTTAGTGTCGTTCTTGATCCTAACAAAAAACTGGCCGCTTGCTTGCCCCATGCAGCTAGGAGTCTTGGTTGCTAGAGGCACTTGGGCAGCTAGGAAACCCTAGCTGCTTATGGTGCCCCCTATAGCCAAGAAACCTGGCTGTAGGGGCTGCCATGCTGCAAGTTGAGAGAAGCCATGCTACTCTCATTCCTACCACTTTTGGCTAGGCTGAGAGCAGCAAATAGGGGCTATAGTATAAGGATGAGAGGGAGAGAGGAGAATAAGAGAAGCTAGATAAAGAGAACCTAGCCCATGGCCCTTTGTTTTCCTCTTATTTATAAAGGCCCCTTATCAACTTACCATAATGGATCATATCATATTGGGTACTAGATCTCCATCCAACTACCCATGCTACTTGGATTAGTAGGTCTCTATCTAATAATCTCTCATTGGCTCTTATTAGATCACGTTCATAAGATCCAATAATTTAGGGGCTTATTGGATATCCTAAAAGATAGGGGCTCTAACGGATATCTCATATTCGAACATCTACTTGTCGCAATGCCTATCATATGTGTGTGACCCACTAGGCCGAATATTAAGCTGGCCATGAGTCATCCATATTAGAACTCTTTCTAGCTCAATGAATTATTATTTTACTCGACTCATCGACTGTGGCCGTACTATGCTACTATGTCGCAGTCCCTAAACAATACAGGAGAATCCAATCCATTGGACATGTCTATCCTCAGTAACCATGTATCTATAGTTCCTCATTCATCTAATACCATAGAGATCATATATCGGGCATGGTCCTATCAGGCCCATACGATTTCTACTCGAGTCTCGCATTAATTGGATTCTCTCAAAGAACTCTTTCTCTCTCAATCTGAATGACCATGACTAAGGATTTGTCTAAGCAAGAATATATGAGATATTTCTCTTATGACACTAAGAGCGGATGATCCTCTATTGATACTCAATAATTCTCGTAAGGTTAGCTGCTACTCCCGATAATCGATTGTGCTAAATATAAAATTTACAAGCTTATAAGTCCGGTATCTAAGAATAGAGTACTCATACAGGACATCCTTAGTGTCTCAAGTCTAAAGACCAAATACACAATTGGGACTACGAAATCATTATTTGATAATAAGGCATCATCAACTATCTAGTATTCCGTGAGCGGATCAGTCAATGAACTCATTCTCTAATGAGCACCTGCATTGTATCCCTAATATCTCCACATGAGCAGCTTGTTGAATCTTGAATTTTGATGATGAAATCAATTGATAAATTATTGATCTAATCCATATGTTGAGATAAGTATTGCGGGATTAACTATGAAAATGAATAATGCATAAAGTAGATGTTAGGCTGGAGTCAAAGATCAGACGATATGACGAAGATTCAGATGATGTGACAGAAGCTTGTTGAGAGTTCACCGAGAATTCATCGGGAGCTCTCCCAAAAGTCACAAGAGTTCACCAATAATTCATTGGGCATTCATCAAAAGTTCGCTAAAAGCATGCCAAAAGTTCACCAAAAGTTCGTCGAGATTTTACCGGAAGAATGATTGACATATCGGATAAAGATTGCTTAGTTAATGTTTTAATTATTGTAGTTAGAACTTATATTGAGTTAGGATTGAGAGGTAATCCCACTAACTTAGTTAGGGGCCAAATGGGCTTAAAACAGGGCTGAGTTAGGCTGGATGGATGGCCCACTCGACCACTTCGAGCCTTGCCCGACGGTGGCATCGCCTAGGGTGGGCGGTGGAACCACCTAAGGCTCAACCTTTTAGGTGGTCTTAGCGGTGGTACCGTCGGCAGTTATTGCTGCCAAGCGGTGGTACCGCATTGTCAAACGATGGTACCACTAGAGCCTAATCTCTGAGGCTCTGTCAAGCGATAATACCGCCAGACTGGGAGGTGGTACTACTAGTCATAGGTGCCTTGTAAACCAATCACGTGGGTGATGACACGTGTGACTTAGCACGTAGTCTTCTTGCTTATTATTATTGTTTGATATTTTATCACTTTATATTTTCTATTGCTTGAATATATTGTGATGTCCATGGATCTATGCAAAGGGAATCAGATCGTGATGAGATCACAATAATGATATCGATTCACCTTTAAACACGGATCCTAAATAATCCCGGTCATATGTTACTTGAGAGAGATATCGAGATAATCGGACAGACTGGTGTGTTGTATACCCATCCATATAATGGATGTAGCTGGTCTCATAGCTGCTCGTGTGGGGACACTATGGATACAGTACAGATGCTCATTAGAGAATGAGTTCACCGATTGATCCGTTTATGAAATGTTGGATGGTTAATTATGCTTTATTGTCAGACGACGATTTCGTAGTCCTAATGGTGTATATGGTCCTTAGACTTGAGACACTAAGGATGTCCTGTATGAGTACTCTACTCTTTGATACCGGACTTATAGGTTTGGAGATTTCAAATCTAGCATAGTCGGTCATTGAGAGTGGTAACCAACTTTACGAGGACTATAGAGTGTCGATAGAGGGTCATCCTCTCTCGGTGCCATGAGAAAAATATCTCACGTATTCTTGCTCAGACAAATCCTTGGCTAAGGTCATTCGGATTGAGAGAGAAAGAGTTTTCTGGGAGAATCCGACGAGAGCGAGACTTGAGTAGAAACCGTATGAGTTTGACAACACCATGCCTGGTATATAGTCTATGGAATATTAGATGGATGAGAAACTATAGGTATACGGTAACTAAGGATAGACATGTCTAATAAATTGGATTTCCTTGTATTATTTGGGTGTTGAATCTTGGATTTTGATGATGAAACAAATTGATAATTGTTTATGATTTGATTTGCGTTTTGAATGATGCGGGATGCTTTGATCAGGGAGAAACAATTAAAGCATGAAGAATCATGTTGGGCCGGGGGAAAATATGTCAGAAGATTAGACGTCGAGCTGGAGGATCGGTCGATGTATCGACAAAAGGCTTCGGGCATAAGGCCAAGAAGAGCGGATATTGCGCCAAGGATATTGGAGTTACCGAGTCAATTGGCCGATTGAGCAATATGTTACAAGAGATGACGATATGCCAAAGAATCGGACGAAGCGTCGAGGGACCAATGACATGCCGGACAATATGATTAATGCTTAGTATTAATTGTCTAGATTGAAGTATGTTTTACATGTGCATGATTAACTACAATAGCAAGGCATGAAGCAAAATGAAGTCTCGGAGTCAAGAACGTGATTTCGTTGGGAGTTCAGGAGTTCGTCAGAAGTCCGGACGTTCGTCGAAAGTTTTACCGAGAAGTCCCAAAGCTTGCTAGAGAAGCTCGTCGGAACTTGCCAAGAAGATCATCGTGAAGTCCAAGAGCTTGCCGGGAGTCTGCTGGAACATTACCGAGAGATCGTCGGAAGAAACTAGACTTACAAACTTATTTAGCTTAGGAAATGTCTTAAGAATCGTAGTTAGCACGTAATTGGATTTGGATTTGGGTCAACCCAATTATGGCCCAGTTGGGCCTATGTAAGGACTGTGTTGGGCCCAATGAGAGGCCCAAACAATGACCCAAAAGGTGGCATCGTAGTGGCACAGTCTCCGAGACTATGTCAAGCGGTGGTATCACCCAGACACTGCCTCCGAGAGGTTGCAAGCAGTGGTACCGACCCAACATAGCCTCCCAAGCGGTGGTACTGCTAGACTGGGTGGTGGTATCGTCTAGTGTAGTGTTAGTGTCAGACTGATACTAGCGGTGGTACCGCCCAGCACATGCGGTGGTACCACCCAAACCCAGGAAACCTGGGATGAGATGTTTTTAGGCTTTAAGTTTAAATCAACTTGAAGCTTATAAATACCCCTCTCATCCCTGGTTAAAAGACACAAGCAAAGAGAATTTAAAATGGGAAAAACGCTATAGAAATCTCTTGTGAGAATCCTCCTCTAGCTTTAAGAGTTAGAATAGTTTGAGAGGAGTGAGTGCTTGTAAAGGTTGACTCCTAAACCTATGAAAAGGAGAAGAGGGGTGTAAGAAGGATGTTGATCTTTGCCTATTAAAGAAAGATCGATAGTGGATGTCGGTGGCCTCGACGGAAGGGGAATCGACGGAGTGGATGTAGGTCACGACGACCGAACCACTATAAATCAATTTGCATTCTTGTTCTACTTTTAATTCTCGTATTGCAAACTAATTTACTTACTTCACTTGCTCATTACATTCTTGCAAACGTTTTAAAGTTAAACATTTTCCGAGATCGGTTTTCAACGTACGAAGATTTCACGAAACCGACGATTTTACCGCTGCACTAATTCACCCCCTCCTCTTAGTGCCGACCCCTTTCCTGATATTAAGGACTGTGGCATAGTGGCCTAGTACGTCCGTAGTCGATGAATCGAGTGAATTATTATGAAGATAATAATTCACTAAGCCAAAAGGAGTTCTAACAGGTATAACTCACGGTCAACTCGCTATTGGGTCTAGAGAGTCATACACATTTGGTAGACATTGCGATGAGTAGAGGTTTAGATATAAGATATCCGTCGAAGCCCCTATCTTATTGGACATCCAATAAGCCCCTGAATTATTGGATTATATGGATGAGATCTAATAAGAGCCAATGAGAGATTATTGGATAAAGATCCATTAATCTATGAGGCTTAGGCAGTTGGATGGAGATCCAATACCCAATAGGGCAGGATCTATTAGGGTTATGTTGATAGGGGACCTCTATAAATAGGAGGGAACTAATGGTTCATAGGCTAGAGCTTCTTTTGGTTTTCACCTCCTATTCTCCTCTCCCATTCTCCTCCTCAAATAGTAGGCCTAGAGACTTGAGAAGCAATCTGGATTGTCATGACACAGCTCCCCTTGCAAAAGTAAATACAAAACCTGATGTGAATTTCCTTTATATATATATATATATATATATATATATATATATATATATATATATATATATATCTTGCCATATCTGCATTTGTGCAACATGTCAAGGTGGTCTATCTTCAAAACTTAAATAAACTTTAGAGCTTCCTTTGATATATCTAAGGATCCATTTCATTACTGTCCAGTGCTCTTTACCTAGATTTGCAAGAAATCTGCTAGTTACACCCACTGCATATGTGATGTCCGGCATCGTACATACCATTACATATATTAAACTTCCAACTACTAAAGCATAAGGAATCTTGTACATTTTCTTATTCTCCTTATTACTTTACGAACTTTGTTCTGAGCACAACTTGAAGTGACCTGCAAGAGAAGAACCAACTAGTTTTGCATTGCTCATACTAAATATTTCCAATACATTCTCGATGTATTTCTCCTATGACAACCAAATTTTCTTATTTTTTCTGTCATGAAAAATCTGTATGCCTAGTATTTGCTTTGCTAGCCCTATGTCCTTCATTATAAAAGACTCACTTAATTCCTTTTTTAACATATTAATTGTACACATATCTTTCCCAAGGATAAGCATATCATCAATATAAAATAAGAGAATAATAAAATCCTCACTAAAGCATTTGATGTACACACAATAAACTAAAATAGTTCTTTTATATCTATTTTTAATTATAAATAAATCAAACTTTTTATACCACTATCTTGGAGCTTACTTCGGCCTATACAATCTCTTCTTCAACTTGCAGATAAAGTTTTCTTTACCTTTAACTTTGAAGCCTTTTAGTTGTTCCATATAAATTTTTTCCTCCAAATCACCATAAAGGAAAGTTGTCTTCACATCTAACTACTCAACCTTCAACTGTAAGCTAATAGTAATACTAAAAACAATATGAATAGGAGTTATTTTAATAATAGAAAAAAAATCTCTTCAAAGTCAATATCTTCCTTTGACCAAAGCCTTTCACAACTAATCTAGTTTTGTACTTTGGTTGAGAAGAATATTCTTGAGTCTTCAACCTGAAAAATCACTTGTTCTTCAAGGCCTTCATTTTCTTTGGTAGTTGCACCAAATTATATATGTGGTTCTTTTGCATAGCATTCATCTATTCCTGCATAGCAACTAACCACTTATTTTTCTACCCACTTTCAACTACTTCCTGGTAACTCTCTGGTTCACCTACATTAGTAAGCATCATATACTTATCTATAAAGTATCTTATGTAAGATTGACATTGTCTAGAAGATCTTCTCAATTGAGGTTCCACTGGAAATTGCTTCTCAACTTCTTCTTGCTCAATATGTCTTGTGTGTAGATCAATATCGGGCTTTACATCATCTTCTTGCACATCTCCCCCATCACAATCTGCTAATCTTTATGTAAAAGTCTTAGTTGGTACCTTCTTCTTCGAATCCTTAATGATTTGATCCTTAAAGAAGACCACATCTCTATTTCTAAATACTTTCTGTTTTTTTGGTTCCTAAAGCCTATAACCAAATTGATCATGTGAGTAGCCAAGAAAAATATATTCTTTTGTCTTACCATCCAACTTGGACCTCTCATTGTTTGGAATATATGCAAATACACGATAACCAAACACTCTCAAATGCTCGTAAGAAATATCTTTCTCTAACTATATATGCTTTACAATATCATCGTCTAGGACTGTACGACAAGTTGATCATATCAATTGTTATCCTCAAAGTCTCATCCCAAAACTTTTTGGATAGCTTGACTTATGAAAGCATACATATGATCTTTTTCATGATTGTGCAGTTCATCCTCTTTTCAATTGTATTATGCTGAGGTATATAAGGAACTGTCATCTCATGTTGGATGTCATATGACTTACAATAATCATTAAATAATCCTATATACTCACCACCATTATCTGATCTTATATATTTTAATTATCTTTTTGTCTCCCTTTCAACTTTAGCATAAAACTCTTTCAAGATATTTTATCTTTATAGCATAAGCCCAAACTTTCCTAGAAAAGTTATCTATAAAAGTAATAAAAAAAAGTGCACCATTAATGCTAGAAATATTAACAGATCCATTGGGAGTTTTTGTCCTCAAAGGACCATATACATTTATATAAACACGGTCTAAGACATGTATTTTTCTAGATAAAGCAAGACTAGTAAATGAAACTCTGTGTTGTTTACTAGTCAAACAATCAATAGAAGGGTTCAAATGTATACCTGTAAGGTCCGACAATACCTATCCCTTTAAAAGAACTTGTTGCCCCTTCTGCTCATGCGTGATCTAAGG